>NC_088130.1:67844576-68147606 GCF_036370855.1 Dromaius novaehollandiae
CCCCAATCACACTCACTCAGTGCTTCTGCTCAGCTCAAATGCACAGGCACCTGCTTTGCTCTCCAAAGCAGATATACGACGACATGCTGCAGACAGCAGATGGGCGAGCAGACCAGGCCATTACAACGGAGATCTGCCTGCTGCCAATTCCAGCCACTCCAGTGGAAAAAACTGAAAGTCAATTTGGAAAATGAGCTGGCAAATGGGGATGGTGGAAGTACCCTTTGAGCTCCACGAGACAGTTCATCCCACGTGTCGGCTCTCATTTCTAGCATGATGAAAAGTAGCCGAGTCAGAATCAAAGCTGATGAGATCTTGAGCGCAGTTGGGGAATTTCAGTGCCTTGAAAGCACCAGGCTGTGGTGGGACCAGGACCCCGCGATGCTGAGCCAGCATCTCTCCCTGCACTGGCACATGTTTAAGATACTGCCATTTGAGCCCCTTTGCAGGCTCTGATGAAAAACCTGAAGTCACTTCCCTGCACCCAGGTTTGACCCAAGGTGAACCTGGTGCGAGTTTTTAATGAAGGCGGGGAGCATGCAGCTAGGGCAGCACTGAGACCCCATCATTTGTTCTTGCAGACATGGGTTCCACTCATGTGGTTGATGACGGAAAATTAATTAGGCTTCTTGTTCGGCTTCCTACACAAAACCAACTCTTTTTGCTTCTGATTAAAGTGTTGTCACTGACACAAAGCCCATCTCTGTGAAGGGGCACAAAGCATTTCAGCTGAAGCAATGGAAGAAGCTGCACATTTCAGGAGGCACCTCCCCAGCAGCCTTAAACGCTGCTCCCTGCACGCCTGTGCTACGCTTTCACTCCCTACGTTCCAGCTTAAAATTCTACCCAGATTCGCTTTCGGCTCAAAATTGCTGTGTCTATTTAGGGAGGAGCTACGGAAACCTGCTATATGTCATTTTTGCAATCAGCCCCTTGTATTTGTGCCTGACAAAGTCGTAAGGAGCCAGATGCTTGAAGAAGGAGCTTGAGGTGTAAGGGTTAAACCCAGAAGAGGAGAAGAAGGACTCGGGGATGAAGCAGTTGATCAAAGGGTAGCTTAGAAGTTATTTAAAAATAAACCAGAAAGTAGAACTTCCAGGCAGTTGCCGCTGTAATTACAATGCAGACAACGGAGCCATGGTGCTGTTAAGGTTACTGTATTTTCCTAGCAGCTGTGTTTAATTTACTTAAAACATGAAAAGCCATCAGGTCAGATCCCATTAGCAGAATCACTCTGGAGGAGTACAAGAGCCCAGCCAGCCCAGCGCCGCAGAAAGGCAGAGGGCAAAACACAAATGCAAAATGCCCCTGAACAAGTAAGAGAGGTTCCTGCCGTGGCCAACAAGAACATGCATCTCCTTCGGCCTTGGCCTGCGGGGGATGTGGCTGGTCACTCACGCTTGCAATTTGGCAGGCCTCGTCCATCTCCCCCCGACAGAGCTCATCTACTGATGTGAACTCCTAACGTCAGAGCGGGAAAGGTTACACTAAGATAATCATAGCTAGAAATCAGTGCAGATATCTCTGTTGGCTGCAGTGAGGAAGGTGCTTGAGAAATCACGAATCAAGCATCTAGGAAAGTCCTTGGATTATGCCTGTCCTATAGTTCGGGGCAGTGGGCTTTCTATGTGTCCTACAACCTGCTTATGAACATACACAACATCTCCTTTGGACCCCTCTACTCCCAAAGCATCCTCTTGACTTTCATGCTGCATTAGAGGAAACCCACTTGTCCCAAACCATGCTCAAAATCTCCCTCGCACATGGGAGTTTTGTGGTTTTGTGGGGTCAGGCTTTCGCCTCTGCAGTTTTGTTCACACGTACCGAATTGAGGCCACGTTTCATAAGGAGCCTTTTCAAAAACAGGACTGAAAACTAAAACCTCCTTGTCAGGAAAAACATTCTAGAGATCTTTTTCTGTTTGGGGTTTCTTTTTTTTTTTTCATTCATTTAACGTTGGCTCAACACTCTTTCCACTGAAAGGAACATCAAGGTTTCATTCACTATTCATGGTTCCTACCAGTTTGCTTCTATTTCTAAAATTAGGAACCTGAGTTACTTAATTGGTAGGACAAAAGGTGTTAGATCATGTTGCAGTCCCTGCACACCATTGTAAGTGCTTCTGCAGCCACCTACAACCATCTCAGTCAACCATGGACTGAAATTTGGACACAGGCTGTTTCACTGAGCCCTAAACAGCAGAGTGAGACCGTGCAGCTTTAACCAGCGCTGATCCAAAAAGCAACAGAGTTGAAGACCCAGACAGAAGAGTAGATGCCGTGGGCCCGCTTCTGCACACCACCCAAATGCAGAGTCATTGCATTAGAGAATGAGGCAAATAATAAAATAAAATAAAATAAAATAAAATAAAATAAAATAAAAAATAAAATAAAATAATGCTGACATGCCATAGGAAGGAAGCCGCAGCTTCCTGAGCCCAAAAGCCAGCACTGGGTGGACAGGATTTGTTTACAGGAACTCTGAAAGTCTCAGGCCAAATCGCATTACGCTTGTTGATGAGCATCGGTGCTTCTACACTACCAGGGGCCCTTCTGAAAGCAGCAGCTGATGCTGCCTGTAGAGGGTCCCAATCTGGCCCTAGAGCTGCTAGAACGGCTTAGGATCACTCTTTCGAAATGAACTCATCCTTCGTGGCTTAGAAAGGTGTGAGACCTCTTTGCATCATAAATGACAAGGCAAAGATAGAGATTTTTGATGGATTCCCCCCACCTCTCTTCTGTTTGAAAGAAATCTATTTATTCTGAGTGAATCAGCTCTTTTCCAGATAGATGTTGTTTGCAGTCAGTTTAGCTCTGCGAGATACGCGTTCTTTTGCATGCCCATAATGAATTTTCACAGTTAGAGTCTTAATCCAGTCTAGTCATGGAGGGTTTATCAGGACCTCTTATTTTATTTCTACTGGTAAATGGGAATTGCTTTCCTTATCTCTATCTAGAAGCACCTGAGTGATTTTTGCTTCATATTTCCTATGCCACTGGAATTCAGGATGTGGTGTTATCTGATACCATACAATTGTCACTCGTGTTAGTTGCCTTTTTATTTTAATTTGTTGGATTTATTGCTTTTTTTTTTAAGTTGAGAGATTTCGCTTTAAGATTTGAGTCCCTCCTGATCTCATTTCTGCAGTGGATTTTCTGGAAGACTGGGTCAAGGCTTGTCTTGCCTTCATCTGCCTGATGCATCTGTATTTTGGATCTGGTCCTAGTCTCTCTGAAGCAGTGATGTGCTTTTTTTACCCTGAACTGGCCACAGTTGCCAGAATGGCCCTTGGCCATTTCTAAAACCCAGAAGACGACACTCCTCCACAGGCTTTCTTTGCGACAGGGGTCTAAACGCTGGGCTTGACCCAACCAAGATCTCACACAGACCCCTGGAGATGTAGCTATTGCCTGTCCTTTTGCATGGGAAACTCCAGGACTGTTTGTAGATGCCTCCTTGGGCACTAGCATCAAAAATCAGTGAAAGCCCAGGTTTCCCCCATATCTGCAGTCTGGAGAGAAGCAGGGAGGAGCATGCTGAGGTGCCGCTATGAGGACAAGCTACAGAAGCACTTTGGTGGCTCATCAGTTACTGCTGCCCAGGCTGTACACAGTCCCCCGAGGAAGCACAAAACTGCAGAACAAGGGGACATTACTCCTAGCACTTGGCTTTAAAAGCAAACAAAACTAAGAGAGCAGGGGACTTGCTGACAGTGACCGCTGTGGTTGCTGTAACCGAAGAGCAGGTACATAGATCTTAGCTCCAGAAAAGTGAAACCACTGTTGCTGGAAAGGCACAAGACGACATATAAATCCTATAGATAACACAGTGATGGATCGGTAGTGGCAAGGCATTAACCTTCACTCTTGAGGAGACACCCAAATGATAACACCTGTAGCCATGGCACTCCACAGTTATCTGTCTTGTCACTTGTGAAGATAAATCTATCTGACCTAAACCATCGTTCTGTGCCCCCTCCAGCTTGCTCACTCCAAACCCTGATAGATACAGACGGAGATTGGGAAAATCACACCTAATAATCAATTGAGTATGTGTACACATGGAAACCATTTCCTTACAGTACGTTAAAATAATTGCAGAGAGCAGGGAAAAACACAGCAGGCTTCAAGTCCAGTCTGCAGGGAAAGTGTTGCATGTCAATGACAACTGTGGAAGGACAGAAAACAGCTACCAAATCCTTAAGGAGCTGTCACATACAGGAAAATGTAAGTTAATTAAAGCCACTTAAACAAATACATCTGGGATAGGGATGTGGGATGTAAGGAGAGGGAATGAAGTGATATTAAAAGCTCAGACACATGGAGAATCCCCGTTAGGAGGCAATGAAACCCATCCTGCAAAATCCAGAGAAGCAGCTTTCCTGGAAACGACCCTCTGAGCCCAGAGCAGTGACAGTGAGGGCAGGGAGACCCTCTGCCACCCCAGGGCAGCGCCTCACCTCAAGGCACCATCCCTGCACCGTGACCAAGGCGAGGCCCAGATGCAGCTGGCCAGCTCCTCAGCTGGAAAACATCTGCAAGGCTATGCCGACACTCTCGTAGGCTGAGCTGTGCTGGCTTGGGATTATAAATCCATTTCTTGCTTTTCTAAACACATCTTCCCTGCTGCGCCTAATGCACCATTCTGCTGAACACGTCCCTGAACTGCCCCATAGTGAAGCATTTGCTGGTTGCTTTCAGCGATGCTTTGGTGTCTCTGGAGTACTTTACAAATGCCCCTAGCAAAGGGGAAAAATCAGGATGCACTTTAGTTCCCTAAACAGCCAGTGTTACTTGAGATGCCCCAAGGTGCCCCAGAGCTCTGCATGAGCCTGGCAAATAAGACACAGGACCAACCTCTGCTGTTGCTGCTCCCTTTCACATGGACTGACTGAGGCTTTGGTTACCCGGGGGGTCTCCTCGTGGTGAGACGGGAAGCCCAGTTCCTCCTGTGGACTGCAGTGGGAGGCCAGTGCCACAGAAGTAGTGTCAAGGATGCAGCCAAACTGCTTCACAAGAGACAAGAGCAAAGCACCCATCTAGCTACTACTGTGAGGGACAAAAATCCATCTCAAGCAAACACTGCCAGGACCAGTATCCCCTTCACCTTCAGCCCTGATCCTCCTCCAAGCACAGTCCCTAGGCTTCCTGCAGCAGCACTGACCCCTCTCCCTCCTGAGCCTCCAGAGCAGACTTGTCTCCCGCTGTGCTAAAACGATGAGTACAGGCTACTCACAGCAGCTCGTGCTGATATAAAGGCAAAAGGGGAGAGACTTAGCTAGGCCCTGACTGATACATGCATCATAGCTTTGGGTTTAGATGCATTAAGCTCACCAAGGCAGGAGCCTGAAAGTCAGTCTGAGTTGTTTTGGGCACAGCCTTGCTACTACACTTTAACCTTATTCTCCATCACATGCGAGTTTATTTTTGTTAAAAGCAGCTCCTAAACAAACTTAAAATGTTGGCCCTTTCTATTTTCCGTTGAGTATTACATTCACAAGTGGTATCAAAATACCCACACAGGCTTTAAGGTTGTGGAGAACTCACATTTGTTACTGCTGCCACTCCAATCAGCAGTTTAAGACACCTCTGCTTGGAAAGCAGCCCCAGCCAGCCTAAATTCAAGGCAGACGGGAAGGGAAACAGCAAAGTCGTCTGCACACCATCAAATCCCTGCCGCGGGATGACAGCACGCGAGACAGCACTGCCTCTGAGAGGAAGCCTTGCCATGACATCAGCCCCAACCCAGTCTGAAGACAGGCAGCATGGAAACAGAGCTCTAGGAGCAAGGAAAATCCAGGCTTCAAAGACATCTCAGTCGGGTTCCCATTCCCCCTCTCTCTTCTGGGAAGCCGGTGACACAGGGAGCCCAACGCCAACCCAACAGCACTGTCCTCCACTGAAACCGGGAGGTTACCAAAATGTGCTTATTGTGGTTATCAGGGAGCTGTCTGTAATAAAGGAGTCAGGTCACAAGGGAAAACATCAAGGGTCTCTTTTCTCACCCTGGAGCTCATTTCCAGCCTAATCTTTCAGCAGGTCAAGGGACCCTCTGTATCCTCCAGGTCTCACATCTTTACAAGAGCAGCATAGTCCCCAACCATTCCTGGATGGAGGGGATCCTGTGTAAAGGCTGCAACAAGGAAACGAAAAATCAAGCTTTGCTGCAGATCTTAATCAGGGGTCTTATTCCAACCCCTTGGAGGGGTTAACTCATCGTGTGTCCATGGCTCTAGAGAGAATACTTTAGCCTGGACTCCAAATATAGCCCCGTATGGCATCTCCCCCTCCACGCAGCACCAGCCCTGTGGGCAGGCAGCCAAGGCGTCCCCACCCATGCCCCCAGCCTCTTCCCTTCCAAGGGCTACTTCCTTACTGAAGCCCAGCTGGCTGCCCCCACCCACCGGGACTGACAGATTTGTGCAGTCTCTTTAGGGTGGGGTAGGAACATTTATTTCCTCTTTTCCAAAAGAAAAGGAAAAAAAAAGCAATTAACCTTTTCCTCCCCTTGCACGGGGCAAGAAACATCCCGGTCACAGAAGTAGTTCCAGAACTAAGACTAAGAGATCCACTCACACAGCCATACCAGTTCTGTTCTGGGTTAACTAAAATTAAAAGCCTACCCAGCGTCATGTGTGGGCCTTCAAGAAACTGTCATCAGAGACCGCATGATTAGAGGGATCAGACTGTGACCTGACAGGCAGAAGGTCTATTCCCAGCTACACCGAGGGACCAAGGGATTCTCATGTGAGTCACCACATGCTTCGCCACCTCTGTTTCCCCAAAGATAAAAGAAGGGCAGGGAAACTGAGCCCTTTCAAAGTGGAGATCTAGGACCAGATATTGATATTGCTGCTCGTCTGGGAGGCTAAGGTGGTTCAGTTGCTTGTGTTTTGGAGGACAGAGCACGGAGTGGCCTTCCCAGTCCTTTGGGCTGTACTGTCCAGCCCTCTAAGAGATGCAAAGAGGAGCAGACCCACAGGTAAACCTAACAACTTCTGCAGACTTACACGAGAGACGGAATAATCCCATCTCTCCATCTCACGGTCTATCCTGGGGTGCCTCAGGCCCCTCTGTCCTTTCCAGAGCAACTCCCACTTACCCCCTCTGCCCACAGAGTCCACTTTTGATCCTCTGGTAGTTCACAGGTTTGGCATTCCCAGCCCAGCATGCTCACAGCACTGGGAGCGTTGCCGGACAGACGCTCAGCAGGCAGATACTCAGCTGTGGACACGGAGGCACCAGGACGACGGAGCAATTATAGCCAGGTCTTGTGTGACCACCTCTGGTGCCTGTCCAAAGGCAGGCTAGAGATCTAATGGTATTTAAAAAAGAAAAGTACAGGATAACCCCAGCGTCCTGGCCAACATCCCCTCTCTCACGCAATGAAACAGGTTCTCCTCTGTAGGGCTGTGAGAGAGCTATTGTTAAGCGCATAATGACTGCTCCATTTGGCTACACAGCCAGCATTCAGCTCATTACTTTGCAAAGCACTTTGAAATGCACTGAATATGAAAGGTGCTCTATCAGACCAAATTCGGCTCCATTTGATATTACAATACAGTGTATTTTGTCATGCATCTTTTGTCTGTGTCTTTTGATGGCATCCAATTGTTCCCATAATTCAGTATTTCGGAGTCATTAGTTTGAATTAGTAAAGTCCTGCTGCCGGACTTTTTAAAGGCTCTGTTCTAAGGCTACAAAGAGTCGATCCAAGTTGTCCTGCTTTCACTGAGCTAAAACCGCTGCAGAGAGCGTTTTGGGGGGGATGCGAGCAGTCTGCTCGAACTCTACTCTCCCGCTGCAGGCACTGGGAAATGCACGTACTGCCAAACTGCGGTGTGTGGTCATGGGGGGCTGCCACTTTATGGCCAGAAGGGAACCTATGTGTCCTTTCACCTGATACCTCAGATAGGACCAGATGAAGGGCTTCATCCAGTCACTTCTGTATTTATACAGCACAACTCAAGAGTCCAGGTTTCTCTTCCAGAAATGCCCCATTCTTGGTTTCAGGGCACCAACTGATGAAGAATTCAGCTTTTTCTCGGTAATGTGGCCCTTCACTTGGCCACCTCTGTGGTAAAAATATCTGAATGTGCCTGGCTTTATCGTCTAACCCCTCCATGCCTCTCCAACCACATCAGGTCTCTCTTACTCTGGAGGTATTTCCACATTGAAATCAAGCACACTGTTTCCTCGCTGCCCTGCATCCTCCTGGACCTCTGTTGGGACGCCCACTCAGACTGTCCCCTCACCCTGAACGGGAATTTGGTGGTAGGATATTTCCACTAAGGGATCTCAGTCCCTCCGACCTTGTGTTCCTGCCTTGGCCGGGCACATCAGAGGGTGCCGACTTACAGGACAAGGCTCACTGACTCTCCTAGGCTTCCCCTCAGAGGGTGGGTTGTGAGCTTGCGGCCAGGTGATGCCTGCATGGGGAGAAGCTACCAACCCCGACCAGCCACCGGGTACGGGTCTCCAATAAGAAACGTGTCACCCGAGCCCCGGGGAGGAAGGCGCATGAGCTGGTGAGCTGCGAGTAAACAAAGAATAAATGGCCACAGCGGGCAGACAGGCGGTAGGGCCAGGCTAAGCAAAACCCCGCTCGCTGCTGACGTACAAATACCCCTGGCATCCCTCTCATAGAGTCCCATCGACGAGCCCTCGTTCCAAAACCTCCTCTGCCCTTTGGAGCTCCTCGGACAAACTCGCTGCCAAGGGCAACCGCTTGTGCTCCGTGACCTCCCTCCCAACCCACTTTCTCCCCACTGTCCCCCACCCCTCCAAACTGGAGGCTAAAGCAGATCCCATTGGTGGGCACTCCCTCCCATTTGGACCCCAAGTCTGGATTTGGCCTTCAACATCCGATTCAGTGCTTCACTGCACCAGCGCCAAGTCCACTAGACATTCGCGAACACCCGGCTAGAGCTGATACTAGAGATGCTATGGGGTGTAGGGACTGGGGCAGCACAGCCTGCCACGCCGCGTATATACTCCCGACTGCCGGCAGTACACATCCTAGATACTTCCGGAGCCGGTGGTTGTATCTGCAGCCCTGCACTTAATAGCCCTTGATGGACCTTTTGTCCACACATTTCTCTAATTGTTTTTTGCAACCATTTATATTTTTGGCATCCACAACATCCTGTGGCAACAAGTTCCACAGCTTAATTACATGTTTTATAAAATAGGACTTCCTTTTGTTTAAGGCCTCTGCCCAATCGCTTCATACAATTCTTCTCTAGCTCTCATGCGGCGAGACACAACAAGGAACTGTTCCCTATCCACCTCCACGCCACGCAGGGTTTTATAACCCAGCTGTGTATCTCCTCAGCTCCTTCTCCTCCACACTGAAGGGCTTAGTCTATTAGGCCTCTCTTCACGTAGAAGCTGTCCCATGTTGCTCTTCCTCCTCCTCATCCTCTCTGTGCTGTCTCTCATTCTGCAGAATATCCATCTCACGCCAGTAAAACCGTGAGCCCTCATACACCAACCGCGGCACACACTTTTGGCTCCTTCTTTCTGACCAGGTCCTACCAACCCGTCTGCCATGACAGATCCTTGTGTCTGTCAACCTGCTGCCATGAGGAAGAGCTTCCAGCACCTGTCCATCAAAAGAAGCAAATCCCCAGCCGCGGCCTCTCCCTGACGCACAAACCAAGGCACCTCAGCTATGTCCCCATCCCCGTAACACAACACTCACTGCTTCAGCAGCACAAGCCAAGGAAATCTGGAAGGACTGATCTCCAGGAGGAACCGGTCGTCAATGAAGAAAATAAATAGCATCCTTTCCAAAACAGCCCCACACTGTATTCCATCTTCTGCATGTCCACCTTCTAGTGTTCAAGGTCCTGACATAGCAAAAACACTTAAACACATGCTTAGCTGCACACAAGGGAGCAGTCCTGCCAAAATCAGAGTGATACGTCTGCTCACTGAATTACGAGATCAATAGCGTGTTTCCTCTGCTTCAAAGACAAGTTCTTATCGATGAGATGTGGCCACGCGAACGAGCCACTGTCACACACCAGCAGGGCCCCTTGCAAGCTCCAGCAGCCTGGCGCATGCATGCAGTTGTGAAGCTAGCACCCAAAGGTGTCGATAGCCGTAAGCATGGACAGCGGGTCTCTGGAAGTGGTTTGCAGAGATCCGAACTTCATGCAACGAGAGCAAGATTATGCTTTAACCCAGGAGCTGGCAGGCAATGATTTTAGTCTCTGTGCTACACCATGTGGCAATACTTCCAAGGGAGCTCAGCCACAGCTCCCAGCACCCCTCCCTGCCCCTCCTCTCCACCCGGCAGTAGCAATGCAGAATATAACCAGACCACTCCCCAGAACATAAATAGCAAGGAGTACACATTACGTACCAGCACTGGGAGCACGGACACTCTGGAAAGATCAGAGATGCTTCTGCCTTATAGTGCCAAAGGCCTTTGCCTTCTTCTAGTGTGCTTTGCGGCACAGATCCACTGAGAGTCAAACTCATAGTGTCTCTCCTTTCATTTTCAGAGATTTATTTCCCCCCCTAAATTAAGAGATCCTCCAACATGAGCCAGAACAGCAGGTGACCTTGAAGAGCTTCTTCCCACCTGCCTATACGACTGGACAATTGGCCTAATTGGTATGGGTGTAAATCAAAGGCAGCCATCCCACCACAGGCTTCTCTCTAGACTGGATGCAGTGTGGGCACTGCAGTCATGAAATAAAACAAGGAGCAAACCAACCTTACAGGCCACCCACTTCCACGGGCAATGTGAGGAAGAGCCCAGCACTGAACCCAGCTTCTCTAGCAGGTTGTCATTTTTCATGCCCACATGTAGAGTCTCTTCCATTCCCTAAGGATTTCCCTGAAAATTATCACATAGCTCATCCCACCAAATATTAGCAGCACAACCAAATGCAGACAATTCACACCTCTCGCAATGCATTTTCTTAAGTAACACTGTACAATAAAACAGTCTGCCCAGATTCCAGTGTAATCTAAAAACGACTTTATGGCTTCTAATTTTAGCACTAATCTTCCTTTGCTATGGTTGTGTGATTTCTAATTATTTTATCCCCAAGCCTTGCTCTGACGGATAGTTGTACCTTTTCCAATACAGAGTGACTTGTAAAGTGCCTTTAAAAAATATGCTGATCATTTCATGCTAATTTCCAGTTCCTACACAAATAATATTCTCATATATGGCTTCGCTGGGGAAATATTATTATTATTAAAATAATAATAATAAAAGCAATACAAATTTAAAAAGGAAGCTTTATTTTTAAGACGATCCCAATCTGATCCTGTAAGCCCTGTATTTTTTCTTAGAAGTTGTTAAAGGGCATAAATCCGTTATCCAGATACGGATCTCTTAATAATTTAGTGCCTTTGGCTTGGCATTGTTCCTAGAACATTTTGCCTTTATCTGTCTTTATTTTCAGGTTACAACAAATTGAGGAATAATCGGCTATGTTGAAATCTTGGAGAGACTTTGTGAGGAATTGCGAGAAGTGATGCTGGAGACGCAGCTCTGCGAGCGCGTGTGTGTGGGTGTGCATGTGTAGTCACCGGCACGAGGACAGGAGAAGCTGGAACAACATTTTCTATTCAGTTTTGACTCATCCAGCATTTCTGAATGGATTTCTGCCTCTCCCTATGCCTGCTTCATTAAAAGCCCCGGAGATATATGAATCAGTGGGCAGCCCGCACCCCAGGGAGGCTATAGAAAATACAAGCACTTTGATATTGCCACATTTTTGCTTTTACAAATAAATCAGGACAGGTTCGGCTTGGTATATGTGTAATTGCCAGGGGAAGGGCTGTATTCAGACCGATGAACACAGCACCCGAGACCTACATAGGGACCTAGATCCAAAAGACACGGCGTGGCACTGGGCCTGGTGGCCAGGGCTGCTGGACCTATGCTCCTTGCAGAGCCACCAGAGAGAAGTGGCAGTGTATTCTTGATCCAGACCAAACCCTGATCTTGAATCTGATACTGTCAAATTTGCACAAAAATTTGGTGAAGAGAGGATGCTGCTTGCAGAAAGCTTCCGGATGCCAAGGCAGTTAGGTCAGCATCCAAGACGCACATCGGCCAAGCCTTAGAGCAGCCTTCACTGCCAACGTGCAGATCTGCGCAGCTCCCGGCGGGACCTGCAGTCAATCGGCACCGCGGGGACGTAGATGAAGGAATGGTGGATGTTTGGATTTGCACTGCACTCCTAATAAACCAGGCGATTGGAAAACACCCATTTGACCCGTGACATTTTTGTTTTAGTTACTCTCAAAGCTTTGACAGCAGCAGTTTAAACACAAAGCATGTGAGCACAGGCACTGAAAAAATGCCCTGTCCCCACAAATCCAAACTGGATGTGAAAAAATATCACGCCACAGCCTTGATGGTGAACACAATTCTCCTTTCTCATTCTTCATTTTCCTCTCTTTCACTTTCTGAGTCTGTTTCAACCTTCATGTTGTCTCCCTCCCTATAGGAAGCTTGAGCTTAGCTCCCCACCATCCACGACAATTTTCAAGAGAGAAGGATATGGGTTGTTTTTTTTTTATTCTCTGTACAATGCTGTGCATAGAGTATTTAAAATGGAGATTGTCAAAACAGGAAACAGTCCAGTCAAAGTCCTCAGGCCTGGGTCCCGAAAATGTCACTGCACAGAGCTACAACTGCATGAGAATAGGCCTCTGTTGCAGTAAGGACGGAAGGCGTCCTGGGAGAGCGAAGCCAATAAAATGTGATCTACTATCATGCCACTGTAATACTGTTCTTCCTTTCTCCTGAAATAAAAGCTGATCTTGAGAGCTGGGGTTTAACCGCTGCTGAAATCAGTGGGAAGCGGCTTTTTATTAACCACCTTTTTTGGGAAAAATCTTATAGACGGGGTTAAAAATTACAACCTTCTACTGGCTGATACTTTCACCAGCATACAGAATTTAATAAAAATATACTCTTGCTCAGAAACCCAACCTGACAAGAAAATCATTCATTCTTAGTGTTCAGAGTAACGTCCGTACGTAAAACTGTGCTGGCTTCACTCTTACTCAGTTCTCTAAAACTCACCCAGAAGCTCCATCCATGGACCATGGGTCCAGGCTTTTCAAGCTCAGACCCTGAATTTCAGCTGGCACTGTTGGGCTGGAAGAACCAATCTTGGACCAAACCCTGCCCATGCCCCTGTGCAAGCCCCGGCGCTGACACCACTGGAGCTCCGTAAGGAGGCAGAGAAGGGCACAGTTTGGTTTCCAAATAGACTCTTTGGTTTCCCTCTATCCACCTTGGAGCAAGAAATCATTCAGAATTCAGAAAAGAAATCATTCAGATTCAGAAATCATGAGGAAGATGGTCAAATGGATAACACTCAGGCTGGATTCGGAAGACAGCAGGCAGCTGCTGTGCACACAGGTAAATAAAGATAAGATTTTCACCATCTACTTTTTCTGCTGAAAACAGCTGCTAGATTTATTTTGAAAAGCAGGCTCATGCACTCATAGGTTTTGAGCACTTCTTAAACTCTGGTCCGAACATGGGTCCTCTCCAACAAGCATTTGATATTTTGAGCCTTTGATTGCTTTTGATGGGAGTGATTTTTTTTTTTTTAGAGGTTTTACAAGTTTACATTTTTTTAGAGGTTTTCTCCAAGTTAAGGTCAGGAGAGCTTCCCAAACAGAACAGCTGTTAACCACTGACAGAATGGTGATCAAGAAATTCCCTCTCTGGAAGCAAAGCAGATGATTGTTTTATTTTGGGGAGAGGTGGTGTGGTCGTGATTTCTTTGGATCATGAGTTATTATTGTAGTGTCAAGCATTCAAGATCTACAGGGTGACAACATTCAGGAAAAAAATAAAAAGAAAAGTAATATAGCCAGGAAAGTTCTGTTTCTGCTGCATCTGGCTTTCAGTAACAGCCTCCGCTCCACCAACTTCCAGGCAAACTACCCAGCAGGAGGATATATTGTGGTAGGCGATCAAATCCAACAGGATTTGAACAAAACCTGGTGTTTTTGTCCAGCCACTGGAATCTATCAATTCTCGTGTGGCACCGCAGCCATCTTTGAGCCCTGGAAAAATGAAATCCTGGTGCACTCGGGTCAATAAGTCCAAAGGAATTGAATTCAGTGCTGACTGAGGTATTCGTTTGTCACAGAGTTGCACACAGTTACGGAAACTAAATAGAACAGGTTAATAGGTTTGTAGACTGGACAACTAGGAATATCAATACAAACTTTCCGCATAATGCAGAACATCAAATCTCACCCATAATCTGTACAGAGACTTAGAATAATTACCTAGGACCGGATCCTGAAGGGTGCTGAACGCAGTCAAGTGGTCTCAGTTCCCATAGAGTTGGGTCTCTCAGGGGCTCTCAGCAGGATCAGCCTTTGAGCCTAGACAAAACAAGATAGAGCGGTATTAGCCCAGTCTTTTATAAAAAACCTGTACAACCAATAACAACAAAATCACATGCCAGCTCCAGGTGCCAGCCCTGTATTCCTCCACGGAGAGCTAGCACAAGACCTTGGCGATGGTCGGTGCTCCCTAGCCTAGAGGCGCTCTCTCTAAATCAGGGATGGATGCCAGCGGCACATGGGAGAGAAACTACACCACGACGGACGTGCCCGCAGAGCTTCGGTCCACATCCAGGACCATGCAAATTACGTTTCTCAGGAGCGCTGCGTTATGCATGCCATCACACGTGATCACACACACTGCAAACACGGGCCCTGAGCAAACACACCTCCCTCACACAACTGAAACTCTGCAGCTGCCTTGCCAAGACTACCGGCACCGATAAACCTGGTGATAAGATAAGCTCGCCGGGCTTCCAGCAAGGAAGTCTAGAAACACCTCGCTGCATTCCCGGCAGGCTGGCAGCGACGCAGAGCACATCAGCCCTGAGCGGGCACTGCCACGCCAAACACGGATTAAATGGAGGAAGAGTGACGGGGACAGGATGAAGGCACTTCTGTCTGCATGGCTCTCTGTTTTTGCAGGTCCCCTGAGACGCCTGGCTCGGGGTGGCCAAGTCCTCCTTCTTCTTTCCCTATAAGGGGAAGGGATGAGGGGAGGAAAACAATGCTCTCTCCTCACTGCCCTAACAGAAGAACAAAAGCGCAGTGATCCCATCCAAAAACGTCTTTTGAGGAACAGACGATCCGAGCCCAAAGGCCCAGTATTTCTATTTATTTATTTCTGGATGAATTCCAGCCTGGCAGCGTCTTTCTGTCCTTCCTCTAGGCTCTTAGAGGACTTGTTCAAAACAGCAGGGATCATGCAACGTTGCTGCGTGGGCCTTGGATGGACACCGCACCTCACCTAAGAAATGACGTGCAACTCTGGAGGTACCTACCCATCAACGGAGACCGAGCCAAAGGGCCCAGCACCCCACCGCTCCCTCCCGCACCCGGGCGTGAAGAAACCAGCTCGCCCGCTCGCGACATCTGGAGGTGACGAAACCAGAGGGGAGGTTTCCCCACCGCCCCCCGCGCCGCCGCACGCCCTGCCCCGCGGTGAGGTCCCGGTGCAAGCCGGGACAGGCGCCCAGGGCACCCACGGCCCCGGCGGGGAGCGCGCCCGCTGCCAGGGCTCCTGGCATTGCCGCCCGCGCCGTCAAGCCCCAGCGTGCCGCGCCGAAGCGAAGGTGGGGACGGCCAGGGCCGGGGCGGATTTCCCCAGGGGAAGTAGGAAACACAAAGCCCTTTTCATCGCCTCCTCCATGGGACGGGACGCAAGCACGGCCTGTGCCTTCTCGCAGCAGGGTGGAGGGAGGAAGGCGGCGATGCTGCCAACCTCGGGCGAGGAGGAGGAGGAGGCGATCAGGGGACCAGGGGACCAGGATCAGATCTCCCCCTGTTCAGCGGCGGTGGCTGTTACAAAGCAGAAGGGGATTTCTGCCTTGCTGATTGCTCATGGAAAGTCCCTGACCAGCCCACAACCACGGAAAAATGGAAAATATAACTTTAATACCAACTTGGTGGCACGCTCTCTATTTTTCTCTCCTGCGACTGGTTACCATGGATAGATTTCTGAGGTCGACAGTGCAATTGTTCATAGCACTGCTCCTATTAAACTGAAGATGAGCAAATCATCCCATTCGTACTGTACTTTAATTTCCAGAAATTCTTTGTTCGTTTGTTTGCTTAAATTATTTCTCTAATTTAAAGAAACAATGCAGTCTTACAAAGTGATGGCCCAAATCTCCCGAGTAACCCTGCTGTGGTTCATTACTTTTATGCTAGTTAACAAGGAAGGTAATTTCCCTAAGGTTTAATAGAAAATCTTCTTTCCACAGTGCAGAGAGGCAGGACATTTTAACAAACTTACCACTGCATTCCAATTATGTCGCCGGTGAGGGATATCCTCGGCAAGGCATGAGTCCTCCTCAGGGGTCCAGCATAAAATCAAGCACCCTAAATTGAGTTTTCTTCACTCAAAGCAGAGATTCAGTTCAGACTGTGTGTGCTATGCCCTCAACTGGGACAGGGGAACTGAGCACCCCAGAATGGGGTGACAAATGCAGAAATCAGGTGCTTGAGTTGATGCTTGCTCATCAGCCACCCCTGCCTTCTGCTGAGCACGGCTCTTCTCACAACACTGGCCTCAGCTCCCTTTGGGAATGAGCTCCTGAAGCATCACAGTTCTCATCCCAAAACATGACTGGCTTATCTCAGTACACCGGCGTGAAACCTGTGATACTGGAGGGGCACATCCGCACGCGGAGCAGATGTCTCGGGGGTGGGTGTGCCGGAAGAGACAGGCGTACGGCTGTGATGGCCAGGACCTTCAGCCCTCGCACTAGGTCTGCCACCAGTGTCTCGGAGCTCTGTCTCCATGCCCAGGACGGCAGCTACACCTCGACAGAACTTCCCCCCCGCCGGCTGCACGGAGACGTCCTCTAGCAGGAGCTCAGAGGGACAGTAACAGCACCACACCGCGTTAGTGCCACTTTATGGACCATCTCTGCACTTCTGCTTTGCTAAGAAGGACATGGATGGCAAAGCAAGCAGGACACATGCTCACTGCCTGACCAGAAAGCACTTCTAATAGCTTTGCAAATCTTTGCATGACAAAACAGAACATCATATAAAGAAGCTTAATCTGATGGTGATGACCTGTACTGTCACGTGGGTCTCCTCAGCATCTCGCAGGAAGAGCGACCATGACAGCGTGAGGAGGCAGACCCTGCTCTTTGCACAGCATTAGCTGGTGCAATTCGGCTACCAGTATCCAAGTGGTTCATCAAACACAGACCAGAGATACAACAGATCAGAAACACACTGAAAAACAGGCAAACACCTCAAACGCGTAACAGCCCAGCAAACCTCTATTGAGACACACATGCAGGTGAACTGCATCGAGGAGTTCATGAACCATTGCCTCGATTCCTCTTACCGTGCAACAGCGTCAAACTCCAGTGAAGTTTAGCAAGCAGCTCTCGGGACAGCGTCATACCAACACCCTGGCACGTAGTTTCTTTTCCCCTCCATGCCTACGCTGGATGAGACGCACTGCTGGCTAAATTGCCTTTTCTTGTAAGGGCATTTGCCCCACAAGTGCTTCTGCAGCCCGGCTGAACAGCTCCCTTTAATATTATTTATACAACAGGATTTGTCAAGCAACAGCTACAGATGTTTGCACACAGTCTTCTCTCTTATCCAGACGGGGAACTGTGAAAATACTGGGTGCCTTGCACATGCCACATAAATAATAAATAATAGCCTGCTTAATCACAAACAGTCGGTGAAAAATCTAGAGATTCCCACAGACTCCCTGCTGCAGGAAAGGAAATAAGAAAATGTCCTGACCTAAGCAGAGGTGAGTCCCACATACACACACACACACAGATCACAGGGAGATCACAGGAGCTGTTTGCAGATCGCTTACCGAACATGAATAATTCACGCTGAAGCAGCTTGAAGTATGAGAACAGATAGTAGAAGTGAGCTCGCCACCGGTGCTTTTGCAGGTTTTATTTTATTAAGCAAGCCAAAGAAACCACAAACCAAACCAAAAGTTCTCAGTCTAGTGTTGCCGGCCTCTTGTCTTCACTGCAAATCTCATGCTATACGGGGTTTTACCAGATCCGCAGCTGCCAGCTTATTATAAGCATCTTTTCCCTTTCTTTTCAAGGCAGTTTTGTGATTTGAGGTGGGGAGAGGGAAGGATGCGTGTTTTTCAGACCTTTGGGAGCAACCAACAGAGCCTAATTACAAGAAGCAACAGGTCGTGCCTTCTGGAAAGAAAAGGAGTTTCCTCTGAGCAATCACACCAGCTATCAACTTCCAGGCCTCCTCCCACTCCCACTGACTTCTCCGGGAACAGAAACAGCACTAAAAAGGAGAAATAAAAAAAAAACAAACCCTAGAGCTGCTTCTTCATTTTTCCTAAGCGGGAAATAACGCAGGTAGTGACACAGGCAAAGAGCAACCCCGATGGGCTTGTGGATGCTGGACGCCTGCCATCCAGGGAAGCAGAAGCCTCGGTGGGAGGGCACGGACAGAGAGGCCTTTGATTCCTTGGGGCATGGGTAATTAGAGATTGGAAAGTCTTTCCTCTCTTTTCTCTCCTCATTTCAGCTGTCAGAAAACACCCGTCTCCCTTGTGGGATTTACTCTGCCAGGGAACGGCAGCGAGTGTCAGTGCCACACGTCCTGAAATGCTGCCACTGCCAGCTGTGTCTCAAATTTATGGTGGCGTGACTGGAGTTAGCAAAACTGTGCTGGGCCCCAAAGAGTCCTGAGGATCAGAGCAGGAGCCAGGGACTCAGAGACTGGTTTAAAGGCTTCAGGCCCTTCCGCCCAAGAAGAGTTAAGGCTTTAGTGGGGTTCAGCTCTGCAGGAGAACAGATAGGGAAAAAAGATGCCAGAGGGGAGGATGGAAGAGAAGAAACCAAAAAAAAAAAAAAAACCCAGGAAGGAAGAAGGGATGTTTTCTCCTTATTCTGCAAGAAAAAGAGAGCTCAGGAGCTCAGGTCAGAAGCAGTGAGAGCCCCATCAGTTTAATGGGGCTTTTGGACACATCTGAGCCAAGCGTGAGGGTCCTCTGGACAAGAGCACTAGCCAACACGTCCAAGTGTTGTCATCACCCGTGTTGCTGCATTGCCCAGAAAATCCTGGACACCAGCTCCACTGTGCTAGGTACTGTACAAAACAGTCCTGCCCAAGAAAGCCTTCCACTCGCACAAAAATGAGAGGAGGCAAACGATGCATAAAGACAGATGGCAATGGGTGAAGAAATAAGTCACCGCTGAGCACCTGGACAGGTTCTGAGCTCGGTACAGCAGCCATCAGCTTCCTCACAGGCACCAAGGTGAAGGACGATTTGAAGGAAGGACATGAAGGAGGCAGCAAGGAAGCTTTGCACGTGTCCAAGAGAAGGTACTTCTCAGCAAGGGAGCATGATGGGGAAGAAACACAAGCACAAAGGTGCTTGCTGGAATAATACAAGAGGCTGACTGGAAGCACGCAACGTGTGTGTGTACGTGAGCGTTTTTAGGGGACCGCTCCAAAGCCCAGAGGGGTCATTGGAAAGAAGCCCCTCCTGACTCCAGGGTATCTCCATGCTCTGGGAAAGGCATCGTCTCCTTGCCTGCCTTCTGTGGTCAGGAGCCACCCCACCTCCCATGTACCTGAGCCTCTCATTCCCATGCCCTGTAGAAATACCCCAGCATCAGGAGTCTCCTCACGAACCCCTTCTGATCACAGCAATCCCATCAGCCATTTACTCCGAAGGGATGGCTATTTCCCAGTCCTTATCTCCTGATGCCCAGAAATCTCTGCTGCTGCCAAAGCAAAGCTGTGTGGCCTGGCCTCACTGCTGAGAAGACCTCCTTCTCCTCCAGAGTTAATGGAAGGTCAACGTTTTCCATGTTTAGAGGGAATGTCTCCCTTCTAAACTGTTTTCTTTCTTCCTCTTTGTCTTCGGTTGGCTGGAGCCTTTCTCCACTCCAGCCATCTGGTGAGTAAGACTCAAGTGTCAGTCTGACAATGCTATCATGGGAGATAACCCTGTCACCGAAACCCTATCAAGAAGGTGGGATTAAGGAGCACCACAATCGTTTGTGAAGAAGCCAGGATTACAGGACACCTACAATGGAAGAGAATAAGCTAACTTCCTCAAGCATGCCGAAAAATACCCCTCAGCTCTGGCTCCCTCCATGACCTGCTCCTCTCCAGCCCCAAGGAAGTGGCCTGCTGACTGCCAAGTGAGCCTGCAGATCCTTCATCCCAAGGGAAGGAGAGGCATCACGGCTGGATTCGATAAATAGGACTACACCTTAGCAGGGTTTTCAAAGCTCCCTGAGGTGCAGACGTGCTTCAACTCTGCTGACATTCTCTGGGATTTGGGAACACCTTAGAAGATCCAATCTTACATGGAAAGCGCCCTGCTTCAATTCTCTCTGATGCAGTCAGAGGTGCACTAATGGCCCCAAAAGTGCACACTAAGCTCTTCTCCAGATGAATTTGAAGAAAACTGCTGTGCATATTGAAAACACACCTGCTCATATTCCCCTCACATTAAACATACATGCGTTTCTTTCATATTGCATGAAATGTATCTGATTCAAAAATTACAGTGATAGTAAAAGACATTCATCCAAGACTGCAACATAAAAAGTCCCAATAAACTTTGTTCTTAGAGTAAAATATTTAGATGAGAACCATTCAGCCGTCCTGCCCAAGCTAGCAGCAATCTCTCTGAAGTTACCAGCAAACAAATCTATGCTTTCAAATTGTCCTTGAACATAAAAATATGGACTGTACCCACACTTTCTCCCAGTCTTATTACGCTACTGCTTAATCTTCTGAATTAAAAATGTCCTTCAGCATCACTGCCTATAGCATCCTTGATTTAGAAAGCTCGGGGTATGGAAGTGATTTCTCAGTGTCTATTAAAAAGGCTCTATCACCCACATTAAGAAAACTTCACTTCCACGTTTAGCGTAAGCTTTATATCACCAGTAGGAAACCTGTTTCTTGCTGAGAGGCAGGTAGGTCTTTACAGACATAATGCAAGCCACAAATTACACATCATCGTGTTACCCCAAAATAAGTATTTGGCCATGCACCACATCTGATCCTCAGGGCTGTGGGCTCCCCACCCTTGTTTTTTCATTCCGTGTAGAGAAATTAGCTAACTAATATGTCTGACAGACGTTCTTTGAAAGAGATATCAAGTCTTCAAAACACAAGACGATGAAAGGAGTAATCTAGCAGATTAGACTGACCAGAAAAGCAAGGACTGTAGCGTGACAGTGGAAAGCTCAGCTTGAAATCTTTGATATTTATGATGCTTTTATTTGCATATCAAACTACTTGCCAATTAACTGTATATAAATCCTTGATGAAATTACACAGTGGAGCTCTCCAAAGTTAAGAAATGCCAGGGCTGGGCTGCATAATTACCCTTAACTCTGTCCCTCCAGGTGTTCCCATTCTAGATCACCCACAATGATCATGTATGATTTCTCAACAATACAACAGAACAACGTGCATCTTTTGCAATCTCAAAGACATATATGCAACATTTCCATATTCTATAAGCTATTCTGTGTGTGCTGGGACCTCTGCTTCGACTGTGGCCAATTTGGTGTCATTATTTTTTCATTCTCCTCCAGCTAGTTACATCTGAATGCTGCCTCTTGTCTCAGGCTGCAACCTCTTTAGGGCAGACTTTGACTCTGTTGTGGCTTTATACAACACCTAGGCAAGTGGGGATCCTGCTTGAAGTGTGGGCTCTCCAAGTGACTCAGGAATGCAAGCAATAATAAAGACACATGCTCACATTTTACATATCAAGAGAAGTGTCGAGAAGCAACAGTCTGGCATTGCAGTAGTGCTGCCTGCCTGAAATGCGCACAGGAACATGTATGCACATGTATTCAAACTGCTTCCCTCAATGAGGTCTTTGTGGTATGCTGGATACCTACAAAAGACAGAGCAGAGTCACAGCCTATGGCCTCATCCACACTCAGAGCTAGCACCGCTTAGAGCCAGCAATGAGAAGCGGTCTAGCTGACCTGCCCTGTGCAAGCTGGAGAAGCTCCTGAGGAGAACTGGTCCAGGACGGACAAGCTGGTGCTCACCAGGGCTTTGTCAAGATGAGGAGCACTGGTGAAAACCCCCTTTGGCTGCAACTTGAGTAAATCCCTGTCTAAATAAAATAGGCAACCGTGTGACCCCAGGCCACCCTCATGATTGGCTTCAGTAGTTCCCCCTTCTTTCAGTACTTGGAACTGAAAATGGGACTCAGCCTAACTTGTTGTATTTAGCCATTGCTGCCAAATGGCCAGTCGAATGGCTTCGGGTACCGTGGGCACTGGGCACTGCTCAACGGGCTCTGGCATGTTATTTCCCCCTTCCTTCCTTGCCTCCTTTGCCAACCTGCCTCATTTATTCCCGCATGGTCATATGACGTCCCATGGCATCCTACGTGTACAGGCCACGGGTTGGGAGCTAGCCCCCAGAAACAATGCCTCTGCTCCCTCCCAGTTCCCTTCTACGGGGATGCCTGGAGGAGACTGGTTCTTCCAGCCTGACAATGAACCAGTGAAGCCATTAACTGGGCAAAGAGCTAGCACGGATAACCGTGTTGTCTTATGGCTACCACCCATCTCCCTTCACTCACCCAGAGCCATCGAATCAAGCCAGCAGGAGGTTCAAAAGAAGGTGTTTTTCCTTGCATCAGGCAGTGGATCTGCAGAACTCCTTGCCAAAGGAATTGGGGCAGCAAGCACGCAGGGGCTTAAGGAGACACCGGGAGAAAGGTCTCCTGGGATTAATAAGCAGACAAACCACTAGAGGAAATCCTCTTCGCTGAAAACAGGTATTGTTATGATCAGCTAGACAGGGGGAAAGAGCCTCGTACCGCAGATTTCTTGCCACTCCCACCATGAGCATTTCATTTGCAGGTGACTTGTGGCCCCAAGCAAGAGCAGTGTCGCTGCACATCAGCCACTGCACAGAGACACAGCAAAAGTCCCCACCTCTAATGGGTTACACAGACACATCACGGGAGGCATTTTACCCATGGGAAAGAGTCACCCAGACACCACGTGAGACGTGAACAGTTGCACAGAAAAGCAGTGGAATTAAACCCACCTCTCCTGAGTCCCTTTCCTGTTTTTAACGACGCTCCTGTCCTTTGTCATTGCCAGGCATTGGTCCTGACTGCCTCCACAATCGCCCATATATCAGTGTATCTCAAGAAACATCTCTTTCCACGTGGAAATCTTGTCCAGGCAAAATGTAAAAACTTTGGACATCAATGGAAGAGCTGTAGCTCTCTGAGGGATACCCAGAAATCCCAGGCGTGTTCAACTCCACGGCATGAGCACAGTGAATCTGATGCGGGGGCAGGTGCACCAGCACACCAGCATGTTGCAAACCCTCATCACGCGCAAATCACGAACAAGGTGTGTTTAGTTCATCTCGTTATGCTCTGTCTAGCCAGTTCTTACAGGCTCCCAATTGCACTTCCAAGGCAACCCAGGCCAGGCTTTCTCCATCCTCACCATTTGACTGTGTTCTGTAATCACTAACCTGACTTTTCCGTGCTGAGATTAAATCCCATAATTTCTTGAAGGACACAGAGAGCACAGTCCTTCCTTCCTCCTCACAGCAGTACATTATGTATTTGAAGACAGTTATCCCTCCACTCTCTTCTCTACACTAGCAGTCGTCATCCTCTGCCCTAACAGTCACGTTTTCTGGATGCACAACTGCTCACGTACGTCTGCTCTGTTCTCCTCCACTTGTCCAGCATCTTTCTTGAAATGTGACACCCCAAAAACGAGCTGGTTCTCTGGGTAAGGCTTTGCCAGTACTGAGCAAAGAGGGGAAGCAACAATCCTGTTTATACACCCACGATACTATTCACTTTCTTCATGGCCTCATCGACTCACTTTTGGTTTGGGATCCATATCAACCACCCAGTGCTTTCTCTGCTGAATTGCTACCCTGTTATTTTATGTACATTTTCTTCCAAGAAAATACAGATGGAAAACAAGATCTCTCTAAAGATGAAGGTAACTTCAATACAAACAATAGTAAGTAATAATCAGCCACATCATTAGGAATGATAAATGTGCCCACAGATGTCCTATGCCTGTATCCTTGCCCATGCAGATGTGGAGGGGAGCAAGGAATGGGCACGCATTCCCTGGGACCTTTTTTGGCCCACTAGAGGTAGCAAGCTTGACTAATTCAAGCGATTAGGCACATTTTCAGGCATACAATATTAATATGAGCACAAATCAAAGGGCGCTTGGCTGGCTGGGCTCCTGCTTTGAATTCATTATACTTCTATTAAAAAAAAAGGAAGAAAAAAAAAGGTCTTATCCTTTCAAGTACATATGAAAAGGTATAAATTCCTGCCTGACTGCAGCACTTGGCCTTACTGAGCTCGTAATTGGAACCAGCGTGCTCGGCTTTGCAGGCGTCCCATTCACAAGCACGACAAGGAAGCATTCAATTTTTCAATAGGAAATTTCATCGCTGGAAAACAATCCACCTTCCTTGCCTCCAAAGAAAAGCCGGAGGGCGAGTTCGCTTCTCGCACCGGTTTCAGCTTACTGCCAGCCCTGGTTAGAGCTGCCAGAGGGGCAGGAGGAAGGGCTGCAGCACTAGCTCCTCGGACCGTCCCAAAACCATGAGATTGCCCCAAACATCGCAAGATTGGCATTTTTTTTGTAAACACGTTGGGTTCTTTCCTCTTTACTTGGGAACAGTCAGAGGGCTAGTTTGCAACTTTTATTTCCATAACCACACGGGTAAAACAGGCTCACTTTTTCTCATGATAATTTTCCCAAGATTTTCAACGTCCCACCCAACTCCAGGACTTCGGATTTCAAGGAAAAACACCCAGGCACAGTAACAGGCCAGATCACACTCACACGCAAAGGGATATTTTGCACAGGGATTTCCCCAGAGACCAAGCACACTCTAAGCAGAGTTTCTAGGAGCCTGGGACACTCCTAGCCCTACGGGACAGAGCGGCAGCTTCTCTGTCAGCCGGTGCCATCCCAGCCCCTGCCACATGGGCATCAGAGCTCAACACAACCAGCTGCACGTTTTGTGAAACCACAAAGATACCATGATGGTCATGGCACTGCACTACACACACGTGAGACATATTTACCGGTGTGTGGAGAGCACGAAAAGGGAGCGGGTGCCAGTCTCACACACGGCACCTTCTGTTGAACAGACATACGCTTGGTGTCATCTGCTCCGACATTTTTTGCAAGGACTCATTGAGTACTGGCGAGGTAATGGGACACTCAGAAAAGCCACCTGACACCAACAGCTCTTTTTGTTTACAGCATTTTCTTAACTTCTCCTTTTTCTTTCCTAAAGCAAAGTTGGTGCCTAGCAGAGAGTTCAGTAAGGCTTCAAGGCTGCAAAAACCTGCGAGAAACTCCAGCAGGACTCAAGGAAGCAATGCAAGTGGGCAGTGTGGTGGCAGATGAAATGCAGCACTTACCAGTGGAAAACAGCTCTTAGTGGGAGTTCAGTAACTTGAACTCCTACAAACTTCTGGCTTCGGGTATCAGCTAAGCCACTCGGAAGAAAGAGGTGGCTTCTCAGCACAAACGATTTGCAGAAATACAGAAATACACAGACCTTTGCAGAAATAGTCCTAGAGCAATCTGGGCTTCAGCAGTGCACCCACTTCCAGCCATCCTTTCCCAGAAACAAATGCCAGATTTCAGAGAACAGATTCTGCACTTGGGGCTCCCTCTCCCGTGGCTTATTTCAGCTTTAAGGAACCAACAAATTCACATGGGACCATGTCGGCAAGGACATATCTCCATCAACTCATAAATTCAATGCCTCTCGGCATGTTGCTCGGATAAAAGAATAAAGGTAACGTCTAGCACAACCAAACGGCAACATATTTAAATCATGTAAAGGGATATTTTCTTCTTTAAAAATTTCAGCACATAATTAATTTTATCACTAGAAGATTGCATAATTAACAAGCATCACTCACAGGCACAAAATACAGAAGCTAAGAGCTTAATAGGATTCAGAAAAGGGAAGGATACTACCTGTTGAACGAAAGGATCTCTGGATCTACATTAGACATGGAAAATATAAGGCTTGTAGACTTCGAACATAACCAACCAGTAAAGAAAACTCCCTCTGTCTCTTACTAGATTTCTTACATGTTACTTTGAAGGTTTTGATACTGGTCACTGTAAGGATCAAGCTCCAGGATTAAACAGGCTCACAGTCTGATCTACAGTGACCAGTCCTGCGCTTCCACATGCATAGTGCAAATTAAAAATCAAAATTATTTCTATTTCTTAAATTTATTAAACAAGTTATTTTCCTCCTTGCTATTTATGTATGCTTGAACATTAACCAACAGCTCCCATGGGAATGGCTCGTTTCTTTATGTATTTATAGCAGACCTGCATTCTGTAGCCTCTTTGCAATAACACTGCCATTATCCACTAGTTAAGAGGTGGTTTTCTGCAAAGCACAATAGGGTCTGTGGAGACGGTTGACTTTTTTTGCTTAGAATTGAAGAGCTAGACATGAAGTAAAGTTCACAAGGACTCACCTGCTCACAAAACCAAAGGCAAAGAAGGAATTCCTCTTGCTGGTGCGGCTTTCTAGTTCCTACCCACGAGGCCACACACACCAGCGGGAGCTGGATGAATTGATGCCTGTGTGCGAGAGCCACTGTGTCCCCCCCACGCCTCCCCTGTCCCAGACGGGGTCTGGCCACGAGGGCCACCTCAGCTGCCCCTCAACTGACCATGCCTCTCAGTAACCGCATACGCTTGGGATGACCTCCCAGGACAGCTTCTTTGCCTGCTTCCTGAGCCACACGAGGGACAGTGCCGGAGTGGGAAGCACCCTCTCCATCATGCAGTCGTGGTCTCTTGATGCCTTCCTCTAGCACACTGGATCTGGGACAGAGGGCTGAAAGGGAGGCCAGCCTCCTGCTGTCACAGGCTATTGCGTGGAGACGTTCTTCAGGAGTACATCAAACTCCATCTTAATAGCAGTAATGTTTTCCCCTAGTACCTCCAGAAACAGGTTGTTCCTGAGGAACTCTGAAGGAGTCCACAAGAAGTCTTCTCGTTCACCCCTGGCCCAAGGATGCACAAGAGATGCTTGTTTAGTCAGAGTGCCACGGATGGAGCATCTGTGGTCTCGACAGGCTCCTGGTGTTTCACCAGCCTTTTCCTTAGAAGTACTTTACTGTCCCAAGATCTGCTCTCCCTTGGAAGACCTGTCCTTGGACCCTACTCCCTAATTCCTCAGCAAACCAAGAAAGTCAGGCCACACTTTCTCTCTGTGGGCCTTCACCCTGGCCTTCGTATGCAGACCTAGCATCCCTCCCTTTGGACTCAGGCTCCAAACCCTAATCTAGACCTGAACACCAGAGCGTATTGCTCTCCCTAGAGCACCAGTGATCACACCAAACCCTACAAATTGTGGAGCAAAACCACACAAGCATCAACTTTTGGCAGCCAGGATCATCTTTGTTGTGCTGTCACCGCTGAGCGGCCACCAAAGCTTTTCCTAGAACTCATTAACTGTGATGGTCAAAACATGATTCCACCTCATTCTTCTTCCGCTCCTTCAAGGCCAGGATGGGAGCACTCGAGCCTGCAGCAGCGCTGATTGTCCTATTGTTCTACAAAGTGGCTGCTCTACAGCAAATTGAACAGTGAGGGCTGTCAGAGAGCCCGGCACAATGGAACCAGTGCGTGTTTCTGGGATTATTAGAGGGAAACAGAAAGAAGCCTCTTGAAGGGTCTTCACGGCACTTAACATGACAGCTCAAAATAATGGACAGGACAAAACAGAGCAAAGATGATTTAAATTATGCAACTCCAGGAGAGTGGTGTTCACTTAGGCTCCGAAGGGAGAACTGCCATTTCTTAGAAATGCTGGCATATCTGGGTGCATTCTCCCTCCCCAGCACATACGTGTGCGTGTGCACACACACACGCACACACACACACACGCAGCCTTTTAGGTGCTCTGTAGAGCAACTGTTCAGTTTGCCAGCGAACACTGCATCCTTTTCACTGAGAGACTGAAAAGGTGTAAATTAGCAACATCAGCTGCAGCTAATCAATCCTTAAGCAAAAACATCCTTAAATCTGTATCTGCTGCCAAAAGTTCAGGGACATGTTGGTAGAGATTTATATAAACATGTTCCAGCATCCGTTAGACAGTTCCTCCAAAGCCATCTAGAGAAGAGGTGCCTCACTACTACCCATGGAAGAGAAAAGGGGTTTGACCCTGAGAGGATGACAAGGAAATGTCAATGCCATCTCATGTCAGTCACAGCTGCGGGGGTTCAGTGGGGGGCTCATTTTAAGTAACAGGCATCTACCATCTATACACCTCACCTCCCTGCTGCCCTGGGCAACCCACCTCCTCTGCCTGGCAGCATCCTTCAGGGTTCATTCCTCTTTCAATGCTGTTTTTTCTGCCAGTGCAGGACTGAAATGAAGCTCTCAGGCAGCGGGAGTCAGGGGAGCCCCTGGCATCCCCTGTGGGCTACCCACACATGCGAGCTTCCCAGCTCAAGCCAGTCATTTCCCAGTGGCCCTGGCCATCGGAGGTGGCAGGCTGGAATCTCCCCTCCACGCTCTCATTTCTGGGAAGACTCGCTACCTTGAGCAGCACCACTGCCAAACCATAGCGTGGCCGTGACAGCCCCTTCCCTTTGCTGTGGCTGCCCTACCAAAGCAGCTCGTAAGTAGCCTTAGTGGTGGGTCCCGTACATTTGCTGCAGTCTCCTTAGCTACTGAATAAAGCATCGCTGTTTGCTACTCAGAAACAGAGCCAGGACCCCAAAAAATCTGCACTGACCACAGTGGCTTACTGTGCTTCGGTGCAGTCTTGAATGGTCTGTTTTGAGGAGATGCTGCCAGGTACTAACAGCGGCTGCAAACCCGCTGGTGTTCCCTCCTCTGCTGCCCGTGTGCCGGGAACCTGGGGTCTGGGACCTGAACCAGCCTGTCCCTCCTCCTCTTCCTCTCCGTCCTCCTGTGTTTGTCCTCCACTTTGTACGTGCTGTCGGACAGGACTGCTGTGCCCACTGTATCTCTGCGGCTTGGCTTTCGCTCTCTCCCGCCTGCCTGATGAGCCTGCTGGGAGGGTGGCACCAATTTTTAGGACTCAGCTGCCAAGCTGAGTAGCGGGGACCAGGAACGGAGCCCCTGCGTTGAGGGAGAAGGGTGTGGGGAGCAGCGTGGATCAAGCGTTGAATGTGGGACCCCATCTCTGCTCCTAACTGCACTTCCAGACATCAGGCCGGGCCTTGCAGAGGGGTCCGGGACAGGGAATGCAACTGCTAATGCTGGGAGGCACAAAGATGGGGAATTCACAAACCAGAAGCGCAGGACTGAGCCCAGCGAGAAATGCAGAAGACAGAGGTTTAGTGCTGGAAAGCCTAAGCCAGAGGCATCTGAAACTGCTCCCAAGGGCCATTTTGGATGCCTCTCCTGAAGGAAGAATCTGCATTTTGCAACATGACAGCACTGAGAAACCCCTTCTGAGGCACTTGCTGGGCCCCGTTCCCTACGTGTCCGCGTGTCCCGCAGGACCTTTAAATCCACATCGCCCCGGGTAGGCAGTTCTTGCGCTCCAGGCGCTGCACTGCAGTGCTGAGCACCCCGGAGAGTGAAACAAGCCCATCTTCCAGTGTCTTAAGGCTAAAGCCTTAATCATTGACCCAGACTATTTCCAGGAGTCCTTCATAAGCGTTGGGACCAGCTCTGCTGCTCACACACACAGGGGCTGTCACTGTCACGCCAGTCTTTCTTACATTACTCAAAAGAAAGTAAGAACTGGGAGCCTGACGGGGAAGTGTCCTGGAGTGCTGTGCGATTGCTGCTGCTCTGTTTTCTCTCCTAGCAGGGCAATTTCTTTCTCCGTCTCCTCGAGAAGGCAGCAATGCCCATGCCATTCCTGGCTGGGCAGGAGAGAGGTGGCGATGCACATTACACGGGGTGAATTAGCAAGCCATCTATTTTTGATAGATTTGCGTACACTGTGGTGGCGATCTGTCTTCCAAGGCAAAGTGCTTTGCTTTTACAACCTGAAACAGCATGCAGAGCAGCTACCAAGCACCCGAGGATGCAGCCCAGCCGATCCTGCACCCATTACCCTGGTGTACCAAAGCCTGTTAAAAGCGGCTCCCCATGCCAGGAGCACTCAGCAAGCACCGTAGGAGAGACGGGTGCTCTGTACCTTCCTTGCACCCTTGTGCACATATCCCAGCAGACGCAAGGGCTGCCGTCCCGACTGGCCCCCAAAAGCCCCAAGACACCACAGCAGCAGCTGGGGGGTGATGGTGGGACTCACCCTAGCAATAAACACTTGAAAGAGGAAGGCAGAGGGGCCTCGGCAACAACTCTGCAGCCCCTACGAGTGCCCTGCACAGACAGGACTCCTTGTGACAGACCTGCCAACTTCAGGCAGCTTTGCAGACTGTGTTATGAGTCATCACAATAAAAAAAAAAAAGATACAGCCAGAGCCCCTCCGCCCCAACCCACCTGCTTGCAAACAAGATACCGCAGTGCCTCCCGTCCTCACGCTGGCGGCTGTTTGCAGTAGGACAGGCAGACAGCTCCGGCACTGGACAAGGCTCTACCACTGCCCCGAAAGCAGCGGATGTGGTATGCAGAACAGGGAGCGTTATTCGGATTTGCACAGCAACCGGCACACTGGTACCTGACCCAGCCGTGCCCTGGGTCCTGCTGCAGTATGAATGTGCGGTAATGGCTGTGAGGGAGGCAAACAAACGAAGCAGAGGGGGCCGTTAAAGCACTTACCACCCGAGCGGTCCCCGAGATGCTGTGAAGTACAATTCTCGTGGCCGTACCCATTTTCAAACCATTTCCATAAGCCTCTGAAGAATTAACGCTGCAAGGAGCCTGCTAAACTGCAGCAGGCAGAGATATATGCAGAGGCCACAGCGGCAGCTCCGAAGTACAGCTTCAATCACTGCAACCTGGGGCTTGCGGGTAATGTATGAAGACCATGGCCAGGAACCCTCTGAGCGCACAAGTTTCAAATCAGAGAGCGCCATGTGAAATCATACCTTATCAGCGAGGTCCAGTAATCAAGGGAAAACAGAGGAGAAGGAGGAGGAAGAGCAGGAGGAGGAGGAGGCAGAGGAGGAGGAGGAGACCTCTGAATTCAGGATTACTGTACTGAATAAAAGCGGAGCAACGTCTGGATCCGTTCAGAAGGGGACAAGGTGGTGGGGAACTGGAACAAGACGACATCTGTTCTGGAGCCTCACTGCCAGCAGGCTCCCAGCTACAGCTGCACGTGACACCCGCTTCTTTCGTCCGGAGCACGTCCGTGTGATGGGAGAAAGCTGCCTGCCGGGCTTTTACTCGCGGATTCATCCGGCGCACACGCACGCGAACACAAACCATAGCCGAGTCGGTTGTCGTTAGAGGCTCGGTGGCCTTTTCAGCATGCATTTGCCCCACCAGCACGAATTGGTAATGGGCTCATATACTGAAGGACTGCGACTTTGCTGTATTTCTATTACATTAAAGCAACATCCAGAGATTTTGGCCGAGGTAACTGTCGTCTAGAAGCGCAGGGTGAGGAGAGTGCTTGCACCAAACGGCTTACGGTCTACCCACACGAGGCAAAAAAGAAATGGGGAAAGCGGAGCAATCGAGCGGGGATGCATCGTGCTCCCGGCCACCCCAAGGGCAGCCCAGGAGCCGGCTCTCCCGATGCCCCGGCCAGTGCCCGAGCTGCTGGGACCCTGCTGCCCACCGGCACCTGTATGAATAACCAAAACCACCTGTATGAACAACGTCCTTAACTGATGGGTTTTCAGGGACCCCAGGGCAGATGCTCCCTTAGGATATTCCTCTGCTCCTTGATCAAAGCGAATCCAGAAAACTGCTCTTTGAACTTCTCGATATAGAGCAGCTTGAAAAGCAGTTCGCAGTGCCAACACACCAAATCCGCCTTGCCACTATAAATAAGTGCGTGTATCTGTGCGTACGGGAGAGGAAGGAATGCACACGGGTGTATTTTGGGTTTTTCCTTCTTCCTGGAGCATGAAAGGAGATGCAGCGCAAATTACCACTTTCTATTACAGCTGACAAAGAGTCCGTAAAGTATCAGATGCTGAATATACTCATAATATTGTAGGCAGGGAAATTCTTACATGTAATTTAAGCTAATCTAATCTAGTCTAATCTAGTTTCTCTCTCAACATATTTACAGTACCACATTCCTCACCAATGTTTCAGAGTGGCATTTCTGAGCCGATGCTCATGAGGCTAAGATTAAAAAGTGAGTAAATCCTCAGTTTAACCTGCTTTTCACTGGAGAGACAGAAAGACAGGAAAAAGAAAGAAAAAAACAAAAAAGAAAGAAAAAACAAAGAAAAAAGAAGAACAAATTGAAAAAGGAAAGAAAGAGAGGAAGGGAAGGGAAGGGAAGGGAAGGGAAGGGAAGGGAAGGGAAGGGAAGGGAAGGGAAGGGAAGGGAAGGGAAGGGAAGGGAAGGGAAGGGAAGGGAAGGGAAGGGAAGGGAAGGGAAGGGAAGGGAAGGGAAGGGAAGGGAAGGGAAGGGAAGGGAAGGGAAGGGAAGGGAAGGGAAGGGAAGGGAAGGGAGAGAAAATGAAAACAAAAACAAAAAAGAAAGAAAGAAAAAGAAAGACAGAAAAAAGGGAAAAAAGGGAGAAAGAAAGAGAAAGAAAGAAAGAGAAAAAGAAAAAGAAATAGAAAAAGAAAAAGAAAGAGAAAAAGAAAGAAAGAAAGAAAGAAAGAGAAAAAGAAAGAGAAAAAGAAAGAAAGAAAAAGAAAGAAAAAGAAAGACAGGAAAAAGGAAAGAAAAAGAAAACAAAAAAAAGCAATAAAGCAAGCAAGAAAGTAATCAAGCAAGTACGCAAACAAGAAAGAAAATCTAGGGAATTAATAGTTTCTAGATGTCTGAGGAACAAACTCAAGTCATTTTTAAAAAAGTCCAAGTCCTTCCTAATAAGATGCCTAACAGTGTGTGAATTATTCAGCCATAAAACTTATACTTACATGTGACATTTGCTGGTAGGAATAAATCAGATCTCAGAAAAGAGGAGACACTTTGGATTTCAATGGGTATTATCATAACTTTAAATGTATTAGTGGTGATATGAAAGCAGGACATTGTTATACAGACAGGCGCATTATGTTCATAACCAATGGTAATTTGTAGAACGCATAATTTACTACTACCAAAATAGCACAGCATGTGGGTTTTTTGCCCTTTTTTGTATATAGTCTTGTAGTTTCTTTTGGCTTGTTGAAAGAAATCTACCCTGCACAAACCGAGAAAGAGCTCAGACCTTCAGCAGCTTATAAAAAACAGGTGGATACGCATCAGGGAAACTCAGTTTTTAAAAAAATCTAATAAAATAAACAGATGATTATGGAAAATGAAGATGAAACCAGCTTCTCTTTCAAAAACAAAGTCTGAGACTAAACTAAGATCTGATCGACCAAACCACTCAGCACGCTGATTGGAAAAACAACCTGACGCCACCTCTCCGAGTTCCACCAACACAACGTTCTCATTTAAAAAATCTTCGGGAAAAAAAGAGCCATCCGCTCAGACCTGTTCATCCACGAGCTCATGGGTGGCTGAAAAGATGAGCTGTTCCTGGCTTACCTACTGTTGGCACAAAAATAACCAGGCTGAGGACCCCTGAAAGGGAGATCAGGATTGCAACTTACTCTCCTAAGCCCTTCGCCGTGGTCCCTCCCATCATCTCCCCACTGGAGAAGAGCCCATGGTACTTACATGAAAGGTGAAATCTGGATCCTGTTAGGCAATTTTCCATGGGTATCCCTCCTGCATGCTCAAAGGCCGCTCTGTTAAACCTTTGGTTATTTCATGGTTGAGATTCACCAAAAAAGCAGCAGAAAAAAAAAAAAGACAAAACCCACCCTAGAAAATATATGCCTGTATCCCTACCAGAGTGGCAGGGTGGAGCCAGCACACCCTTATATGTAGCTGCAGGCGAATCCTTAAAGTTGTAGCACATTTATTTTCAATGAATCATGTCAAAGCTACAAGATCAAAAAAAAAAAAAACCCTCTTGCTATTTGCCCAGTTCTGTCTTTCAGTGGGAGAGCTGGGATTGCTGTTATCGCTATTTTATTTTTTTTCTCAGAACTCAGAAGGTTTGGGATAGGTCAGAGTTTCCAACAAGCTCAGCTAAGGTTACCTCCAAGTTAAAATAAATACAGTCTTCCCCAACTCCGAGTCACCAACTTCAAGGGTCTGATTATTTTCTAAAGGGGAAAAAATAGTCATCGCACTTAAATCATGCCTCGTAATGTTTAGAAAATGCTTAAGGACTGCCTGCAGCTCTCGAAGGCTCTGCATTCCTGCTGTCGATGCCTGCTCCTCCAGAGCAAGCCCGGGCAGCAGCCGAGGCCGGAGCCCAGCTGCACGGGGCACAACCTGCCGGGATTTCCACTCCAAACAGACACGGAGCAGGAGCGAAGGCAGGAGCTACAGCGAGGCCACGCAACCTGCCTCAAGCCACCGCGGCCTCCTGAGCCCTCATCCAGGCCTAACTCAAGGCCCCCCTCCTGGCCTTGCGGCTCGCTCTTGCTTTAATATAACGCCAAATGCCGGGATGCTGCAGCAGCTGCAGCGCGTTGAATTTGCAGCGTGTTTTGCCAAAGTGCAGGGGCAGCAGAAGGCTGGGCTGGCCCATAAAAATTAGCATCTGCACTTTGCCACTTGCACAGCTGCACGGTGACAGCAGGGTTTGAAGCCGGCACTATGCGAGTATCTCTCGAGATATCTCGGGGAAAAAGGGAAACGAGTCCATCGAGCCACAGCAGAAGCAGCCACCAAACTACCAGAGATCCTGTTTGCACATGAACTTGCACAAGCTCCATGGAAAAATCTTATAGGATTTAATGGGAAATTACAGCTTTCCCAGTCTTTTGCCTTTAATTTTCCAGTTAAAGTTAATGCAGAAGAGAATGTCTGAAAACCCTCAAGAGCAGAAATCAATCACTGGTCTATTCGTTTACTGTTTAAAGCAGTTATGTTTTGTTATTCACCTATTCATTTTCTCTTTATGATTTCAAAACAGTCATCTCCTCCGCAGCAAAAACACCTGAGAGCAGTGCCATCTAATTACTCAGCACGAGCTTCATACCAAAACCTTCCTTTTGGCAAAGAGGAGCAAGACGCACACTGGAAAAGCTGGAGCCTGGGAGTGGGAAGTGACCCAAGTGTCCCAGAGCTTCCCAGGGGAACAAAGTCAACCTCAGCACCCTGGATGATCACCCAGAACCCTGGCATAAGGGCCACCTGGCCCGTCCGGCAACCACCGCCGGCTCTAACACCACAGCTTGCACAACCCTGCCTTAGAAAATGAAATGTGAAACCACCAGTAGCATCAAACAAGCCTCCTGCTCTCTTGTGAAAGCCAATCTCGGCTTCCTGCAGAGAGGTCCACTCTCTTGCGCTGATGCTTCAGGGAATATTCATCAAAAAGTCTAATTTTTTTGGATGTGCTTCAAGAAAATACAGAAAATATTTCTTCTTCCTCTTCTTCCTCCCCTAATGACTGCCTTTCCGGAGAACTCACCCGGAGAGCTGTGACTATGACCTCTCACCAGGCGATGGGGTGGTCCCTCGCAGAAAGGCAACATGCTGCTGTGGCTTCCCACGCTGACTGCGTCAGCATCCTCTTCTGCACCAAATCAGTAGATACGAGTGAAAAGCGATTTTCCCTCTCCACCCTGCAATTTCAATCTAAGCTCTGAGAGGTGATGGGATTTCCCCTTCCCCTGGATAAGGCCCCCTAACAGACAGCCTACAGGCCTCAGCACTGACCCAAAGATTAAGAAGGAGCCCTGTCATGGGGCTCACCAGCCTTTGGGAGCTCCGTGCTTTGCCTCCATGGTGGTGCCTGGTCGGACTCGAATTGCCCACCCAGCCCCAGGAAGAGCCAAGCTCTGGAGCCTCAGCCCAGAGGGCACTGGGGAGGTGCAGCGCCCAGGCCCTTCCCCTCCAAAGTGCTCCAGAGCTGTTTGTGGGAGGTTCTTAGAACAAGCTGGAGGATGAGCAAGTTTGGCTTTAGAGCAAGTTGGACCGTGCTGCAGTGACAGTGAAGACACGGTATGTTAGATAGCTCTGCAGGACCTAATTAGAAGTCAGCGATCAACTGAAGAGGCACACAGCGAAGTGGCTCATCTCGTTACACGAGCCAACCCTGCAGGGATATCATGAGAAAAAAACGTATTGTGTCAAAGTACAGGCATTTGGAGATGACCCAGAAGCAGATCTTTTGACTGAAAGAGATATTCTGTTTGTTTGTTTTGAACTGTTGCTTGCCAGTGCAAGACCTCACTTTGGGCATTTGTCCTAGCATACAATTTGCATGCCAGATGCTCTTTCGTATGGCTAATTGTTGAAACAAAGTAGATACTGAATGAGGTCCACTGAGGTTGGCAGGAGCTTCAAATACGGCCAGTGTTGAGCTAATTCTGCTTCCAGTGAATGGAATGGTAAATTCACATTGGCATAATGTTATTCACTGCTTTTTTTCATAACGCAGAAATGAAAGCACTAGAACAATGGTGAATGCCCTCAGCACTCCCTTCCTCTGTTAAGGTCAACCCCCTTGCTGGCCTCCAGCTTGCACAAAGACAAGGCCACGTAGCACTGAGTACCAGAGACTGGCAAACACGACTGCAGCACACAGTGGTGGTTTTATTCAGGGCTCAGACGGCCACATGTTGGCCAGTCCTTCCTTCTCCTAGAGAACACATGATGTGCTCTTCAGTGGGAGAAATAAGAGGAGCTGAGTAGCAAGCTCTTACCAATGGGCAGGTCAGAAAGCTGGGCAGAAGACTGGAAATAGCTATAAGTGATGCAAACATGGCTCAGAGCTGGTGTCCAAAGCCTCTGAAGGAATCCACAAGTCTGGCTTAGGGACCAGCGTACTGCCATATATATGTGTTTTTCATTTCAAATTCCCACACGGGCAGATGAATTACAAGGGACGCATCCTCCAGGGCTACAGACTACGGGCCACAGAGCACAGCCTCAGCAGGCGTTTACCAGAATCAGAGAAAGACGGGACTGCAAGGGACCACCTGAAGGATTGAGACCAACTGCAGGAAACCATCAAAGATGGGCAATGCAGGTGGGACCATAATGTTTAACTTGGATCTGCACCACGAGAAGGTACACATTCAGAAAGGGACCATCTAGCCCCACATCTTGTTTTTAACAGTGGCTGACATTAGACACGCAGGAGAAGCATATAGAAAGGCACAAGCGTGTAGAGACACCTCCCTCCCATTTAACTTCCCAGCTTCTGACAATCTGCACATGAGAGATTCCCAAACTAGCAGCTCTCTGCGGGCCTTGAATATGTTTAATTGCTTTTTGAACCCTTTTATACCTTTGGCCTCCAGAACATTCTGTGCCAACGAGCGCCCCAATTTAATTATGCGCTGTGCGAAAAACTATTTCCTTTTGTTTGCTTTAAACCTGCTGCCAAATAATTTCATTTCATGGCCATTCATTTTTGTGTTATAAAAGAGACAGTGAATAACCATTCCCTATTCCCCTTCACCACACCATTCGTGATTTGATATTTCTGTCTATATAAATGCTTTTCAGACAAGTTTTGTCCAGCCCTGAGGGGCCTCATCCGTTTAACCTCTCTCCCTACAGAAATTGTTCCATTCCCTTCTCCCTACCTCTGTCACTCCTGAGTTTGGGTGCACACTGCTCCAGATGTTGCTGCACCAGGAAGCTTGACAACGTGTCTGGTGTTCTCTCTTTCCTCCCCAGCCATTTTCTTAACAATTCCTAACATTCAATTTGCCTTCCCGACAGTGGCTGAGATTTGTACCGACATTTCAAAGCGCTCTCCGCAGTGATTCTGCGATCTCTTTCCCAAGCGGCACCAGCTAATTGCGAGCCTGTCACTGTGCATGAGGAGTCAGGGACGACCTCCTTGAGCGCATTGCCTGGTTTTAATCAACAGACTTGAATTTCATGTGCCATTTCGTCACTCGGTCATGCAGCATCACGAGATCTTTCTGTACCTCTTTGCAGTTCTAACAACCCCAAAATAATTCTGTAAAGTCAGCAAATGTTATCACCTCCCCGTTCACCTGTTTCTAGATCACTTATGAAGCTCTCGAACAGCCCAGGCGCTAGAATGCATCCCTGTAGGACACCATTGGTAGCCACGGTGAAAAAAGAACTTTTCTTGCTTCCCTTTGTTTTCTATCTTTTAAGGTATTATTAATCCACAAGAAAATCTTATCCCATGGCAGTTTGACTCCTGCAAGAATCTTTGGCAAGGGACAGTGCCAAAAATTTCTGGATATTTAAGGACACTATATCGACTGGGTCATTTTTATCCACATTCCTGTCTTCTTTAAAGAACTCTAATACATTAATGAAGAATGACTTCACTCTGTAAAAGCCAGGTTGACTCTTCCTCAGTATATTATATTTATCTCTCTGTCCATTAATTCTACTCTCGAGTTTCAACAAAGTTTCCTGGTATGGAAGTAAAATTAATGCTCTGCAGATCCCATCAAGGGTCCTTTCTAAAAACCAGCACCACATTTGCCACTTTTCACTCCTGTTCCCATGCCCGTTTATGTAGCAAATTAGTCACTGGAAAATTTTACATTTGCATTTCTTCAAAGCTCTGAAAAAATTCTGTCTCATCCTTGTTGTTTGTTGCTCTTCATCATATTGATTCATTCTAGGACATCTTCTGCTAAAACCTGTACTTAAGATGCTTTGTTTTGCTTGCTCTCCACAAAGTCAGGCTCAGGTGGTAGACCCTTCCTAAGCTACTGTGCAATGAAGTGATGGAAATAACACATTTCTGCAAAAGCCTTGCCTTTCTTCAGTACTCCTTTTCTACCTGCCATCTACAGATTTCCTGGCAGGCTTCCTGCTTCTGATATGTTTGAAAACATTTTCTTTTAGTGGTTTTTACACCTTTAGCAAACTGTCCCTCAAAATTTTTTGGCAATATTAAGGTTTTGCATTTCACTTGCCATTTTTATACATCATGGTTGTGTTTTTCCTGTCTTTCCCTCAACTGGATAGCACTTCCATTGTGGAAGGATGCCTTTTACTGCTAATTATTTCCTTTGATTTACTGTTTAATTATGTCAGCTTTTGGGGAGGAAAATGAGCTATTAGAGGTAGAGTATGTTTATCTGCAGCTTTTAATAGCAAATCTTTAAATAGCCTCCACTTCACCTGCACTTTACCCTTTTGGTTGCTCCTTTTAATTTCGTTATAAGAAACTTCCTTCATTTTATAGTCTGCCTCACAGATGTTGAGCATGATTTTTTTGCAGGGGGGTTGCTCCTATAGGGATTCTGAATGTGAACACCTGATGGCCAAGGCAACTGAATAGAAGCTGAATACGGAAGCAAAGCCACTACAATCTGGCTCTAGGAAATCCTAGCTTAATATTTCTACTTGGCCCCAGTTAGCAGCTTAGAGTTGGAATGGCTCAGCGTGTCCAGCTGCTCATACATGGGTTACTGCTCTGCCAGAAGAACCAATGGAGACCAGATGAAAGATTTCAGATGGACCTTTCTGGATCTTCCACTAACAATAAAGTTTGAAGGGTCAGTGAATAAACATGGACAGGGAATAACAGTGCCCAGATTTCCCCTGCAATAGGAAGATCCTGAAACCTTGGGCGAGTTGGGATTCAAAGCACATTGAGAAGAGGGGGATCCAGTTCACATTCAGCTATGCAAATCCCAACAGCTTCTCCTCCCACAGGGTCTCTGCTCAGCCTGGCGTCTGCCCACACAGTCTTGTGCCTACTGATGCATATCGCCTTCTTCCCAAGCCTAACTCTGAGCCTTGAATTTGATGGACGCCAAAAACTCGAAGCAAAGCTCAAGCCAGAACACTTAATCTCCCCTGGGATGGTATCTAAGCTCCACATTCACAAGGGAATCCTAACACAGGCCGAGACTGGGACGGCATCTCTCACCACTTGGATCAGGATCACACGTCATTTAACAGAAACGGTCCAAATGCAGAGACAGCCCCAGGCAGCCAGCATGCTCCTCAGACATTGTGCACATTTCCAACTCCGAGCCTCGGCTTCCTGGGAGGGAAGCCCCCAGGACTCATTGTTTCCCCAAATCAGAAATTCAAGGCAGAAACCCAAACCCTTGATCCAAACATCCCTAAGCTTTGGGGCTCTGGACATCTGGCTCTGAATTTTGCGGCTTACACCCATGATCTCTCACATGCCAGATGGCGAGAGTGAAAAAATAGTTCGCCTTCTCCAAGCCCAAGCCACAGTAAAGCCATAGTACCACTGCATCTGCAGCAGCTCCCAAAATAGAGCAGGCTCTGGGTTTGGTCATGTGGGTGGGAAAAAAAGACACGGAGGGATAAACAGCTGCCTTGGGCATCGGAGGAAGCAAAGGGACAGTACTCCAGGCAGCGTGAGGACTAGGAGGGAGGCAAGAAGAGGGAACAGCAAGAACAGCCAGAGGAGAGCCTGAAACAGGTCAAAAGGTAGGCAGAAGGCAGTTCAGGAGATGAGCAGGCAGAGAAATTAGGGTTTCAGACCCGGAAGGCAGGTGCCCCGATGCAAAGAAGCAGAATACACCACCAGCACGACTGCGCGAGGCAAAGCCAGTGCTCCGCGGCAGAGCAGCCGCTCCGTTTTCACTGCACAGATTTCCCCTTTTCCCCGCCGTGCATTCCCTTTGGGCGACTGAGGGTGGCCCCAGGTGAAAGCCAAGTTTCATCCAAGCGATGTGGAAGGGCATCCCCTCCCTCTCCCAGATGCCAGCTGACCTTTCCGAGGACGAGCCTCCTCTTGCCAGACAAGGGGCAGGTCTCACTGAAAGGAGGGTGTACGCGCACGCAGGCAGACGGCTGCTCTCCTAACTAGGCCACCGCAATCTTAAATTGCAATGCTTGGCATGGCACAGGGCAGGGTAATGTCTCCAGCTTTCTCCATCCCCCTTTATATTTACGCTACAGTCATCCAGAGTCGTTTTTGCTGACTCTGCTGGCTTGCCCTCCCTCTGCCCTCTCTAGAATTTCATTAATGCTGCTTTGCTGGTTGGGGGACAAAACGCTCTTTTATTTTTGTTTTATTCCTCCCCTCTCTCCCTCAGCTTCAAAAACACTTTGAAGGATCTCCGCTTGTTATTTACATGTAACTTCCCCCAGGATTATCAAGAGTGATATAACACTGGGGTTAGATTCTGCTCCTGGCAAATCTTAAGCTCTGATACCAAAAGAGTAGTGTCGCAGCACCCCGAGCCACGAGGGACCTGTTTGCTGAAGAGCACGAAGCCCCAGAGCCAGCTGCCTCCTGTCCCCCCAGCTACCTGTGTGATTAGTGTGATTAGGTTGAAAACCAGGCGTTTTCTCAGAAAGAATAAGGCACCCAGCTCTTCTTTACCTGGGTGGGAGTTACACACTTCACAGCATTACAGCTCTTAGAAATTCCAGCTTTGCTGCTGCAATGAAAAGGAAATATTTTGCTACTCAGGGGTTATAGGATGTTGCTGCGGAGGCATGCGTGGGTGTGCAGCTAGATATTATCTAAAGGCCCAAATCTGCAAAGCTGCACACAAATCGCCTACTCCCATGAAAACAGCAAGAACAGTCATAGAAAGGATCTGAGTGCCCAGATCAGACCCTCCAGACAACAGTAATGTGTGTTTTAGGTGTAAAAGAGATGATGCATAAAATTTGTATTTCATCTCACAGCCAGTTTGCTTCCGCATCAAGTACGTCTTTCTGTGTCAATATAACACTTATTAAACTCTACTTAACTCCTTGCCAGTGATATGGAAGGTATTACACAGATTCTAACTCAGGATTTTCGCTCTCTTTGCCTCGCCGTTCCCTCTTACCTTGATAAGTAAGCAGGGATCTGAGCAGTCACGCTAGAAATCACTGCCCATTTCTGATCTTTTTCCCTTCTCTGCCTCTCCCCCTCTCCCTCCCGCAACCCTTTCCCAAGCAGGTAAGAAAACAGTGAACCAGATAAACATCCTCTGCTGATGTGATCTGGGCTCCCAGGCCTAAGCGACTAAATGAGGCCAGCTGCGGTGACCAGGGGTTAAAAGAGAGGAAGGCATGGAGGCAAAATGTGCACGAGCACTGCGTTACCATGCAACCAGATCAAGTGGATACGGAGGAGGATGCGGAAAGGAGGCAACACCCTTTCTGAGGCTTTGCCGTGCCCCCGGCAGGCTGCCCACCCTCGATGCCCCCCGAGCACCACTGCACGCTGTGAGCGCGGAGGAGCGAAAGCGGGCACAGCGCTCTGGCGAACAGCGAGCGCAGCACGAAAATGGAGCTGCCCCTCATTTTCATTTTGCTTGGCGTCGCCTGAGAAGGTGATGAGAAATCATTTCAGGGAAGGGGCCACGCAGGCCGAACCCGGAGGCCCTCTGCGTTGCTGTCTGAGTTGCACTTTAGTGTCGGGAGACCTCCGGCTCGGCCTGTACTTACATCAGCACAACTGAACGGATCTGAAATTGGTTTCGGAGCCCCAGTGCAGCAATGCATGGATGCCACTTGCACCCACTTCGTTTTTAGAAGTGCTTTCTGCCAGCTGAGGGAGGACGGATGAGCCCTGACTGGCATGCAGTGGGAGTGCTGTGAACCGACGGCATCTCATCTGGCTTAAAACCTACCGATATAAAGTAAATCTGTAAAAAAATTGTGGATCACATTTGAATCCAAAGCTTCAGCTCTACCAGGTCAGCCCTCAGCTGGGGCTGTTCTGGTATTGGGAGCCCTAGTGTGAGACTGGGCATATCCTCAAAACCAAAGCTTGAGAGTTTTATTTTTACTCCCTTCCTTCTTGTGCAAGGTGATGCCGTCCTATCTATTCCCTTAAACCCTATAAGCACACAAGTAACACCTCATACACATCGCCTCTGATCACCTCCATACCTCCTCCATGTGCTCTTTATGCAGGAACAATTATGCTTTACTCAACTTTTCCATTAACCCAAGCAGCCCTTAGTCATGTCTAATGAACTAACAAGTTTGTTTTATCTGATTCGAGACTCATGTCTGCCTGGCTCAGACGCATGCAAAAGGTTGAATCCCTTGTTGCCTTGCAATGAAACATCAGACTGGCTGCTCCGTGTCCCTGCTCTGCAGAGTCTGAATGACTGGATGAGATGCCAGACAGCTCTGAATTAGGCCCAGGATTGATCCCAGAAGTGTCTGGCTATACAGACACTGCAGGCACCCCTAGGACTAATTTGTTAAAAATATCCACCCATGGAAGGAGCCTCTGCATGAGGGCGGCAGGCAAGGGGCAGGCTTTCAGCGTGCTGAACACCTGCAGCTCTCCGCACTGTCTCCACCAGCTCCAAGCGGCAAACGCTGCCGAACTGGGAGCACCGGCACGCTTTCTGCTGTCCCATAATGTTCACACTCTGGTTAATGGTCCTCCCGAGTGCTGGGGTACATTGAATGGCTCCGCTATGTAGATTCACAGGTGTCTAATAACACTGCAGGTGTTTCCTGGGTGAAGTCATTAACAGGATCTCTCTACCAAGACACTTATTTTCAAGAAATCTAGGGGCTTCAAATGCTTGAGACGGCTACCCCCCTGTCAAGTTTGACTCTCGGTGACTGCATCGTTCAAGAATTAATTACTAGAGAGAGATAATGCGGACAGAGAAAAACACAGGTATCAGATTTGTTTTGCTGGGAAGCCAGGCTAAAAATGGTACGATCCAGTGCAGACATGGAAATGCATGATACTAACAGGCTTTTGGAGACAGCTTCCAATCCGTCCCAATTGCCATGCCAGTCACTAAAACAAGCAACAGCAAAAAAATTAGTCTTGACAACCAAGGGAAAGTCACAGAGCTGAGAGCTGAACTCCCCTAAAAGTTCGCTAAAGGGCAGGAGAGTTCCCACTTTTACGAGCTCAGGCTGCCTGCAGGCTCAGGAGGAGGATGCTACGCTCGGATCCGTAAGGATAATTTTGCAGTCCCAGTGGTTAGGGATTTATTTTGAGCTTGGCTTCCTAAGGAAACTAGTTTTACAAAATATACGTAAGTCTGTGCATGCATATCTTTCAGTACACCCCCTGCTCAGTCATCATTTCCACTCTCGTTTCAGAGGCAGGTATGATGATAGGAAGTTAGGAGGCTGTAAAGCCCTCATGAAAATGGGCAGTCTTGTCAACAGGAGAGAGCCAGTAAGTGACACCACTGAAAGAAGGGCTGCAATGTGGGCCTGACACCAAACTATTCCCAGCAAAGATACCATATTACGAGCTGCTACAGCCCCTGAACCAGTGACACACCAGTGCCCTACCTGGCAAGCCCCGCACAGTACGAGCTACAGCGGGCAGACCAGATTTTCGAAGGATTTGCTCCTTCGAGCTTTGAACCTGACGGCAGTGACGCTGCTTCACAGCACTGGGCAGCAGGCACCGGAGACCACCTTCAACAGGATCCCTCTCCACCAGCAGAGCGGCTTGGAAAGCAGAATCCGGCCCTTCATTACCAAATTGCATCTATACTGGAAACGAGGCGGCACAGAACGGACAAACGCAAAAGGAGATGACCAAAAAAGCACCAGCAGTTGACACACCACACTGTCCGACCTATCTCGGCACCCAGAGAGAACAGTCCAAAATTCAGCCTGCATTTTCACTTCCTCCATTCAGCCCCTTCCTCTGCCTTACCCCTATTTTGCCCCCGTCTAATCCTCTCTCTGTCTCTCTTCAGGCGACGGCGTACGGTGACTGTAATTACGGTCTGCCTTGCTGTCGCGTAGCCACAGTACCTCCAGGTACTTAAGTTCTTTTAATCTTGCTTCATGTTTCAGTCCCTGCAGCCCGCTCGTAATGTCTGTTACTCTTCTTCCATCACCCTCAAATTCATCAATAGCCATGTCAGGCTTTGACCTCAAATTTTCTAACTGCTCGACTAAAGCACTCTGCCACCGGCCCCGCTCCTGCCTTTGTTAAAAATGAGGGGGGAGCCTCATTTGCTTTCTTATTTGATCACCACTTCGCTTCTGCGGGAAGCGTGCCGCTCTGCCGTCTCGGAAGCCCAACCAGAAGCCAGCCACGCTAGCGACTGGCGCTGGGGCTGTGGTCTGCGCTGCTGCTACCTTTAACGAGGGGAAATTACGTTAATGCTTTATTTTATTTTTTGCCTCCCTTTAATTTATTTTTTCTAATGGCTTTCCCAGAAAAAGCAGCACCAGCCCGTGGCTTACGCGGCGCGCTGCCACCTGAATGCTAATGAGTGCCAAACGGACCCAGCGTGTCACTCCGCTCCCGGGAGAGCCGCGCTGCCTCCCTGTCAGACATCAAATTGATTTTCAAATTGCTTTGATGACATAAGGTGGTGCACAGTTTGGCCCCGTGTGATTACCTGAGCGTTTATCTCTGTAGGCTCTTCCGCTCGCCTGCTTTAAAAGAACCGGCGCCGCCAGATCGGTCCTTCCAAATGGAGGTTGTGCTCCTCTGGGCTCCCGCCAGCCCGCGGAGGCCCGTTATGAATTTGGATATCGCTCCTGGCTGAGCACCAGCAAAGCGAGTGCAGAGGCCAATTTACGGCTGAACCTGAACTACATCTTTATGCCTTCCCTTTCAGAGCCCTTTTTGCCCTGCCTTTTATAGGGAGGCTCGGAGGAGCATGGGAAAAAATACAGGCGGCTTGGTGCTGAGGATCTTGTTTGTCTGCTTGTTTGATTGCTAAAGAAACTACAAAATAAATTCCTCTTGGGGAAATTAAGCTGCTGTGAATGGGCCAAGGCCGCATCTGACCCACTGGCTCCTGTTCTCTCCTTGGCCAAAAGCCTCGTGTGCGAGGATGAGGAGGGAAGAGCAAGCAGGGAGCTGGTGGCTGTGCGGCGCGGCGCAGTCCTGAGGTCCCTGCGGGGAAATATCATTGCTCAGGCACACCGGCCCTGCTGGCAAAACCCTCGTCTTATCTGCAGCTCGCTCGGGATGCTGGATGCGAAGGAGGTGCGGCTGACGGAAGAGAAACACAATTTAGTGAGAGCTGAGAACTCTCCTCCACAAGAAAAAACCCGAGCCAGCCTGCTCGGAGCAGGGCAGGGAGGGGAGTTCAGCCCGCTGTTATCACCAAAGGGAAATCTGAGCATCACATCTGGCCAGACACTGTTTTACAGACACTCGCTCTGCTCATAGCAAAGGACAGTGAGGCCGTGGGAGGACAAAGCATGGCAGAAAACATGACCCAGGTCCGCAGCTCTGCCCTGGCCCGAGGGACGGGAGCGAGACGGCCTCTGTATCAGCTGCCTTATTGAGGACTGGCTGAGACCGAGAGAAATAAAGGCATAAGCTGCTGCAGGCGGGACTCAAGCCCCAAAGCAGTGCACGTCGGAGACTAGGTTAAAGGGGGAGTGAAGGGAAATATGAAACACTCACATTAACCTGTGGGTAACGTAAGCATTGGCCCCAAAGACGGTATTTGTTCTATCCGCACACGCTGCCATATCTCGGTACACTCAACAGCTGGAATGTGAAAGGCTGAAGTGAAATTTATGGGGTGCTTTGTGACCCGGAGGGATGAAGGGAACTGCGAGATAGTATCTATTGTTACTCTTTTACATTAAAAGGAATACGGCTCATCAGCGGTTCACATTTCTGGAGCACCTTTCATCTCACAAGATAACAAAAGCATGCCACAAATACAGGGTGTGAGCCAAAGCCTTGCCACCGGCTCTGCCCGGGGTTTTATCAGGGCCTGTTTATATTAGGGCACCAGAGAAATTCAAATCACCTGCTTTGACTGCAGACATTTACAGTAACGGAAAGCGCAGCTCTCCACAGACCTCTGCAAACCCTGCCGTGCCCACGTGAAGAAACAGGCAACCTTTGGTAGCATTTCCCCTTCCGCGCTGCACAGTAACACGGGCACTCACCATCTGCGCTATATAAAGAGAAATCACAGGCATCATAAATAGACATTGGCTCGAGTTTTTTCAGCCAGACAAGCTAGCACTCCTTCAGCACAAACACCCTACTGCTATGTTTGGAAAGCATAAATGAGACACGGGTTGCAAGACCTACAGACGTACCAAGCCTTCCGAATATTGTGGGGAAAGCTCTAACCTCTCCTTGGGCATGGATTCAGCAGCGGGCTTTGCATACGTCCAGGCCTATAGGTGCGAGCCATGGCCCCGGCGTGGAGTGCAGCACGTGCGTGAGTGCTTTGCGTGACAAGGTCCTGCCCACGGGGGTACTGGAGGAGGTGGAGGGTGACCAGGCTCTATCAGATGGCATTTGAGAACGTCACATCTCCACTTGCGACCACAAACCCCAAGCTAGCGTGCAACTGAGCACGTATTGGGGCACAGCGCAGAAAAGCCCAGCTGACCTCAAAGTGGCAATTCAGCGCGTTTGCAGGATTAGGGCCCTACCAACTAAAGCGAAAGAAGAACTTCTGCGAAGAGTAGGCATATTTCAACCATCAGCTTCCTGGATCACTTCTAGACCACATTCAAAGTTTGCTGATGCAAGTGAAAGTCTTTTCGCTGCCTAGAATGGATTTGGTGTTGGGCCCTGCAGCACTGAGAGCTCCAAGTCGCCTTTTTCAGGCAGCTGTTTACTGCAAACCTGTTTCTGAGGATGAGTAACAGAAAGCATGTCTCCCCACATATGGGCAACCATCTGAAAACCCTGTCATGCCAACATGTAGCCAACCAAGCAAACGTTTGGTGATGTTTTCCTTTCTCAGCCTCACTGTTAAATGAGCTCGAAAAAATCTGGGGTTTCTGCTAGTTCAATCTCTTTTGAAAGCGCAAAAATCCTCCAGAGCTCAGCGTGCCGCAAAGATAGTAGCAAGTCAGGCAAAAGTGACAGCTGGAGAGAAAAGACAAAGTCAAATGTCCTGGCTTCGCATTTACATTTGGGTTTGGAGAGAAACTACAAACTCAAGCATCCTGGCTTCGCATTTAGACTTAGGTTTGGCCCCATTTGCTTATTTAAGTATGGGACAGTGCGGACATCTCACTGTGACTGAGATCACGCAGAGAAGTGCAGTCGGTACCTTCTCAGCACCCGCTCCAAGCCTTGTGGCAAGGGACAAGTTATTGTTTCATAACGCTCAGTAGATGGGTTATTCAGAAGAGCCCAACAAATGCCTGTCTCTGCTGCCCTGGACGCTGATGCTAAAGCTCTCCCTCCGTTCAGATGGACAGATGGGATAGCAGAGGTAAAGGAGACTGGTGCTGTGACCCCGAAGCACAGTCCTTGCGGAGCTGTCCCTTAGGCAGCACAGCCCCGATCTCCCCCGGCTCCCAACCACTGCAGGGCTGTGTCGCAAACAGCAATGTCTAGCTGTTAGCAATTAAAGGAACAAAAGCCATGGGGATGCTGCCATCGCCACGCGCACGGCTATTCCCAAGCCTCCGCTTTGGATGACAGCTGCAGACCCACGCTGTGCAAAACGCTCATCCGGAGGTTTCCGATCTCCATCTCGCATGCCGCAGCGTTGACAACTCCGAGTCGCCGGTGGCATTGGGATTCTCCAGCGATTTGCCTGGGCTAGCTCATCCCCTGGATCCCAATCTCCTCTGACTCACTTCTGGGACACGTTTTGCAGCTTTGCCTGCCAATTAAGGTAAAAGAAGGGAACGTATCTCCCCTTGTGCTCCAGTGTCCTCAGCTCCTCCATTCGCTAATGTCCAGGCTGCTGCGAGCCCTGGCAAAAAGCCCTCTAGTATTTCGGTGAGCACAATCTCCTCTCTGCCTGATAACATGACGGAGAACTGCATCCCTGCCACAAAATTCCTAAGGATGGTTTAAAGAGGAAAAAAAAAAGGGAGTGCAAAGGATTTCATGCTCTGGTTTGGAAATTCAGCAGGGTTTTCACAGTCATTCCTGTACAACCCTGTTAGATTTTTTTTGGATCTCATCTCTTTCCTTCCTACTGAATATTACACAGTCTCCCAAAGGGGCACCATGGTTTCCGAGAGAATCCAAAATCAAATTAGTAGGGGCTTGCTCAGGTGAGAAACTTGGTTTCGTTACCGATTCCCCTAACCGAAGGGAATACCTAGTGCAGCAAGAAACCAAAGCTAGGCCAAACAGCGAAGGTGAAAAGGGAAAACTTTCTAGTCTCTATTTCACAGGGGAAGGCCAGCCAAGAGAAGCTGGGCCCAGCCCATCACTTAGCTGAGACGTGTAAATTGATGCTAGACAAAAGTGCCAGGAATCGTACTGATGGGAACGAGCTGGGGGCTGGTCTTCAAGATCAATTAAGGCTCGCACATCTCTCACGTTTACGATGCCCCTCTCAGGGCTCCTGCGGGCGGCACGATGAATCCTCTACCCAAAAAACGCTAAGGAAGGAGCGAGCATTTTTGCTTGCAAAGAGAGCACTTAAGAACTGATGGCCTGATGCCGTTCTCACCGTGAGCCCGGTGCGAAGGGACACCACCGTGGTGCACGTGGCTCTCCCTCCGCAGCACGGCGCACGCAAAGCACAAGCAGCGATCGCACCGGAGGGTGAGAGAGGCGAGGAGCCGGGCACCGTTCTCCGTGTTCAGCCGCCGTCCGTCTGACGCGACGTCCCTTCCAGCCCCTTCCCCTGGCAGCGGGCCGGGAGGAGGAGACGGGCGGGAGGGAAGAGCCATCTCCGCGGCCATTGGGACTTCGGCGCAGCTCTTGGTATGCGCGAGAGAAACAGCTACATGTTTCCTACCTGACCTTGTCTTGCTAGGAGGTGGGAGTAGCACATCTCATTAACGTGGGAGCAGGCTTCCCGCGCTGCTCATCAGTTTTCACCTTGCACTTATTACTCGCACGGGCGAGTCTATCATCTGTAACTCACAGAGGTGCCACTCGGCGCGCTGGTAGCCCCAATTCCCCAGCATGAAATCTTGCTTTTAGGATCTTCACATGCTAAAGGGCTGTTCTCTGCATTCCCTCTTGGGTTTTAAATCAGCGGTTTTCAGCATTTCCAAACTAGGGTCCTCCAGGAACTGGAATGGGGTGAACAGTGGATTTTTTAATTCAGTGGAATTTTTTATTTTTGCTAAAAAGTAGGAGGAAAATGGCTTGGGTCAATTAGGAACAGATTTAGGGGGAAGGGAAAGGGGTCCAGCTAGATGCGAAAATGAAAATTTGCCATCCCTCAATGTTTTGTTTAAATCAAAACAAAATGTCTTCTTTCACTTTCAAGTCATTTAACCGTCTTGTTTAACCTTTCTTCCTTCTAACTGAAAACAGCCATTTCAAAACAAAAAGTTGAAAAGCTTCATTGAGAAGACGTCAAAAAGAAATGTTTTGGCATTTCCAAAATGACACATTTCATTTTGACATTTCAAATGAAATGCCTGGACATTAAAAATAAATTAATTCCCCTTGGGGGTTTTCAACGCATCTCGTTGCCAAATTCAACTTAAGTTTATGAATAGTCTGATCTTTCTAAAATTCAACTTCTGAGTGAATTTACTACTCACTGACAAACTTCACTTCAGCTTCAGTCCCGACTCTGATGTTGAGACCCCACCAATTCAGTCTTCCCTGCCCTTGTACATGATTTGTCTCGACATTCTTTAAACTTGATCTCCAGCCAACATCTCAAGCCTAGAAATATTTACACCTTGTGAAAATATTATACATGAAGAGAATGGCTTAGCCTATGACCTGACAACAGCCTCTCAAATTATTTTAACATGTGCTTTGCTCTTAATATACTGCTGTCATTCATGGGGATTAATGGTTCTTATTAATCACCTGATTTGAAGGCAGAGAAGAAAAGCATCTCCCCACGCACAATACAGAGGGAGCATTATTTATTTGCTAGCACTAACATGTAATAAAAACAATTTCTCAGCAGATCTCTCCTCACATACACAGAGGACCGTGTCAAGCCATGACTGATTTGCGAGGCTTCGGAGGCATGGCAAAACCGGACCAGCAATGACAACCAAGGGTATTGTCTAGCAACCGCTCTTCAGATGAGTGATACTCGTGCCGGTGGGCACATGCATCAGCCAAAGGCCTTGGTGCAGGGCTCTGGGAACACGACAGTGGTCACACACAAGCTCGCTTTCCCCTAACGAGCAGGGGAACTCCATGTGCAGCTCAGCAGGGCCCTCGGGGCCAGCTGCAACGCGCACCAAAAGCTTGGGCTGAGCAACAGGGTGGAGCTCCCTGCTGCCATGTTTCCAGATGTCGCACTCGCTGGCTTCAAGCCAGCTTGGACAGGCAGCGGCTAGAGGAAAATTTGCAGCACTAGGCTTTAAACTGTCACCATTCTGGCATGACTCCAGCGGGGTGACTGATGGAGGAAAGTGCTTTTGAGTAAGTCAGGCAAGGACAGGAGAATCTGTCCCAAAGAGCCATCGGCAATGTACCAAGTCTTTCCAATGGCAGGAAATCTAAATGCGCGGTCCCCTATCATTAGCAATATATTATCCTCATTTTGCTCTGCCTGCTCTGAGGGTTTGTTTTACCCTCAGTGTCCCTCAGTTAAAAAGTCATACTTTTTAACGCTGAAATTTGCTCAGACTGAAGGCACTTCGCACCAATGACAAAGCTGGGAAAAATGCCTATGACGGACAACAAACTTCCACTCTCCTGGACTTCTAATGAAGGGCCTAAGCCAAAGCCAAAATATTCTTGCCTCCTACATCGAGATCCTGAGCAGGGCTACAGGAGGTCTGAAACACTGACTCTCCTCCAGAGCGCTTTGCATTGAACTGAACACTAAAGAATAACTAACATGTTTATAAGCCTGCTTTCACAGCAAGGTGCTTGTAGGCTGGAGGCTCAGTTCCTTCTTTTGATTCACTCCTTGAGTGAGTCAAACTATTTATTTAACTTGAATCCACATGAGGCGCAGCACAGCTCAGCGTTCGGCTCAATGCCAGCTGCACTCCCATTGTCCACCATCAAAAAAAAAAAAGTACCCCGGCACGGACACAGGAGGTATAAAACACAGAACAAGACTAAGCACCAGGGCTTTTATGACACAGCTGCAGAAAAGAATTAATGCAATAAAAGAATGTAGATCTGTATTTCCCTTCCCTCTCCTGTTGTCCTTTCTCTGGATCCCTCTCCCTCTTCACTTTTTGAGGTTAAGGACAGGAGAAGAATAGGTCTCTCTGCATTCAGTCTTTTCACTACTCTCTGTTTATTTCTGTATTTAGTCCATGCCCTTCTGTAGATTTTTAACTTCCAATTCCTGAAGCCCAGCCAACATCCCTTATTAAATGAAAGAGCTCTGTAGGTAAGCTGGCTGTTCACCTGCTGAACTACGAACAATAGAAAATAAAAAGCAACCTCGTGGGAAATACACGGCGACTGGGAGCAGAGCCTCATGGCCTCCCATAGTCCTGAGGAAGCTGCTCTTTTTTGCTGGAACAGAGAACACGCTGGTGTAAAGCCAGGTCTGGGCTTTCTTCAGCAAGAATGCCCCAACCGAAATCCCAAGGCAGTAAAAGAAATGCTGCTCTTGAGCATGCCCTTGTATGTCAGGACTGAACCAAGGCACTCACGCAGTATCTGCAGGATTTGGTGCACATGCAGTCTTTAGGCAAGATGCAAGGAGAAGGTCCCACCCACTCAGTCTGATCACAGGCTCCTTGACTCTCTTCTGCAAGAATGAGTACTGGCCGTGTTGACTGGCACAGCTAGTAATTTTAGTAACTATTTTGCCCATGTAGAAGTTGTCATTTCAGGTTATTAGACTATTCTCCTTGGCATATTACTGTGTACAGTGTTTTCTCACATAAATATTATGTTGTTTTTGGAAAGATCACACGCGTGAACAGTGACTACGTGCAGAAGTAACTGCCCAAGGAGTCCACCCCTCAGCCGCTCTGGCACCGTCCCCCATCGTGACATACATTTCAAGGCTTTGGGAAGGGGCTCCTGGATACGTGTACTGTGAGCCATTTTGAGATTTAAGGCACTACAGAAATGTATCCTTTTGCAAGCAGTATCTGATGAGATCTGTTAAAATTTCATCCAAAGAGCGGCAGTCCACAGAGCATAATAGAGTACAAATGGGCTCTAATAGGGCATTTGGCTGTTACATTAGTATTAACCCACTCAGCAGCTGCATTGTGGTACAGATGTGAGGCTCAGGAAAACTCTCTCTTTTCCCCACCGTATCAGTGAAAGGTCTGCAGTAATTTGCATCCAAACAAATGTGTTTTGTGAATAATGGGACCTTGCACAGGAGTATAATTTTATTACCTCATTCAAGCAATTTTAGCCAAATTGTGCTTCCTCTTTGAAGAGCTGCCATCAGCAAGGAGAGACTGTTCAGAACTGCACATACAACGAAAATGTACATTTCGACTTCCATGACCTGGGGTTTTTGTCATTAATTTCCAAAATACCTGCCGTCTGTCAGAACAATGCTTCTCCTTTGTCAAAGCCCATCACTGTCACTCAAAATATCCAGTTTATGTCTTATTGGAAAAAAGTTAGCAATTTGAAGATTCTCAGGTATAAATGAGTGCTGACACTCGGTCATGAGTGACCCCGAGTATACAGCTCTGGCATAATGATGAACACTCTCAAAGCACCTGATATCTCACCAGGGTTCAATGAAAAATGAGGATAAATACCTACAGGGTAGATATCTGAAGCTTTCCTTTCAAGGAAAGCGAGTGGACTAACTGAAAGAAAAACAAGTAAGCTCTAACATCCCAGCTCACTGCTGGTACAAGTGGGTGCAAATCCCAGCATGGACCCAAGATTACATTCCCATGATCCCTCTGAAGGATTAGGGCTGTGGGAAATACTGAGTGCACAACAGGATGTAGGGAAGAGTACTTCAATCACCTCACACGACAGCGGACTTTTAAATGGGAAAAACAGTTACTAAAATTAAGGTGGGACAGTTCTAGGGCAGACAGTTTGGTCAACAGGAAAACCAAGAAAGAGACATCCTGGATCCATTGCTTTTTTTCCCCCTTTCTTCTCTGCATCTTTTTGCCTGACTCCTCCTTACAAAGCGAACTCTTCAGGACACTGATTGCATTTTGCTCTTTGTACAGCACCTAGTGCTCTGAGCCTGCTTTGGAGTCCCAGCTACTGCCAGAACATAGCCAGCAAACACAGTTGAAGTTGCTTATGCCAGCAAGAAGCTTAGTCTCCTGTCTTCTATCTCCCTCCCATCCCAATATCTAACACCAGCTTTACTTTGCTTCAAGCTGAGCTCTGTATCTCAAGCTGTTCCATGCAATCCAATTTTGTTGTCATCACAAGCACTGGCAGAACCCAAGCATAAAAAAAAAAGAGAGACAGAAGAGAGAGATCCCCCTCCAGCACCTATCCGAGCAAGCACCGTTTGTACACATCTAGAGCAGCAGTGGGAATATCTGTCGGTTTAAAAATGGATGTGCTGAATGGCAGCATGCTGGATTTTAAGGGAAAGCGCTGGGAGGGACAAAGACATGGCCATGATACAAGCAACTACTTTACAACCTACTTAAGATGGATTAAGGCACAGAGGCAGCTTCTTAGCAGGCCTGTGCCAAAAGCAGCCCAGTAACGGACCTTTAAGGAGACATCAGTTGCATCTGAGGTCTGATGCATCTTTAAGACTATTAGGATCTCAGTGGCAACGTCCCCTGAATATTCCTGTCCACTCCACCCTGGGACACTTGTTCTGCCCTTTCTGCTGCAGCTTCTCACCTTAGCTGTGCCAACACACCTGATTGCAGGGCTCTTCTCTGAGCTGGATCAGGTAAAATACCTGGACTTAAAATAGTCCTTTTTTATCAAATCCTTGAGGAATCCCTGAAGAGTGTCAAACTCCAACCTCAGCACTCACCTGTCAGCGGCTCCTGTGCTTTGTCTGACTGCAGGCTGAGCCTTAGGTCCTGCTGCATTGGTTTGGATGTGATTTTCTTCATCATCATCTCTCTTTGCCTCTGATTCATCCAAGTGCTGATGCCCAGGCTTAACTTCAACTTGGGACTGGAGGAGCAGGTGCTGAAGTCAGCAGAAGTCCAAGATACATACGAGCATGTAAATGCCAGTGCAGATGTGCTGACTTGTGCTGTATTTTGGGCACAGGGATATCTTGTTCCACTCAGCCCCTGGCACATTCCTCATCTCACTTCCCTGCGAGCTCTCCTGAGACCCAGCTGGGTTAGAAATCTGGGAGGTAAGTGTGAACTGACCTCCTGGTTAGAAAGGCATTAGCTCCAGCCACCAGAGAGCACGCTCCAGCATGGTTTCCTCATTTAGAGCGAAGATGAGTCCAGTCCTGCCCCACTGCATGGATGAGCTGGCAGCATGATTTAGAGAAGCTGAATTTCGCCCCTAATAGTGCCTGCCATTCCAGGCACAGTGCAATACTGTCACAGACACCCTTTGGTCTCTCGGTTACTAAATTTACTAGAAAGATTGAGCAAAGCTGCACTTCCTCGCAATAAAACCCTTCTCCAATGCCATCACTGGAGACCCCACTCCTACATTAATTCAGAGGCTGCCCATTACCTATTAATTAGAGGACACTGTTATGCAAATAATGAAAATTAATTAAGCCCTCACTTATTAATCTGAAACAGTCTCTTCCTTGCTGTTCTCAAATACACCCCAGGCAAGTGGCTATAATTTTTTTAATCATAAAAGTGACAACTTATGAGCTGCTGGTTCTTTAAAGGATGTCTTTAATATCAAAATAAAATAAAATAAAACAGCCTTGTCTCCCAAGTGGGCCAACAGCAATGATATGTTAACTCAGTCTCCTCCAGCCTTCTCAGTCCGGTAGGAAGAGGAGATTCGTACAGAAGTGATTTTGAGCTGTTCTGGTCTCACAGGCGCCTGCGACCCTGGCCCCTGCTTGTGTCCTTCAGACTGGGAACATCAGTGGGCTGATGCACAGCAGCCCAGGAAGAAGCACTGCGGCCCTCATTTCACAGGGAAAGCGAGGGATGGGGCTGTGCTCAGACTGCCTGCTCCCAGCTCGAGAAGCAGGGAGCAGCGATGGCCTGACCCCACCTCCCTGCTGGGAGAAACCTCATCCTTCTCCCAGGAGGCTACTTCTCCCCATCGGGCATATCTGGGCAGCGACACTCCTGCCTTGAAGTTTCTCTGAGCAGCCCATCACCCCTGAATTTGGGTACCACGCCAACACTGCAGTCCGCCGCTGCAGCAGGTGACTTATCAAAGCCCAGAGGGACAGAGGGACCACAATACGACCAGCACAAATCCGCAGTAACACCACCCTGCTCGAGGAGTGGAGCGCGGGGTGAATCCTGACATGCTCTGGGGTATCAGGATGCACAGAGCCAGTTACTCCTGCACGTCCACCGAGCTGAGCCTGTGGGGATTGATGCATCCTGGCTCTGGGGGCAACTCGCAGGGCATTCCTGCCACCAGGAATGATGCCAAGGAACACAACCAGGGATATTTAGGGGCTCCGCTTCATTTCGCTGCATGCATTTTTGTTTGTTTGTTTTCCTTTTTAAACCCATTACAACCTAACGAATGAACTTGGTTTCAAAATTTTCTGACAGTTTCTTCATTAAAGCTAATTGCTGTTAATCATCACCACCACCAAGTGCTTCAGCATATTGCTAAGGCTCTTTCCACACAGGACTCACACCCAGTCTAAGCTCTTATCTTTACACGTTTCCACCTCGGAGGAGCACTTGCAGGGGCCAAATCACCAGGAAGCCAGAAGTCAGGAGGAAAGGAGGGCTCTGAGCACATGCAGGAGCCAAGGGCACGGCACACATCATAAAATCTTTCTAAAAAGTGATCATATTTTAAACTTAAATCCCTCTCTGCATGCAAGTTCTCTATCTCATTTTTGCTCCAGTCACTCCAAACTTCATGTTGAAATAATAAGTATGCAGTTCAACAAGGTAAGGCCACCTCAGGATACTGTTTAATGAGAGGACTTCATGAGACTTTTTAGATGTCTGGGTACACCCCAGACAATCCAGTCTGCAGGCCAGTGTCTGGGGCAAAGCTCAGCGAGGACCATTGAAAGCCCAGTCTGCCCGGCTTCCAGAAGACAGGCAGAACGGCTCCTTCAGAAACCCCTCCAGGGGCCGAAGGGCACTGGGTCAGTGATCCAGGGAGAGCCCGCACATCTCAGCTCTGCCAGGGCAGCAAGCCCTCAGGCTAAAGGGCATCCCTCGGCTGACTGACTGATGGCCTGGTTGAAGGTGCCTGAGTTGACTCAGCAAGGTCTGAGGACTGGCTTGTGCCAAGAGCAAGACAAAGAAATGAACAGTAGAGGGGAGACCAAAGACCTGCCGTTATGAGGTTCACATCTGTCACCCCACCCCTGCCTGGTGAAACTTTCCCAAAAGTACCATTGCACACCTTCATGTCCTGTAGCACCCAAAAGTGGGAAGGAAAAAGTCGAAGTGAAATCAGTCATTTGCTCATCATGCGCTACATGCCTTGCTGCAATGACAACACTAGACCACATTAAACTTACTGCAGAAAAGCTGAGCAGAAATTTAATACTCATTTTACTCTCCTCAGCCAAAAAACTTCTGTGATACTACATTTCCCATCATACTGGGAAGTGCCTCCATCTCCATATATAACTTCCACAGACGAATTGCTCTGCATCTCTTTATGGTCTCAGGGCTGGAGCTGGTGTTTTATACACCGGTGAGCTGAGGAAGGCATTGAACCACCCTTCGGAGTTGTATTAAATATTCCCTATTAACCCATCCTGGGGACAGTCCTAGAGCAGGATGACTGTGACATGGTCTCCTCCAGTCTGTAATCCCACATCACCTTGGCAGCTATTTCTTTTTTACTTCAGAGTAGAAGTATCCGCATGGGAAATCAGTGGGCAGTAGCTCACCCTGTGATTACTCCCTGTAGACCAACTTTAGATGAATGTGTGATTCAACATGCCAGATCTCAATCCCAGGGACACGCTCCGAACCACCTGCTGAGCATTTTAAAGGCCCCAAATACAGAGTCCCCCTTGCCCTCCCCAATGCACAATTCCAGCCAAAAGCAAGAAGAACCCTGATTTTAGTGGCCAACTCTAAATCATAGAGGTGTCAGTGTAAGGTCTGTACCCTTTCTTTTTCTCCTGGTTTCACTATCTCTTTTCCCAACTGCACAGCTAAAACTTCCAGCAACCACAGCACACCACAGCCCAAACCATATGGTACCATATCCTCAGGAGCTCTGTACATTACTGCAGTGCCCTCAAGCTCAGATGGGATCAGCCCTACGCTGTGCGGAGAAGGCGAGCTTCGGAGATCTCACAGTCGAGCAGCCCTTTCTTCCTCTGTGCACCGATCAGCTTGTGCGGGTGACCGGCTGTGTGGCAGAGACAGCATAATTGCTTCCCTCTTCTTTCTTCTCTGACAGTCATATATCTGCACTTACTGCCCTTAAACGGCAAAGTGTCTTTGCGGGGAACATACAGTGCCTCCTAAACCACAGCCTACAAGGCAATCACCTGAGACACAGCGTTTCCTTCGACTGGGAGGTTGCTTTCCTTGCTTATGTGTGTTTTACGTTACGCTGCAGACCTGCAACACAACTCTGAGTCAAGTGGAAGTGACACATGATGTACATACCAAGACAATTTTTACAGCCACACGTACTGTCACTGCTGCAAATCGGCCTTTGGCTCAGCAAGGTGCACATTCAGCTACCGCTTTCTCCTGCATTTCTTTTTCCTACCAGATGCCATGCTGTGCATCTCGTTTTTCGCAGGCCGTGTGTGCAAAGCCAGGCATGGTACACAGGGCTGGGTGAGGCATGGCAGGGATGATCACTCTACATCACCGCTTACCGCCGCAGCGATGTCGTCAGCCGCCAATGTGAAGGACGGATGCTAGACGCCTTGTTTTGCAGTTCCTGACATGACTCAGAATGGTCTGGGAATTACGCTTGGAATAAGTGATTAAAAACACTGACTACTCCTCCATTACCGTGCATGGGTGACGCTCCCAGCAACGCTGATCACAGCTGCGCCGTTGTAAATGAGAGCAAAATTAGGATCGCTGCCTGGTGCGGATGACTTGCACCACGTGAAATGCCAGCAGTACTGAAAGCCAGGACTCCACAGACTGTTCTCCTTCTAACCTGGGACAAACCCCGGGTGCCTGGAGATAGGACTGAGCACTTGGGGAACCCATTGGTGGGAGGAAAACCATCCAGCCTGCATTTAAATGATGCTCTGACCTCCAGCGCACAGTCACTTCCTGCTCATAGCTGTGAAAAATCCTCCTCTGAGACACCAGCCTCCTCCAGGCTAGTATTTGCAGGCAATAGCTGTTTGGAGAAACGTTCACAGGCATTGCAGGCATTTCGAATGGAGGTGCCTGGACCATTCCTAACGTTTATATCTATCACAAGCATTAAAATATGCAGCCTGGATTTCCTTGACAGGGAGTGAATTCTGGTGGGAAGAAGGAAACAGGATCTTGGTGGAGGAAATGGACAGCAGAGGAAGGATTCGAAGGGGAAGGGAGGAGGGCTTTAGAATAAAAGCAAAAATAAAAACAAATAACTTGCTCAGAAGAGCCTGCAAAACCCTCCTGGGGATCTAGCAAGAGCACAGTCCCCTTGAACCCTGACACTCACCACACATCACATTCAGGGCCCAGAAGGGCCAAGAGGCACCTGAGGTGTTGCCTCACCAGAGCGGTGGATAAAGCAGGACCAGCTGGAGCACTTATAGGCCACGCCATCTGCAACAGAAAACCTGCCCTGATCTGAGTTTAAGTATATATAAGTGGCTATACGCTATGGTGGTGCAGGAACAAACACACGTCCCACTCAGCTGCCCGTGCTGTGGAGCAGCCACCTCTACCCACAGATGAGCAGACAGCCCGAGCGTCAGCTGGACTCGCAGGACACAGCCTCGGAGGTCTGTGATTACTAGTACATGGACAGCAGTCATCTTCACAGATCCCTTCCCCAACCACCCACTCTCCCTGCATGTTCGCTCACAAGACCTGAAAAAAATCCCACGCTGCAGCCACTTTAGGACAGGCCCTGGGCTTCCTTACTGGGTAGATGTTTGGCATTATAGAGGCTGCGAGAGCTGAAATTCACAGCGGAGGAGGTAAATATTCTGTGATTAATAAGCAAAGATACTATCTACAGGGGGTGGAAGGCAAATTCCCCTACACTATTTTCTGAGAAGTCCCAAGCCATCAGAGCAACACTCTTCCAGGTGCCTCATAAACTTCTCAGCGCTTGGGAGAAGAGTATTATCTCCACTTACCCAATTGGGAAAAAGGAGTACAGGACTTCAATTAGTAGATAAACATGCATAAACCTAAGTGCATGAGCAGTCCAACACGGGACTAACTCATGACCTTCAAATCTGAGGACAAGATCCACAGGGCTTCCAGCTCCTGCTTAGATACCTATAAAAATCAGGTTGGAAGTATAAATAGCTTCGTATATCTTGGCCTAACTGACTCAGCCAAGGTCACACACCGAGTCTGAGCTGAACACACGTCTTATAGGTCTGGACCCAGCTTGTAATCCCCTTGGTCACCACAAAGTGAATTGTGAAGATCCCCATGAGATTTTAAAAGGGAGAATAAAACCTCTCTCCTTCTCAGAGCTGAATCACTCTGCATTAATTCAAATCCATTTTGCCTAAAACATCAATCCATCCATCAAGCAGCTGGATCTCCCCCTTGCTTTTTTTCCTCATTAACAGAAATTAACGACGACACAAAATTCAGCTCAAGCCTTGCAGCAGATGTGGCCATGCTGTGTGCTCTGCCCTCACGCTGCCCAGTCCATATACTGCATCCTCACTTTCCGGAGCCATTCCCAGCTGGATGGATCAAACACAATGAATCAGCAGGACTGTTAGCGTATTCTCATAGGATGGACACTCTTTGGCTATAGTTTGAGTTAACTATTACTAGCAGTCTAAGGTTCCCCATCTCTTTTTCACTGCCAAAACACTCTTTCATTGACCTCTTTCCTTCCAGCTGATTTATCCCACTCATGCAAATTCATCACTGCCTTCCATAAATTTTGGAAAGGTCAAAATAACAAACTTCAGGGTCCCTCGTATTCAAGAAGAAAGAGAAATTCCAAGCCATCTGTTATTTTGAACTTTGCATATATTTTGTGCAAGTTTTATGAGGCAACAATATAAAAGTCTGCACAGTGCAAATCACGGTCATTTCGCTGCAGACCTTCTAATGTTTCCCTTCTTTAAGGGGTTGTGGCTCTTAAGAACTTCCACAACTTGCATCCTACCAGCTTTGGGCATCGGCTGAACTTTGCCACTGTCACTACAATTCACCATCCATATCACAGAGAGGTCCAGACACCAAGCCAAGGTAGTGTATCGTTGCACTAGGCAAGCTATGAACATATTACTTACAACCTAAAAGACAGTCCCTGCCCTGGAAAAGCAAAGGGACAATCCACAGACAACGCAGAGGAAACATAAAACCTGGAGTGACCTGCTGTGGTCACCCAGGTAATTAGTGGCAGAGCCAGGGAAACACCCAGGTGTCCCCCGCAGTGTACCTCACCACCTGGGACAACTTCCAGTCCTGAACACCAGCTCTTTGCTACCCTGCCTTGTCCTTCCTTCGTTCCCCTAGCTGACATCTCTGTAGATACCTGTTCTGTAGCAAGCATCAACTAAATGCACAGGAATCAGCAGGGCAACCAGGGCTCCCAGCTGCAGACAAGAGCCAACCCTGCTGCCAGGATGAAGCGATGGGATGAGTCTCCAGCGCAGCAGCTTCCCTCTGATGGGGCTTGACCAAGCCCTGCAGAGCTGACGGGACAGCGAGGGCCAAGGCCAATACCTGCTCGCTCATAAACGGCAAGCGCTCTGGTTGCCAGCCAGCTGCCCTCCTACACCCTGCGCTCCCCCACCCACTACTTCCTTCTGCCTTCCCTGCTTCCCCTTTTCTTTGCTACTGAAATTCCTCAGCCCTGCGTTCCTGCCTCCTCCGTAGCCAGCCCGGTTTCATCCCCAGACAGAGGTCCAGCCTCAAGCCATCTCTGCAAAGAATTTCTTCACATTTAGGTGCCCTTGCCTCCCTTCTGCACTTTTCCCTGCATCCCTCCTCATCACCAGTTTTCTTGCACATCTGTCCAGCAGCTGGAGGCAGAAGACTAACCTATTTATATTCACAGATATTTCAACCATTGCCCTTTATGTCCTCACCCTCTCTCTGGGTTTTCAGACTCCCTCCCCTCTAGCCAGTTGTGCTGGAGGCAGCTAGATCGAGATTTATAAGCCATCCCCAGTCCGCTCCGCTCCTGGCCACGCTTGTCCCCTCCCCAGCGCCAGGCCTGGCAGGCAGTCGAGGGCTACAGTCAAAGCACCTTCGGAGAGAGGCACACCATCCTGGCAGGACTCATCCTGCCTTCCCCTCCAGCCCTGTAAACTGGGGGGGAAAGGGGACTTCAGAACAGGCTGCAGTGCCTTCTTCAAATCTCCTTAGCTTGTGCCCTCAAAAGCCACTCCTTTGCCAGGAGAAAATTTGCAGCTTGCCAAGATCCCCAGGGACTGGGTTGGTTTGGAAACACGGCTTGTAGGTCACCCCTGCGTGGAGCCCACGGCCTCCAACCAGCTCCCCTCAGCCAGGGCAGCCTTGACTCCTTCCCAGTGAGGCCGCGGCTAACACGGAGGAGGACCAGCAGCACACAGCAGCCACCGGCTGCTTATTCCCGGGATGCACCTCTGCGCTTTGACCCAGGCCTGGGTCTCCTGGCTGCTTCTAAAGCAACCACTGCTCAGATAAAGTAGAGGAGCGCTCACGAGGGTTAATCATCATCATGCACCAGACAGAAATGCAAACAAGCACAACGCTGCACGACACCCTGTGCAAACCAATCGATGTAAATACTGAGTGCAGAGCAACAGGAATCCCGCTGCCAAGTACGGCTGGTGTTCCCGTGCTGGGGACAGCGCAGACAGAGCATCAAAGCGGAGACCGGCGCCGCTCTGAGCCCACCAGCACCAGCCCCTCTCAAACACAGAGGGCCCATCCTTGGGCTTGTCCCACAGGCGAAAGCAGGCAGGGAGCTGTAAAGAGGAGAATGCACCGAGCTTTTTGCCTTCGGTCCCTCACACCCCGAGCTGGTATCAGCAGGCTCCAGCACTTGGTGGAGGGCTGCATAATGCCTCTGTTCAGCAGCATTTCTCAGTCCGGCATGTGTGCATGTGTGTGTATTCACCTGGGAGAGGTGGGAGCTGGGAAGGCAGCTCTCCTACTGCAGCTGTCCGCACCGTTTGGAGCAGCCGTGTGTCAGATGTCACTGTGTAATCCGGTCTCCAAAGAGCCGCGTTGACATTGCTTTGTCTGGACGCGGTAGCAGCAGCTCCACAGGTTAACGCTGACATCACGTTATTTCCTCCCCACACTGCAGCCGTGTCTCTGTGGACCTGAACTAACACCATTTTCCTCTCTGTTGTCATGTTGCAGAACTGTCTCCTCGCAGACTTGTACCGGCATCATCTCGTCTCATAGAGCACTGAGAGGTAATCTCTGCAGTCCTCCTCGGATATAAATCCAAGCCAACACTAACATCTTCATAGGCTCACTCTGTCAAGACTTCATGCTTTCCCACTTGGGCACTACAAAATGGGCAGTATCTCTGAAATTATTACTATAATTACAGTGTGGTGGGCCTTAAATGTAACAGAGAAAGACAGTCCTCCTCTTAAGGAAATTACATTCGCAGTCAGACATAATACAACAAATGACCAAAGGGAGGTCTGGTTAGCTGTAACTGTATGTTTTAACGTGCCTGTCACAGAGCTTTTAAGTGCTTACTGTCCAGGGCCAAAAACAGTGTTTCTCACCAAGTTTGCACTGATATCCAGGCACACATCCTCACCTACGGTACACCAGGAGTCCTGCAAAATTCACCTGCTCTTATGTGTATTTCTGGCTCTCCACTAAAAGAAGGCTATGATGCTTTTTCTTTTCTATTTCTTAAAAAAAAAAAATTAAAAAGTGGACAGGCAGCTAGGAATTTCTGAGGTTTGACAGCCCATAATCAGAGACGAACTCGACTGAAATAGAAGTCGTCTTCACAGGAAACAAACCTCTCCACTGCTCTCCACTCGTTTTTAGCAAGCACGCCAGGTGAGCACAGGCAAATGCTAGTTACCCTCTGAGTCACGGGAAATAGCGGTGGAACACACGCCTTGCCCAAAGCTTCGGCAGATTGAAAAAAAATTGCAAGTGATGAAGCAAGTCTTGGGGCATGCAAATTCTCTGTGAAATCTGGGCTTCGGATAACCAGGAGCTCCAGGGCTGAGGTTAGACTATCGCTGAGCACCTACGCTCGCTAACGCATAATTGACCAAATTCTGCTCATGACATCAAAGCCCCACAGATGTCACCAGCTGCACAGTCTGGCCCAGCAACCGGCAATTTCTCCATAATCAGAATCAACAGGGCGAGAGCTTTAGTGGCCATACATAATGTATGTCTTCTGGCAGTCCTGCTCATCACGAAGTGCGAGATTAGTGCAACATCCAGCAGGGCAAGCCTGCAACGTCGCACAACGCGATTCAAAGCGTTGGGACGTTGAAACAATCAAGGAGCGCTCCGAGACCCCTGGGTTTGTATCCTTCCCTCTCTACGTGCTCCCCCACTATGTACCCAGCTCTCTTCCACGTCCCTCAAAGAGCAGCAACACATGGCTGGTTTCAGAGCTGCCTGTACCAAGCGGTCGGCTGGTCCCTGTGTGCCGGGGACCAGCCAGTGGCTGCCCCTCGGGATGGACAAGGGCTGAGCTTCTTGCTTTTGCCTTTAAAGGCAACGCTTCGGAAATCCCTACAATAAAGTCTTCCTATGACTCAAACATCAGATTTAAGGGAGAGAAAAGCTGGATGTCGCTAATGTACTAGAAGAGAATGCTGCTTTTCTTAATGAAAAGTAATACACTGGCCCAGTCCAAGATCAAAGATAGCAGGAGCCGTCTCTGACCAACTGTGCCCTCCACGTGCATGATCAAACCTTCATCAAGCTCCTCCATCCTTCCACTTGCATGGGAGTCATGGGCGAGAAGGGGAGCACAGACGGGGGATTCCCTCCTCCTAGTCCTGCGTTTTACATCCAACAGACATGGCACTGGCACCAGAATCAGTCCTCTGGGCTGGGACCAGACTCCTCCCCACCTACCTGGTGCACTACCCACCAGGCCACAGGGTCACGCTTTGTTCTTGCGTGAAAGCGAAAGCTGCTTCTTCAAAAGTTCCACATTGTTTTAAATCAAATATGTTTGTTTTGACAGCTGCAACACAAGAGGCAGCGGCGGAAACCATCTGCAGGAAAAGGGCAGGGAAGAAGCTAATAAAATTTCCCAGAAATGCGGGCTAGATCCTGCTGCCACCGAAGTGTCTGGATTTCCACGGGAGGAGGGACAACTCCTGATGGCTTCCAAAAGCAGTATCCACTCGGCAAGGAGGGGGGCACAGTCACATAAATATCAGCCCTAATTGAACTGCACAGGGCATGACATTTACCAACAGGATGTAACCTTTTAATACGTCTCCTGCAAGTCATTAGCGCTGAGCACACTCCGTGCCATTTAGCCATCACCACTGAATGACGATCAGATTAAGTCATGACAGAGCTAACGAGAAACGTGTGAACGCAGTGTATGGAGAGTACCAGACGGCGCTCCCCAGCCCCACTGCAAGTCAAGGAGAGCAGCGTGGAGACAAGCAGCTGCAGGAGCAAGGAGAGCATCAGGGTCTGAGGTTGCTTAAGCAGAGTGGCCGCAGACCGTGAGACCAACAGGGAGCAACTACAGCGAATCCTGTAAAGAGAAGATTCATTCTGCTCTGCAGAATGACACCCCCTCCCTCCTGTAAGCCTCAACGCATCTGGGAGAAGTCCAGCTCCATTTTACAGTTGTGGACGGCTAGTCAAAAAGACAAGTGCAGTCAGCTGGCAAGTGTCAACTCTAGGACAAACTGGGATCGATCAGGAAATCTCCCTAACAACTGGCTTCCTGCAGAAAACTGGATCTCTAACAACAGTCCTCTCTGCACAAAAAGCTTGCACCACTGCTCTGAAGAGGAGACCTTTGTTTTCAAAACTTTGTCTAAAAATTGAGGTTTTCTACTGGAAGGAAGAGCGAAAGAGAATAGCATTTCTCAACCCACGCTGAGAAAATATCTATCTGCTGGAAGGGTAGGAAACCAGATCTTTCCCAGGCCACAAACCTAGCAGCACGTGGATTTTCCACTTCTCTGTTCTCAGCCTGTGAAACATCAGACACCTCTTCTTCTGCATCTCCCAAACCAACTGACACAAGTCGCAGTACATGGAGAGCCCTATATACTGACGGAGATGCATAGCACTGGAACCATCTTGGTCAAACCAAGTGTCATTTCTTGCGTGGTTTGTGTAAATGACTGTCGCGAGCCCAGTCTGGAGAAGGGGATTTTGGAGATAAAAATCCAGGCCAGCCCTCAGCTAGAAAAATACTCATTGGACCGTCCCTGCCACCAGCCAAGGACCTGCCCTGAATCCTTGTCCTAAGCTACAAGGCTACCACTAGCCTTACACACGTGGCTCTCCTGACACACCTCCGGCTCCACAGCGAAGATGCAAGCTCTGGGAAGCGCGCTGTGCAGCAATGTGCCCAGGACATCCTGGGAACATGCACGTCCTCCAGGTCATTTCATGTGCTGCAGTACCTGAGACCAAAACACTTGCTGCTGGGAAACGCTCATCCAGACGCAAGCTCCGATGCCAGCACTCTGCATCTCTCCGTAGAGAGCCAGACCGGAGCAGCTTCCCACAAGCAGAGCCTGCACAGCCAGCATCCAACGCATGCACAAAATACAGCCTGCGGTCCAGAAATCATACCGTTACCTAAACCTTCCACCCATCCCACACATGCACTCAGCAGACTTTCACAGGCTCCTCTCCGGGGCATTTGTCTCAGCATGTTTAGTACCACATCCCACAGAGTTAAATCTTATCACCTCAAAAATAACATTTTAAATATACAAGAGGGGGCAGAGGGGAGGGATATAGTGCCTCCCCGCAAGCCACATGCTCCTATACTCGGGGAATCTCACCTTAAATACTATTAAAAAAAAATCAAAGTCCCCAGACACACCCAGCAAATTAAAATAAAAACTACCTCCTGCAATTTGATGATCCTTGGGTCGGACACTGTAAGTTGGTAGTTTCTGTGGAGGACACGTCAAAGTCAGCAAATGACTGACTGTATCAAAACTATCGCGCCTCAACCGTCTGCTTGCAAATGCTTCAGCTTTTTTTCTCTACAGCAGTTTTACTCAAAGCTCTGGCCGGATTCACAGCTCTCAAATTCCTTTAATAAATCATCTCCTCACCACGCCCAGAAGCAAGAGGCAAATCTGTGTCTCCCAGGCACCTGCTGATTGGACTAACGTGCCTCTTGCTAATTACCCAGCGAGGAAGAGTATGGCTGGAGCGACACGTTTATGAAGATAAACATTTTAACTTCACAGTTAGTGCTGTAAACTCGTTCCAGCCTGAGAGACGCTTAAGTTGATTCAAGGGGAGAATGCCTTGATAATTAATTTTTTTTTAAGACCATGAAATATTAATTTCACTGAAATATGTAGCATGTATTTCAGGTGCAATTAGTAGTTGTTGGTTGGGAAAAAGCTCCTCGGTGAAGCAAAGTGATCTGTGTGTTTTCTTCCCTCAGCAGAGGGAATGCAGAACTCTGCCCTATCTAATCTCACTATAGCAACAGGAAGACCTTGGCAACCCCGATCTTTGCAGTTATTAAGATGGGAGTAGGAAGAGTCAGGAGCTCAGTGCCAAGAGATGCACAGTCAAGAACCTGACCTGGTTCCTACCGAGAAAATAAAGCGCCCTGTCTCGCTCAGGAGTAACGACGCACTTGGCTTTGCTGCAGTTAACCCCGGCTCTTAGATGGGTGTCAGCCCAAGGCTGGCTCCACATAACTTTCTTGCTCAGGGGAGCGGGCGCTTTTTGGGAACAGAAATGCCAAAGAGGAGACATGCGCCTCAACTCACTGCAAAATATTAAACCTTGGTGCTGCCCTGGGCAGCTTCGGTCCTGGGCTCCTAAATGGGGTCAGGACAGTCCCAGAGCTAACCTCACTGCCACGAATTCCTGGCCATTGCTGGGCATGAGGGTGACAGAGCACTGGCACAGGTTGCCCAGAGACGTTGTGGAGTCTCCTTCTCTGGAGATATTCAAAACCTGCCTGGACGTGATCTGTGCAACGTGCTCTAGGTGACCCTGCTTGAGCAGGGGGTTGGACCAGATGATCTCCAGAGGTCCCTTCCAACCTCAACCCTTCTGTGATTCTGTGATTTATTAAGAGCCCCCTGTTAAGCCCTGCACCGCTCTACACAAGGGGACTCTTTTCAGCAGCCAAATATACCAGCTTTTCATCTGCTTCAGGCTGCCACGTTCTCAAAAATGAGGCCCTGCAGCTTACAAGTTCCCCAGCGGCTTGGCTCCTCCATCCTTTCACCATGACGGTTGCCCATCAAAACAAGCCACTGACTCAGAGAGGACAGGCTGGGGAACTCAGCAAGGCTAAATTACTGTTACTATTACTATTCAGACTGCTAATAGGATAATAATAATCCATACTAAACTACCAAGACAGCATGAGTCAGTCGTTTTGATGGCAAAAGATCTGTTTGCCTTCTTGGGACCCACGTTCCTCCTGCTGTTCGTTCCACTATCACAATTTCCACCCAAACATGGCTGTTTTTTTCCATTCTAGCCATCTAGATTAGCCCAAACAAGTTCCTCCACCAGCTTCTGCAACACTGTCCCGCAAACTTACACCTACCACAGGCACACATCACCCAGCTACAGCTGCTGGGACAGCCCCTGCTGCTCCCCGCTACCCTCGGCGTCTACCCTCGGCCATCTCCACCGCACAGGTCCTCAGCTGGCTCCAGCCACCCTCCTCATGATCCCAGCTTTAACTCCTCCGTGGCTTTGCAGGCATTACATGGCGTTACAATGTAAAGTAGGCAATTTGGCCAGGTCCAGATGGGATTACAACTGTGCTGATGCACATGCCTTGCCAGTCATTTCTTCCTCCATGATGCACAGAGAGGAAGCCCCCACCACTTCAAATAGCATTCCCAGGTTGATTTTGATCAAGCAACACCTTTGCTAGAAGCCCTGACACCGGACACTAATGCAGCCTCGTAGGAATGTAGCTCTGTACTCAGAGCATTTCTCTCTCTCACTCTTGCAGTCCCTAGAGGCAATTAAATGATAGCACTGGAAATGTAAATCCTTCAGCAGCTGGGAGGAAAACTGCCAAGGAGGTTTTTTGGATTGGTAGTTTCGGACCATGGAAAGCACAGGGGTATATACTGTTTAAATACCATTGTGAATGGAGAAGCAACAGGAAAAGAAAATAGGTCAGATAAAACAATAGTGATTCTCCTCTGGAAGAGAGATGGTGCAGAATACCTAAATATATGATTCCCATCCCTGAGCCAGCTATTCAAATGGTGTGTATTGGCCTAACTCCACGGAGTTATGCCGACATCCACCAGCTGAGGACAGGGTCCAAATTGCTAAGACACTTCAGAGCATTTGTCAGCATTTTTGCTTGTTTTTATTTTTTATTTTTGACAGGGCTGGAAAGTACCTCAATCAAAACGCACCATGCCCTTTAGCGCACGTTAAAAATGAGCGCTATCAGAAACAAATGTCAAAATTTTAATAACGGGCGAGATTCTCATCTGGTAGAAAAGAGAGCCTTTTCGCCATCTCCGCCAGCCCTCCATCACTGCCGTTTCAGCCGTCCATACGAGGCTCGCGTTTGCTGGCAGCCCACCAGCGCCCGTGCTGGCTGGCTCAGCGGCGCAGGCAGCAACAACGCGTGGGGAATTCGGGGCAGCTGTAGGATAAGTGCTTCCCACAAAGCCATTGCAGAGCTGCATCGAGCACACAAGACTGCAGCAGCAAGCAAATCGAAATGAAGCAAGACACTGTGTCGTCCTCACAGCCCCTTTTAGCCTCCAAAGCCTGCCAGTATTAGATACCAGGAGGCTCTTTATCTTGTCACTAGTGACTAAGAACATCTATGTTATGATGGTACCACGAAAATACAGGTGATGGAAAATGGCCCTTTTCCAAAGAGGCTGGATCTTCTATTATGTTTTGTTTATCTTCTATATTAATAAAGAGAAGGCCATGAAGCATGTGATCCTTTTAGGTTCTCTGATTCCACTCAGATTTTATCTCTGGGGCTGAAGCTTTCCAGGAATTAAATAGCTGCAAGACACGACGTGGGTGAAACGAAATCAAACACAGAGTCTGCAACATGAAAGACAAACTAAAAGGCTGACAGCACTAGTTATACTGAGGGAGAAATAAGGAGGAAAGAAAATTAAAAGCAATTAAAGGGAATTAATTAAAAGGTATGCTGGAACTATGAAAGAGGAAAAACAGCTATGCAGAGTTCGCTAAATATCCCAAACTTTTAATTGTTGCACTTAGAACTGCAAGCCCTAGGGGTTCAAAAACCCTGCGGCAGTTTCATAAAAAATCCCCATGACTTAAACAAATTACTTCTTTGCCTCTAAGCCTTGATGGCAGAGAAGTTTCTGAGCTTCTCCTCATAACCAGGAGAGTAGAAACACATCCTGCTCTCCCTTCTTCCCCATTTGCAAAGGCTGGGAACCCACATAGTCATCTGACTCCGGGAACAGGGGCTTTAAATAAAATGTTGCTGTTGTTGTCCCCAGGGTCCAGCTGAATTATTCACACTGTCAAGACAGAGCATTCCCGGTCGGTTTTCCCAGGTCCCTCGGGGTGCTGGGGCCCCAGTCTGTGCTGAAAGTCATCAGGCGCTCCGGGATTAGATGAGCGGCCCGGCCGGACTAGTCACAAGGGAGACAGCTCAGCCTGCTATCAGCTGCCTTTTGTGAAAGTGTCCTGCCTAAATTTCCCACATTCTCTAAAATCTAGCAGTCGTTTTCGGCTCATGATCTCTGGTGAAGAGCTTTAATGAGGACCTAAAATGTAATGTTTTCATGAAAAGGGCCATGGATAGCAGGAACCTCTGGTTCTGAACTATTCAGTGACCAGATCTTCATTTTGCCAACTGTGATGGCTTTGACTACGAGAAGCCTGGAAGTCCCCTACAGAAATCAAACTGTCCTTTACTAAGGGAATAGCACTGATAGATGGGAATAACTACAAGAGCTCATAAAAAAGCAGGCAAAACTCTGTTTGTGTTGGCCTGTCGGATGTGTATTATTTTCCTGGGATTCAAGCTTTGCTCCGATGCCAAAGGCAGGAACATACGAAATGGAGACGGGACGGCACTGCCAACGCAGGGCTTGTTTCGGAAGAAAGTCCTCACCCTGTGTTTCTGCGTCCCACCGGGTGCTGAAAGGACACAGGGCGGCAGTGGCCTCCGAAGGGGCCAAGCCCTCCGCTTGCACACACCCAAAGCGTTTCCACAACCTCCGCTGCCGTCGCTTGACAGCCCGAGATGTCAGTATACAGCTTAGGCGGGAATGGCCAAATCCTGCCTGCTGTAATTCCAGCGATTTCGACGGCACTACAGCAGCAATGGTTTTGGCCCAACACATCTGCTTCATGCCACTGCCAAGTAAGGCAACGCAGCTACACGTCGGCAAAAGCAACGTAAATGAACCCAGAAACAGGCAGTTTCATTTCTGATAATCTCCGTTCTCTTGATTTCTCATTCCTAATGTTGCTCTGACTTAGCTCGGTGTGTGTATACGGGGCACGACACTCCTAAAAATCTACCAAGGACAGCCGGCAAGGTCTGGAGCTCATTCTCGGCTTCTCACACTCTCGATGCCGTGTTTATATACTGTGCTCATCTCCACTGTCTGCGAGACACGTCAGGTATAGAAAGAAATAGGGACTGTGCAAAAGACCTACGTATCCCTAACTGACACTGCTCAGTGCCCCGGCCTCCGCACCAGCAGCGCTCCTATTGCCCTCTCGGCTAAGTTCATTACTTTATTCTGCTTTCTTTACAAATTTAACAAAAAGGGTCTGATTATGTATTTTAACTAAGTGACAGCGGCAGACACCTCATGCTGATTTACACAACAATAACGCTGTTTCCAAACACATTCGCTTCAGGCAGTTTGCCCCAGTGAAAGGGCCACGCAGTTCGGATGACACTGAGAACATCATTAGAAGTTACGTATTACAATTTAGATTTTTTAAAATTATTATTTTTTTAAAAAAGACACAGCTAATGTGACATGAAAAACACACTCATTTTTGACCCAGGCCTAGAGAGGGAAAATTTTTTTTGCTTGAAAGAAAGAAACTCTTTCATGCCTTGAAGTTAATTATAACTATTTTGCTTTATACATCACTTGCTCAGGAAGTTATGAGCCTTCCAGATCTCACTAGTTTATTTGGTATGGGGAAAGACGGAGGTTTTAAAGGCACAGCTGTCACAGGCCCGGCTTCCATTAGGAAGATTAATCTTCTTTGAGGTGCATCCACAGGAAGGTTTGAATCATGGGGCTGGATCCCGCTGTCAGTTACCCAGAGTCAACAGGCTCGCGGGCAAGGGAAGGCAGAGCTGGACCAGCTGTTTTCAGAGAGCAGAAGAGCAACAAACCTCCCTCGGCCGGCGCATGGAATTAGACGGGAGCCAAGCGGGGACAGCGGTCTCGGAAAAGCATCGGAGATGAACTCTCCAAAATGCCTGTCACCTGGCTTTTCTGGAAGAGCGACAGCCCTCGCCCAGCCTGGACCAGGGAGATCCGTCCAGAATACACAGACCATTTTCCCAGCTGGACATTTTGGCTGTGTCATCATCCAAATTCCTCTTTCTTATCACATCAAGCGGCTCCTCTTTACCCTGTCCACTATCACCCTTCTCTACATCCCTCCATAAAAGTCTCCTTTATCATCATCCCTACAAAAGCCCCAGGCAGACGATGACCACCCATCGCGCTAACCGCTCGCTCGGCTCCCTCCTGTCCCCCTCCGCCGGTGTCCAGCTGCGTTACGGTTGAACAGCTGGCTCCTTGGGATATTTAGCAGCGTATTTAAGCAACACCTAGCAAAGCAGGGCCCTGTGCCAGGGATGGGTCTCCCAGGTGCTGTGGCCAGTTAATGACTAACTACTAATAATGAACGTACTGTGATAGGAAGAGTCACAGAAGCACTCAACACTGGCTGTGTCTACACGGTGGGACGCAGAAAGCTCCCGCTGGCCACCCACCCATGGGGACACGGCCAGGGGTGCAAGACACTTCATGCTCTGCTAGCCAAGGAGAAGGAAACCCAAGCCCACGAGCCTGGGAGGAATCTGATCTGCTCCAGAAGACCCATGGCCCTAGACCAACCTAGACACACGGCATGTGCCACAGCCCTCTCTCACTGAATTAGGGGGAACTTTCCGATTTCTCAGTGCAAAACAAAACTCAGCTAACGAATCCATGAGGAAACCCAGCCCGTCTCAAGGGAAACAGCGCTGGCGCTGCAGCTAGCAGGGAGGAACTGCCGGGATGAGCGGCTCATGAACAAGTCTCTCCGGAGGCTGACAGCAAGGCCCTGCAAACAATCTGCGTCTCCATTGCCCTCATCCACCCCTCGAGCACAGGAGCAAAATTATTTAGCTTTGCACTTTAATTAAAAGAGAGCAGTGTCTAACACGTACCCGCTTTAGAAGCGGGGTCGCATCATCCTGCCCAAACGCCACATCTGAGAACACAGACGGCACCCAGGCTGGCAGTGGCGGGAGAAATGTGCTTAAACTGCCACATCACAGACCAATTCAAAGCAAAGCCACCACGTAGTGTCACCACGTAGTTCTTAGATACTCCTACACACAGACACCAAAAGGAGAGAAGAAACTGCTTAGCAGTTTCAGTTCCTACCCTGCTCTAAATGAACGAAGGACTCCACTCAGTGCTGAGTTCATACTAACAGACGTCAGCGTGCAAAAATTTCTGCTTGACATTCAAAGACCAATTTGCAGGCAAATACAACCAAGAGTGGACTTCCGGAGTGGTTTCGTGCAGGTGCTGCGCCTGCCACAGAGTTTTCTAGGTGCAGACACATATCACCTCCTTCAGACAGAGGACTTTCAGTGACAGCCAAGCTGAAAATTGGGGCCAAAACACTTACGGTACAACTCCTCTGCTCTAAGTTAATCCAAGAAGACTGTTGCCACTGCACGTACCTCACCAGGGCCTTCTCTTGAACCACGCATAGAAAGATCTGGAGTTCCTCAGCTAGCTGCAAGCTGTTGCAACAACACTCTGGGGGACATACATACCTCCTGTTTTGTTTTGTGCTTTTTGCATGCCAAGTTAGGCTAACTTGTGAGTTGGGCTGTTTCCCTACAGGGTCCTGGGGCAGGAGTCTGAGAGCAAGGTGGACTCGAGCGAGGTGCAACGCTGGAGTCACAACTCAGCTAACTTTGCAGTGAAGTCTGCTGCCTTCAGAAGACTCAGAGTGATTCTGGCCTTTAATCTGGGGGACCCACAGCTGATTACTTTTACCCTTTCCTTAGAAAAAGGGCAGAATTCAGCTTGCCTGGCTACAAATTAAGAGGCGGCAGTTGATAAGTGATTAGCATACGCTTTCCACTGCATGAGACCGTCATTGACAAAGTAACTATAAACCTTTTTTAAAGCACAGACTCTAAAGAATTATTCTACCTCTGGGCTCCATTGAGTTTGCAGTGCCCTGTATTTGTTTCCCAGCTGAGACAATTGCAAGTTAAGTGTTAGCTGTTGTTGCTGCTACAGGGATTGTGCAGCTAAATAATTCAGTAACCAATTACTGTTTAACAATATCGCTCTCTACCATTTGAGTGGCGAATCAGAGTTCAGGCCAAGATTGCAGCAAAAGGGAGTTTGCAATAAGCCTCATTTGATGTGAGGACATCGACTTGTGCCTTTCTTCTGTGTACAACTTACTGACCGACTGAAGACAAAGGAGTAATAACAGCAGCTCTGTATTGACCAGGGACGACTCAAACAGGTGCCGGCATATGCTGCATTTTAGACATGCTAAATAAGGACTTTAATGAATTGCTGCTTGCCTCTAGGTCACCGGTTCAATTACTACCTAACAAAAGGGGTGATGGCAAAAGGTTCTGCCTACGGGACGGTTCATTGGTGAAATGAGCTGCTGATCAGCTCAGGTCCTGCATCCAAGAAAAACCAGAGGGCAGAACGGCATACCAGTGGAGGGAAGGACGCAGATTCTGTGTCTATATCGGGAAATCTGGATTTCTGCCTCATCCCTACCGCAGGCGTGTGTATGAGAGACACACTACCATACTTGAGGCTTTCGTTATCAGCATCAGGGTCACAACACGAAGAGCTAGCTCCCCTGAAAGCGCAGTCAGCGCTTTCAGGTTCAGCTTCATCTCGCTTAACCAGAGGCACTGCGCTAGGACTAGGTCCTATAGCCAGTGGAAAGGCAGAGCAGTATCTCAGGCAACTGAACCTGGATTAAGACCCGTGGTTTAGAAACACAACTGATCTCATTTGTAAGGGCTCACTGATACCCTTGATTCATGGCATCCATGATGAGCTGCCCCCTGGCAAGGAAACAGGAGCTTATTTAAAGGCTGAAACTGTCTCACTTTGGCTTTGAACTGCTCTTCTTCAATCGGGGCATCACCAGAGCCCCATCCCCGTCACCGCGGCTCAGCAGAGAACCCAGCTCACATTTTAAAGATATCCCTCTCGCCTGTTCGGTTCCTGGGGTTTGTGGCTTTAAAGCTTTCCTCTGCACAGCTATAAAAGGGTGTGAGGAAACTTGGAAAGGAAGCCCTGGGTGGTACAGACAAGTGGAACAAGGAGCAATCTGTGCCCGGGGCGTGGGGCAGCGGAGGGGGCGGCAGAGCCCACGGTGGCACACTGAATGGCCGCCGGAAAGGAAATGACATACTGCACTATCCTGCTTTTGTCGAGGGGCGAGACCAAAATGATCCAGAAAAACAAAAACGGATTATTCTGGCTTGTACCGCTCCCCCCACCCCCATGCAGGCCACAGGCTACTGCCTCCGGTGTCCTCCCTTCTGCAGATCATGGGGTATCTCCGAAGAATCAGCATCTGGTTCATTTTAACGCTACAATCTGGGCCTGTATTTTTATGCCCCCCAGGCTTCAGTCTACTTGCTGCCTTTTAACCAGAAACCACGGCCATGAAGTCACCATCGGTAGGTTCTTCTGGCTGGCAAAGCAGAAGCACGTTCACCGAGAGGGAAGACCCCACTCCACTGCTCCTCGCTGTGCCCAATGCCGGGGAGCTCGAGCGATGACAAGAACGATGCAAGCCCCGTGGGCACACTCGCTCCAAAGCGAGCAGGCCACTAGCAGGAAACCTGCTAGGTAATGTGCTTCCCACTCCCTGATGCGGCCCTGCTGTAGGAAAAGGCGAGAAGACAGCCCCTCCAGCCCTCTTCACGCTGCGCTAGCACAGGTTGCTGCTTTAGCACATTGGCAGCAGCGTCCACCCTGCTCGTTTCCCCCAAATCCCCTGAAACTCCTGAAATGCTGTGATTATGGGAGAACTCCAGCTGTGCTGTCAAGAAGAGCTAAAAAGCATTTCACTATTGTGATTCCAAAAGAGGTCAAAGAACGTGGTTTCTCAAATGCGCTCGAAAAACACGGCAGGAGGCACGGAAGCAGCTCCAAATTGGGCTTCTGGATCAGCAGCAGGATTAGCAAGCGGGTCTGAGCAAGGACCCCAGCACCTCGTTGGGTCCATGCGTTTCAGCACCTCACATACCGCTGGTTGCTGCCTGGCTGACTGCGGGCGGTCACTTCTCCTGCCCTTGCAGGTCTGCCAGCCCAGCACTGAAACGCAGCTCCTTGGGGCACATGGAGGCTTTACGCCTTCAGAATAAGTCCCCCAGTGAGGCCACCTCACCACATCCTGCCCTGGAGAAGCTCTTGCTCACCTTGTTCAGAACTAAGGCAGCATGAGATCATCTTTCCTGTTGAGCCTGCCTCTCCCTCTCGATTCTCAGCTCCAAGTGCACCCTCTGCCCCTCTGAGATTTCCTTACTGTCCACATGCAGCTGCTCGGCCCAGCTGCTTGGGCTGAACTCCTTCTGCTTTGCACCTCCCTCTTCATCTCTTGGTTGGTGCCTGTGTCTCTGCTCTACCCACTTTGCCCATCTTCTCCCAAGCCTTGTTATCGCAAATGTCCCTCTGTCCCTCTCCCTCAGCTTCCCTTGCCCCCAGGTATTTCAACACCTACTTCTCCGCCCTCCGGTTCCTGTCTTGCTTTTGCTATCACAACCGTCTTCACCTGCACCATCTGGTTGGGGCAAAGTGGCTCTCCTTGGTGCCTTCGCCTCGAGCACGGCCAACCACCAAGTCTCTCGCTTCCCTCTCTCGTGCTCCCATGCTCCACAGAGGCACATCCTCTCCCAGTTCCCCCCATCTTGGTGACCTCTCCACTGCCTCTGCCTCATCGTCCCCATGCTGCTGGGCTTCTCCAGACTCTGTCATCCGTCTGTGAATGGATGGTTCACCACCTCACCATCTGCCCACGAGTTTGCCTCCTTCCTCTCTACAGCCAACGCTCTTCCTCCAGCCATGTCTAGGTGAGGTATTTCACCTGTAGCTGTTGCTCATATTCTGTCTCCCAGATGCCCAACCATCCTTACAAACTCCTTCCTCTGTATCACACTTTCCTTCCATATCTCTCTTTCCTACTGTTTCTGTATCTCGCCCATCACTCCCTCCTCTTTAAAAGAGCCAGAATTCACTCCTTATTCCACAGCTAAAGCTCTCTCCATGTCTTGGCCACCTCTCACTCCCCTCTCTGTAGTCTCCTCTCTTCACGTGTTATGAAAACAATCTCACAAAGAGAAGCAGAGCACAAATGTCATTTTCTTATAAATTAAGAAGCCCACCCTGCAATGAACTGCAGTCTCTATTTCTGCAGGATGATACGTGTTATTAAAAACAAAAGCCCATAAGAAGACAAACTAAACTGTCCACAGACACAAATTCCGAGCATCTTCTGCTGCATCACAAGGGCAATTCAAAAGGGCTCAAACACCATTAAACAACAAGATGGATTTGAGATTGCAGGAAGCAGAGAGCACTGAATATTATGGATCAGATATATAGAGGGAGAAACTGTGTCCTCTAGCTGCACTTTTAAGACAGGTGTCTTAAAAAAAAAAAAAAACATAAACAAAAAACTGTATTTATCTTTTGAAAGATAAATACAGAAAATACCACTTGCTCCCCTTCGAAAGTGGGTGTCATGGGCACTGACAGTAGTGCTGATGTCAGGCATGCGTACAGGATTTTGCCAACAGTATCACACTGTGGTTTCCCCCACTTTGGGGGGTTTCCCCCCATTTATATTAAGCAAGAAAGCTGCCTTTTCTGTTTGAGTCAGCATGCTGAAGTTTCAGAAAGTCTAATAAACAAAAAGCTTATCACCACCGACAATTTAAAGTCAACTTGCTAGCAGACCTGATGCAGCCATATTAGACAGGGAGGCAATCCTAGCTAACGTTCTTCAGTGCTAACGGAGGATTTGGAGGGATAACGAAGATGATAAGCCTGAACAGCGTAGGGAGGTTTTGGCTGAATGAGAGAGAACTCTCTGGCTCTCTGCTCATCACACTGGCATTCAAAATCTCCTGTTTAAATTTAGTTGCCAACACATCCAAGGCTCGGTCCAGCCCCAATCCAGGTATTCAAAGCGGAAAAAAAGGTGCCAGGGTGCAAAAAGAGCTGCCTGCAAACATCTGGCTTTGCCTGGAGACCCAGGGCATGCTCATTCAGGGTATTTTTCTCCTACTGCCACAAGTGGGGCCTCCTGGAGCTGAGCAAAGCTGCCCAGACCTAGCAGGAGGACAGCACTGATCTCCCTTTCCCTACTTTGCCCAAGACTCTGCTTCCATAGCAGCCATCCCTGACAGGCGAGGCCAGGGCACTGCCGAGCACTCGGCAGCGAAGCCGCTGACTCCCATCTTGAGCTGGCTTCAAACAGCACCGGGTCTGCTCTCCCTCTGCCTCCAAGAGGACACCGCTGGCTCCCACCTGCTCAAAGCCTGCTTTCAAAAGAAGCACAACCTCTCCCCACTCCTGATCTGACTGAGGCCCTTACTGCTACAAGCTGCAAACAAAATCAAGACATTATCAACTGCAGCTGACACTTAAGTCAGACTTTTCTTACATTAGCACATCAGAGCTTTCCCCTCTTTAAAGCATTTATTTCTCAGCACCCTGTAACACAGGACAAGGCTTCTCCTTCCACTTTGCAGAAAATGAATCAATGCACAGAAAGACCAGTGCACATCTTTGCTCCCACCGACTGATATCACATCCCCGCTTTTGGGCAGCTGATCCCCCGGTTTGTGATGCTCTGATGCTCCTGTTCGTACACCAAAGCTGGCTGTGAAGGCACCAGCCTGCATCCTGGGAGCAACGTGCTCTGCAGTCCTCCGGAGCTGAGCACCAGCTCGCAAACCCATCCAGGAACCTGGGTAAACGCACGGCTACGCGTGGCTGCCTCACACAGCAGCAGCTCCCTGTTAACAGGACTCCAGCTAATTTGGCTACATCTGCATGAGCTGCGATAACTACAGCAAAGCTATGCCTGAGCGACCTGCCCCGGTCACGCAGGAAGCCTGCGGGAGAGCAAGTAACTGAGCTCGGGCTCCTCCAGGCACCTGCTAAAACCCCAAGCTCCAACCTTTGCCTTTCCAATCAGTATTTCTATGCTTTCATTATCAGAATGACAAAAATAAAGTTAGATCTTCACCTGCATTCCAAGTTTAATGCTGGCAGCATAAACTGAAAGACTATGGGCTTTGCACAGAGGTTGCACAGCTGGGCAGTGAATGGGATGAAAGAAATGGCCTGGCTTTTTTTTGGTTGCACCTCTGTTTTTGCAGGGATAATTTGCAATGGTGTCAATGCCCCCATCACCACCAATGCAGCAGAGGCAGGGTTGGAGCTGGAACTGGAACAAGAACCAAAGGTTGCAGCAGGGCCATTTCCCTGTGCAGGGCCCAAGCGTGCTCGTAGCCTGCCTGGCCAATCCCCCCCGCCCCCCCCAGCAGCCCTCCCCGCTGCTCACCCTGGTCATTGCCACCAGCCCAAACCACGCAGCAAAGCCACTTACCGTCATGGAGCCCCTGGGATCCAAACCCACCCGAGCAAAGCTGCTTCATGTAGGTACGCTGCTTCTTTTATGTTACTAATGAATTATTATTGATAACCTATATGCGAGCCGCCCAGCCAACCTGCCATGCCTGCAGCAGGCAGCAAAGGCTCCCGTTGCTCAGCTGTTTCTCATGACACAGCAATGAGGAAGATTTAGCTCTCTGGGTCATCTCAGTCACCTGGGTCTCCTCGGAGATCTGAGACACCAGACACACATTAGTTACCCTGGCCATCCAAGGCACCTCCGTCCCTGGGGGCCTGGACCTCATTCAAGAGGAAAGCGTGGGGGGAACCCTGGGGAAGTATCAAAAGGCTGCGAGGAAAGAGCTACTTCAGAGTGTCTGAAATTTTGCATATTTGGAAACACATAAAACGAGCCTCTCGTACTAATAAAAATAGCTATCAATGCCTAAGAGCAAAAATAAATAGAAGTGAAGTCGACTGCAAATATTTTGGGGGTGTGCACCACGCGTTTTGCTTCATACCCACCACAGTGGCTGTCAAACAACCGCGGAGCATAAAGATGTCTCTGCCGTCAGGAGCTTATGGTGGGGCGTAAGATAAGGTGCAACATGCAGTGAAAAGAAGGAAGGCCAGCCCATCAGACAGCAGCTCTGGTTTCACCAAAGGCACTGTGCTACCTGTCGATAAATACATGTTCTCCACATGCAGCAGTGTGTCCAGCAGTGGTGCCCAGTGTATCAGAAAAATCAGTGGTTTTGCACATTTTTCGCACCCCACAGACACATCACCTGCACTTTGTCCACCGATTCATTTCCCTCCAGAGTCATCCACTCACAACTCAGTGAGACACTCCAAAACAATTATTAGCTTTGTTAAGAAAAACAACAGACCACTAGGGAAGGTTAGTTCTTCATCTCTCAAATATGCAATTCTGTCTTGCAAAACTATAGAAATCTGAAATGCAAGAGAGGCAGTATTAAGCTTTACATGACTGATACCTTTAAAGCACAAATTGTGGCAACATATGAGGATAGCAGGGGTGACTTGTAGCTATGGAAAATTTGGACCGCCTCTTATCTAACAGTCTATCTGTGCAGGCATACCAGGCTCCAATAGAGATGACCCTAAAAAATCACAACCACAACTGGAATACATGCAACCCCCCTGCTGTTTTTAGAGGAAGTGAAAATGAATCACTTCCCCATTCCTTCTCAGGCCCCCATAGATGCACTCTAAATACTACCGAGGAACCTGGATTTCTAAGTGGAAGGTTTGTTTGCTTGAGATCACCTACACAAGACCACACTGATGTTACCAACCGCGCAGTAACATGGGCATGCTAGTCAAATGCACGTCGAAACATCTTTATTGCACACCATCAATACACATTTATTAAGTAGACAGATGCAGACAGAGATTAGGGAACATTTTCCAAGATCATTAGGACAGCCCTGCCGCTTGTAAAGGCAAAAGCTTTGGGATGCAATGAACTGCAAGTCAAAACAGAGAATTAAGATTTACGTCCGAGATGAAGCTCTGGAGCGTGAAGCAATAACGGAGTTCTGGATAGCACAAGAAGGAAATTGCATATAATGCCACTTCTTCAGACAGGCAAAGCAGGCAAGAATGAAGCATGCACAGACCTATGCAGATTCCAGCCCACGACACACTCAGTGGAGATTAAAAAGTCTAAGTACTTTCTAAACAGCAAAAAAAGTCCCTTTGGTCATTAGTCCTCCCTTTATTTTTTTGCTATGAAGCAGAAAATAAGCAGCACTTCCTGGGCAATGACGAGCAATTTGAAGTGTCAAGGGTACCTCTCATGAATATTTGTTCTCCCCCCTCAGATCATCAACTATTTAAGCAATTTTCCAGGGGAAGGAAAGCACACAGCTGTGAAGATACCGCAGAAAAATGGATTCACTCTCATGGTTGTGCGTGTCACACCCTTGACCTTTCCTACCTCTCGGATCACCAGCATGTTCCCATTCATGACCACAGCTGATATGAAATAGCCTGAGTATTTTGCAGGAAATGCTGTGCATAAGTGCCTGCGTGAAACGAATGTAAAACTATGCACCTAATTTACATGTATAATTACCACGAATTAGTATGCAATTGGACAAGTAGACTCATTTTTTGCATGCATGCAGTTTCTAAATTCAAGCCTCATCATGGAGCAATCTCATGGTTTGATAAATGGTTCAACTGAAGAACTGTTTCCAAGTTCTGCTGCTAACCTCAGCTCATTCTCCAGCTCCTTAGTGGATGAATTTCAATCAGTAATAAGGGCTAAAAACATTTGCTGATCCCAGAGAGCTTTTAATAAAGTCACAGGATTTTATCTATAAAGGACCTCCAAGATGACCGAATCTTACCTCAACCCAAAGAAGAGAAGACTCCCATCGCCTCCACTAAGCCCATGGGTTGCAACTGAGCTAAAGTACAATTTTCAGGAAGACATCCAATCCTGAATTAAACGTGATGGAAAATTTGTCATGTCCCTAGGTTAGGAACATGCTAAAAGGTGCAACAGAAATGCCTTTATTACTTGTTGATAGCTTGCGCGCTTTGAGTGCCGAGACACCATCCGAAATGACGAGCTTTGACTTGGAGGCAGCACGTTCCTTCGAGCACCGTTTTCACTTCTAGACAGAACTACACAAATTGCAGCCAGGGAAGAAATAACCAAAGAAAAAAGCCCCCAGGAATCCTTCTTTGAAGCCCCAGCCATAGGACCAGGCGTGCGTCACGGCCTCACGGTGATGGACTGCGGCACGCCGCTGCCTGGGGTGAAACTCCGGAGTCAGGAGGGGAGGTTCGACTCCGCTGTCCGCCTTCCCCTTCCCGGGCCCCTTCGCAGGGCTGCGGGACTCAAGGGCAAGAAGCCGCTATTCTTCAGCGTGCACGAGCCAGCGCCGTGATCCCTGTGCCGGGAAAGCCTGTATTTGCTGCAGAGCTCTGGAGTTTATCACGGAGAAAGAAGCCCAGGGAGGCACGAGCAGCCGGCTCCCCTGGGAGCCCCCAGCGCGGCCTGCTCTCGGGATACCCGCGGGCTGGGAGATGCTGCCGGCTCCCCGCGGGAAACGCGGCACGACCATACCGCGCACGCGGGCCGCGGCAGGCGAGGGCCGGCGGAGCGGGGCCGGGCAGGGCTGGGGCCGCACCGCGTGGGAGCGGGAGCCCGGCGAGGGCCATTTTTCTATTTCTGAGGAAGAGCGCGGGGAGGAGGGGGAGGAAGAGTAACGGGCAATGACTAAGTCCCATTAACAGCACTGGGGTTGCCAAGCAACCGGGAGGCAAAGGCGAGAGACAATAGGGACCAGGGCCAAAATAACAGAGGCGCCAGAGACCGCGCGAGGTGGGTGAGAGGAGGCTCATAACCGGACGGCGATTAACCCCCGCGCGCCTGGGCCCCGGCGGCCACGGCCCGCTCCGATATGCCGAAGGGGCCCGCGGAGACCCCGCGCGCCGGCAAACCAGCGCTCCGAGAGGTGCCCGCCGAAAGCACGAGGAGCCGGCTCGGGCCGGCGGGCAGCACGGGGTTAACGGGAGCGTTATCTCCCGCCCCGCTGCCCGCACCTCGTCCCTGTTATCTGGCACCCCTGGGCGGCACGGCGGGCAGCCACAATGGAAAGTTACAGCAGATTTCCCCTCGAACGCCGCGCCAGGTCTTGCCAAAAAATGTAACAGAGGAAACCAGCTCAAGACTGGAAGGTTACTTTAATTTCCTCCTCTGCTTTTTTTATTTTTCCCCCTCGGCTGATTTATTTATTTTTTTTAACGACGACTTCTGCCATTGAGCCGCCACTCCGGGAGGCAACCCCTGCATCCCAGCTCCCTGGCGAAATCCCAGGAAAGCGTCGGGACAGCCTACGGTTGGGCTCCACTCCGCTCGGCTGCTACGGCCCAACAAGCGGGGCTGGGGAAGGCAGGAAGGATGAGCGGCGGTCACAGGGCCATCCTCCACAGGGCCTCTCGCTACTGTTTCAAAACCAAAAGTGCCCTCTTCCTTTCTTCCCCCACCCAAAGCCAAGCAATCCCACCGTTCGGCTTGGACACAGGAGGAGAGACACGAGTACAAATATCGCATGAGGTTTTCCCAAGCTCCGCAGCCAAAGCGGGCAGGATTAGATAAGTATCGTGATGTTGAGGGTGATGGTGTGGCTGGAGGAGCCAACCACCACCAGCTCTGAGATACCACCACCCACTTGCTCCAAGCGTTGTCCAAGGCGAGGTGCAGCACTGCTTTGGTCTGGGGCTTTTTAATTCTGTTATTAGCAAAACATCACATGTATTTGCATAAAGAAGCAACTGATTGACGCTGATTCAGTGGACGCCTCCGCCGTGCACCCGCGACAGGATTTTTCAGAGCTCAGCCTTCAAATGGACCCAACTCTCAGAGCGTGGATTGAGGAAAGAGACTGGTGGTTTTGAGACTCTCCCTGGGTAACGCGGCTGCAAAAGTTTCCGAAGTTACTGCCCCCCACCCTCTGTGTCGCAGCCATTTCTCTCCTCAAACCTAAAATGTCTCCTTGCTAAAATACGAGGCTGGGAGCAGGCATGGCTGCTGGCCAGGCGCGCTCTCCTCTGCCAGCTCTTACAGAGGTCCCGGATGGGCCGTGGGAAGGGGTAACACGCAGGAGCACCGCTGCTGTTTGCCCAGGGAGCACGAGCCGGAGCCCTGAGGTGCAGAGCTCATCTGAGAGCCACAGAGGGGCTGAAGAGCAGCTCCTGGGTCTGCAATTAACTGTTGATGCAAAGACGACTACCTCCAAAGCTAGACCCACAGCTCCTGTAAATATGCAAGCGTTACTGAAGTCAGAGGAGCTGCATCGACGCACACCATCTGGCCCTCTACTTCTGAGGACCTGACTTTACCCCCAAACCTCCAGTAAATGCTGGGTCACAGCAGGAAGAAGTAGCACAGAGGTCAGTAGAGCGTTCCCTGGGACACGGCTCTGCCCACACAGCGCAGACTGCAGAACCGGGCACTTGCAATCATGTAGTTCCTAATAAAAGAGCCAGAGAAATGAAAAGATAAAAAAAAAAAACAAAGAAAAACACAGCAGCGGATTCTGCATTCCTTGTTTAAACTCCTGCTTCACTGCCTGCGAGTTCTGCATGCACGGGAACGGCAGCAGGTTTGCAGCAAACTCCAGACAGAGCACAAGGGTGCCCTGAACTCTCCTTTCACGTTTCAAAATTGAACTCTTCTCCGGGTCAGAGAAAGCTGAACATACCACTCTCCTAGCCTCTGTTTCTCCCAAATTGAACGCACACATTTAAAATACGTTGCAGAGACTTGAGGCTATAGCTCTTCTACCTCCTCCTTTCAGCCAGGGCTGTATGCTCAAGAACTGTCGAATAAACAAACAGCTATTTCACAAGGACAGCTAGGCTTTTCTTTACAACTCAGGGCTCACTAAAGAGAACGAGCTCAGAGTAACCCCACATACACAGCTCTGAAGAAGCTCTGGTCCTGAAATCAATGGACTAGCCAAGCGAATAAAATCACTCACATGCACCCTCTAAGTGTTGCAAGCTTAATCCATAATAAAAGACAAAGAACAGAAGAAACTAACTGAAGGGTAGAATGCAATAAAACCACAGAGAGAACGCAATTTCTAACGGAGTGTGTAAATGCTAACTTGAGTAAGCACAGATTTTTTTTCCCCTTTTTGAAAGCTTACTGTACGCAAAAATTGAGTGAATGTAATGATAAATACAAAAGTATAGGCATAGATACAGGCATTTTGTATTATTCACACGCAGAAAGGCATAAAACAAGTACATACACAGTACTGCAGCAATATGTCCATACACATACACAAAAAACTGCTTAAATAAAATACTCAGGTTGCATAGTGAACATCACAAAAAATGAGACTAATATTTGCTTTTTGATATTTCAAAGGTGCATCAGAAAATGCATTATTTGTAAATTGACACTAAATTAGTTAACAAATTCATGTTATTTGAGGAATCCTGTCATTATTGTTGATCACTTTAATCTTCCAACCTGAACCCTGTTTATTCCTGCATCCTAATATCAATGTACATTATCAAAGGATTCATTTATAGTCTTAGGATTTGAAACGGTGATAGCTAATTAACCGCTGTTGTTTGTTTCCTGCTTTCAATTTCACATCTCATCTGTATACTTTTTAATGGACTGACCAAGAAGTATTTGTCTTCTTTGGGGGGGGGAGTTCATTAAAAATATCAAAGAATGAATTTAAGCAAAAGAAATCTAGGACAAGATTATCAGCCAGGCCAGGTCTACTCTAGCATCTACTGCCTTTAGCTTGCGAGAGGAGTCGTGATCTCTGCCCTGCTATCTCGAGTGGCAAAACCCTCAACTGTCGGCACACTCACCCCGGCCGACGGGTGCTCTGGATGCCATCGCTTCTTGTCGCCAGCACGTCAGGGCAGGAGGGACAAGTGGCCTGGGAGAAAGCTCTGCTTTGGAGGGACGCCTGCCACCGCGCAGGAGTCTGGCACAGCCCCAGCAAGACCGGAGCACCTCCACGAAGAGCCCGAGTTAGGAGCTGTCACCCACGGCTCCCTCCGCAGTCAGTGGAGGCAGGTTAACAGATTCATACCCGAGATACCTGGGGCACCGGCCCTCCGGGCGAGTTGCCCTCTGGAAGCACTCCTGGCTCCATTAATGATGTCAGTGTCTGCAGCAGCCGCACTCTTCGCTTGGTTTCCGCATCCAGGTGTGACGAGTCCGGGCCCTGGCACTGCTTACCAGCGCATCCATCCCTGCACAGCTCTCCCTGTGCTGCCCTCACAGAGGTCCGTGGCTCGTTCTCACGGGAAAGATGAGCAGGGTTTCGCTCTCCAGTATTTTTGCCCCTACAACTTCAGGAGGGGCATTTTTAAACACAAAAAATCCAAGAGAAGACTGAGGCCTCTAGTACCAAGTTCCATCCCAAAAAGAAATTCTGCCATCCAGCTGCAAACATCTGAAAACGGCGATTTATAAAGGAAAGGCTGACAAGTGTAGCACTGCTGGCAGACGGCAATGCAATAATAATGCTGGCTACAAATCCCTGCTGAGCAACTTAAGTGACTATCATCAGTCATGTTTCTCTTCTCCTCTATTTAATTGACAATCAGAATGCTTAAAAGCGACAATGAATACCCAGAATGTTTTCTCTCACATCCTTCTCAGTGTCACAGTGATCGACTTCTGGAAGCCAAGAGAGGAAACTTAATCCTTAAACTGCAAACAGTTGCAGACTTTTGTGAATCGCATACTTCTGGACTTTAACCTCAATCATTCATGATCTATTTGAGGTCACTGTGTTCCTGCCCACCTTTTTTTCTATTTACTTTGAGTTTTTCATCTTAATCTTCTGCTCATCACAGAGCCAGGCAGTGCAAAAACAGAAAAAAAAAAAAAGAAAATCCCAAAGAAAATCCACATGCCTAACATTTGCTCAGGTTGCCTAACCTGCCTTCTGCTAGCTTAGAACAGGCCAGTAACATCCTGGACCCGCACCGCGGTTTTCCTTTCCAATGGGACCACAAAGCATGCTGTGCGTCATTCATGGACCAGGTGACCACCCAACATCACTGCAACCACTTTGGGACTGTAACGCGCTGCCCGGGTGTGACACCACCACCCACCGGGTGTTGTTCAAGTACAACCATGCAGTTTCCTAAAAGCAGTGGAGATCCATCCATACCATGAAAGAAAATTCAAGCAAGAGGGTGCATACGCAATCCTAGGGCTTCGTGACAGGGATATGGGACGATGTACACATCTAGTCCTCCCGCAGAGGGATTTGTATTTAATAGCTGAAAATGGCCTCTTGGTCGTGTCCCTGTGCCAAGGAACTCCATATTCTACAGAAGGGCTTGTCTTTGTTGCACTCAACTGCCAATTAGCTCGAGGTCCACAGATTTGTTAATGCTGATTTGGATACTCCCCCAGATTTGATCAAGTATGCAAATGTCAGTGTCTCACTCTAGGCAAAGCCTGGAAAAGGGCGAAGGCCCAAGACAATAAATAAATAAAAAGATCATTTTGGCTTGAACTACAAAAATGGAACATTAAATAAACTTTTCTCCTCCTTCCCTCATTCCTCTCCCACTGCATATTCTTAAACCTGATGCAATGGGAAGTTTTAAATAGCACTGGAAATGCTCCTTTCATCAGGAACAGAGGCCAAGAGGCCCTAGGGTACTAAAGCAGATCTTGCAGACTAGATGTAGGTAAATCTAGTCCCCACTAGACCCAAAATCTGCAAGGACCAGGAAGAGCAGTTTGGGAGACACCACTTTTCTCTGCAAATCCGTACCCAGCAAGGTTATGTAAGCCTTTCTCACCCCACCACCCAAAACGTCCAATGTCCCTCTTGGGGATGTCCGGCTGGCAGAGGTAACAGCCTTCAGACAAGCCAAAAAACTGCTTTTTTTGCACACTGGAAGACAATAAAAACCCATGCCATGTTCAGAGGGGGTGAATTTTCGCAATGGTGTCCTGGCCAGTTTCCAGGGACAAAATTTGTTGAACCAAATTTTCCCTGCACTTTCAAATGGAAGCAGTTATTCCTTATTCCAGGTCCTGCACTGTTGTGTAGTTTTGTTATCAAACAGTTGCTGCTGCCTTTAAGCCTGAGGAGAGCTGCATTTCAGCGCCAGGAGGAGCATTTTATGCGCACGTGAAAGTTTATAGAACATTTGGGTATTATTTCTGATGAATGGCCCTGCGTAAACGTAAGCTCTTCAACCCACTGCGCTGGCAAATACTATTTTTTTCTTGTTTATTCATATTGCGGTTATTCATTCAGGTGCCAACCATGACTGAGGCCATGCTATCAATATGCAGTCTGACAGCAGCAGCAGGAGACAGCACCGGCTCTCCAGACTATACCTTTGTGCTTCTAGGAGGCAAGGAAGCATTGCCATTTGCATTTCACAGGTGGAGAACGGAGGTTCAGTGAAACCAGACGATCCCCCCAAATCCCTAGGAAAATCACATCAGAATGAACAGAGGAAGAACCCCAGTCCCCAGAGCACCCACCGAGGCACTCAACCAGAAGATGCTCACGCTACGCACGGTTCTCACAGAGGCCCTCTCTCATGCTGAACAAGGAGTCCCAGGCAGACCTCTCATCCTGAGACGCCTGTCCCACCAAAGCACCTGCAGCATGACACAGGGAGGCAATAAAAGGGAGTCTGCTCACACCCCTGCGAGTCAGCTGGCAAAGCCAGGCCCAGATGTTGCAGCTGGGCACGGCGCAGAGCAGCTCCCTACCCACCCTAGCAAACTGCTTCCCTGCCCTACGAACACTAGGCAAATGCAACACATGCTCCACTTCTAGTCTGCATGGACTGACAGAGCAGATTTTATCAGACCACACTGCTTTTTTTCCTTTTTTTTTTAACTATATTTTAGTGCTCTGAGGTGGCATGCAAGCCTGGCTGGCGGTGAGCAACCCTGCTGAAGCCCAGTCAGAAGCAGCGGGCTGATTTCCAGCCTGCCCAGGTCTGGCTTGGCAAGGTGCCGACCTGCGCCGTACTTAACCACGACGAAGCCAGCGTCGCACCCAGAAGCGGGCTGACGTGGCCCACCACGAGGACGTGCGCTGAACCCACCCAGGCCCCAGCACGCCGTGTCGCCTCCCCTCTCTGTGCCCGATGTTTGTCCCCAAAGGGCTGCGCATCCGTCATGCGTGCAGAGAAAACCACAGCCGCCCCGACGCAGGGCAGCCGAGGTCTCGGCACGCAGCTCGCACCGGGACGGGCTGCACGGCCCAGCCGCGGGGGTCTTTCAAGAGCAACGACAAAACGTTACAGAGCCCAGTCCTGCTTCCTGGGAATTTGTCCGCAACGGAGGCAGCGCACTGGCTCCGAGCTCTCCTCCCCGCCATGGAGGAGAGGCAGTTTCACTTTGCCCTTTGAAGTCTTTCTTCTGCAGCCCGCTCTTCTGCGGCGGCTCCCTTTGCTCCTGGGGATCCACTCGAGAGGAACCAGCAGCCTGGCAAGCGCCGCGCTTCCCCACCCGCGCACTGCTTCCTCCTCCAAAAAAATGCAAACTCATTTTCTCCCAGACCAACCAGCTTAGGTAAATAAGCCTGTGTATCCCCTTCCAATTATGATAACAGAGAGCGAAGATCTAATTAAATAGATGAGCTGAAACAGATTCATAAGAACGGGGTGGGTTGTTTCTTAAAGCTGGTCACAATGAGATTAAAAGCAAACTAAGACCCGGATCCTTTTTCACTGGAGAGCTGTAAAACGAGTGGCACAGAACCAGCAGAGCTTAAAATACATGGCAGGGCACACCCTTCCCTCCAAACACACCTGCCACTTCTTCCCCCCCCTCTCTCCCACATCCTCCCTGGAAAGGCGAAACTTCATTCATCACAGAACCGAAATATTTCCTTTTTTATTCTAATATTTCCTGTGCGGAGCCTTCCTTTTTTTATAGCCAACCATCTGGGAGAGGGGAGGGGAGAGGAAGCCCCAGAGCTTTCCAGACACAATAAAAAATGTATGGTGTTTGAGTAAAAACAAAAAGCATAAACAAACAAACCATGTATCCAAAATAATGACTTTGGGGAAACTTGCCAGAAAATTGTATAAGCTTCTGGAGTGTCATACGTCCCTCATTCACACTTCTGTGAGAAGAGAACAGAAAGTTCTCGCTGCCGAGGCAAGCGCGTTGCTGCGGTTAGATCGCCGGCTGGGACAGCGTTGCGTGGAGGGGAATGCTATTCCCAGCTCTCCCGGGCCTCCCGGAGTCGCTTTGGGCAAGCCAGGGAGGCGAAGGGTTTAAGGAACGGGTGCCAAGAGCCAGGCTTCGAAAACTATATTTAAGCACCTAAGTATAAGGAGCGCGATTTTCGTAAGTACTGACTGCTGAGCGCTTCCGACTGGCGGCAGTTTGGACACCTCGGCGTTCAGCCTTTCCGAAAGACGAAGCCACATATATTTAGATGCCTAAATATGTACGCGGGCACCTGGTTTGGGAAACTGTAAAGCCCTGGTGCAGGCAAACTGCGAGCGGCTCAGAGCAGCAAGCCCTTTAAATATCGCTGTAACTCGGTTTTCTTCCCTGCAGCACGGATGCCCTAACGCCGCCTCGAGAGAAGTGCTACGAGGTTTGGCTAAGGCAGCATTGCCAACGCCGAGCAGTCAGTATCATCTTAAGAGTACATTTTAGGTTCTCTTTCTTCACACTGTGATTTTTAACCTGTGGGAGATACTAGTTCACATTTTCAAGTTTTTCTACATGACCAAACTTTCTAACATTTCAGGAGGAAACCAAGTTTCTCACTTGTTCACGACTTCAGGATCTGCAGCCTCAAAAAACCCCATCGACTGTTGCAAAGTTTGCACGCAGTCACATAACGCGGTAACGCGGCTAGCAGCCGCAGAGCACGGCGGGCTGCTCCGACGGGCAGCCTGCGGGACCAGAAGCCAGATCCTGCCGTCCCCAAACCCCAGAGCTCCCGCCGTTTCCCGTGGGTGCGGCACACGCAGTAGGAACTCGCTAGGAAAGTTTGGCAGCCTGGATCCTGACAAAGCAGTCAAGAGCAGCCTGGCTGCTTTATCGACCTTACCCTACGCACGACAGCGTTCCAGTATTCTGCAGCTTTCCATGGCTTTTCGTGGCAGGGTTTTCCATCTCTTTACACAGCATGAAAATTAACATTGCCCATTATTTTCCATACAAAAGATAAGGCTTCGGGGGCTGGCCAGGATCTCAGCGCTATGCAAGATGAGAAAAGTGCTTCCACCGATGCTGGTGGAGGCCAGAGCAGGTCGTTAAGGAATTCTGCTTCCTTCCTGGCTGCGCCTTGAGGACCAGTAACACTTCACAGCTACGGAGCATCTTACACCCCAGGACCTCAAATATTTTATGAATACTCATTAGCTCAGGCTCACAAAATGAATCTGAGTTATACTAATTAGTAGGTCTCTGCTTGTTTTACTGTAGGGAGGTATTAATTCTCAGCCTCTGTTCTGCTTACTATTATTATTTATTCCCACTGCAGCAGTATTTTGGAAGATCTAGCACGCCTCAGGCTTCCCCTCCCTCCGCGAAGCACCACGCAAACACACAGCAAAGCACCGCCAGGCTCTCTGCTCCGGCAAAGCGCCCCTGTGCCCAGCAAACGGCCGCTCTGCTGAACCTCATCTAGCTGGAAGCTCGAGGACAACGGCGGCAGCGCCAACGTGACGCGGATCCGGCAGCAAGAAGAGATGCACTGGAGGTATTTTGCAGGCAGATCGCTCTGGTTAAGCCCTGCCAAGAGGCAGAAAACGGTCACCTGGGATTTGTCGCCCAGGGACTGGTGACGGGCTAACTGAGCACACCAGTCTAGCCACCTCGGCGCACGCACAAGGAGAGCTTGGGCCTGCCTACAAATACATCTCTTTACCAGCTTCCAGTTAACCTCCTCAAGCCACGTTTAAACATTTAATATCAGCAGCCTGATTTCAAAGGTGTGAATACCTGCAGATCTCCCAGGCTCCCAAAGGTATGGGGAGTGTTTCCCTCCAGGTGGCAAAGAAAACCCTTCCAGCCCTCCACTCCTCCGGTTTTGTACACCAATCTGTCACCACGCTTCCAGTCTTGGGTTGAAAATGCAACCCTTGGGGCTTTTATTTTAGGTAAAAACGATTTCCCATGCTTTCCCCTCACCAGACCTCATAATTTCACTTTGAAATCAAAGTTTTCTTTGTTGGCTGTTTCTTTTTTAACAAAAGGAAGCAACAATCTCAAGGCTGATCTATTCTAACCAGTAAAACAAGCTTTGTTTCCAGCAAGGGATGGAAGCACAGGCAGGAAGCAAGGCACCACCAAGGACATTTTTCCTGTTCCTTGCACTAAGGGCCCAACTGAGCCCCCAACTCGCTTTCAGAAACAATGGGACTTCTGCTTTTGAATGCCTTAAATGCTTGCGAAGCTCTCACTGATAATATACCTATACATCAACACACCACAATTCAAGAGCAGCACAGAAAAACGGCAAAAAACGGCCTGACTCCCATTGTCTCATGCTTACAAATTAAAAAGCCTTCTTTTAAAAACCTCACTCTTCTGCAGTCCTGATGGGCCTGATCCTAGCAACGCAAACACACCTCCAGGCATTCGAGTTGAGAAGGAATAAAGATGCTCACCTCTTTGCAGAATCGGAGCATGCAGTCGTGGAAACACCAGCAGCACGAATGCGAGAGCACAAACCACACCTCCAGCATGTGCACTTTATTTCCTTCTTGTTTTTAAAAGCGCAGTAACCTTATTAGGAGAGTTACCTTCTGCAGGGAGATGGGACAATCCCCGACTGTGCTGTCAGCCCACTTTCCATTAAGTTTCCAGACAAAACAGCTTATGCAAGCCCTTTGAGCTATTCTTGCTTTATGACTCCACAGTTTTAAGCAGCAGCATGCAATATTCTGTCATAACGACAAACTGGAGGCATACAGGGCTCTCAGCACTAAAAGACTGCCAGCTCACATACAGAGCACGCATGTCCTCATTCTGGAGGGGATTTTTCACTCTGTTCAGTCCTATAAGTCTGAGCCTCCTGAAAAATATCCCTCCAAACGGTCGTGCAGAAAACAGTGGCAAGCCGTGCTTCGGCGAGAAGCTGACCCCAAGAGGAAGCTTTGCATGATTAGATCTGCTTTTCCCATCTACCGCTTCTGATCTAAATGCACCAAGAGCCAAATTAGCCCACCGCCAGCAGGTCACAAAGGTGGCATAAAGCCACCGCGAGCCCCCTCCCCGCCTCCCTGCAGCCCGCGCCGCGCTCAGCGCCTCGCAGGAACCTGCCTTTGTAGCCAGGTACTAATGAGGCGGCAGCGGTAGCTCTGCACGGGCTGCAGACCGCAGCCATAACCCTGGGAAACGGCGAGCGCTCCCCGCGCTGCCGCCATCGGACAAAGCCGAGGACGGGATGAGAAACCTCTCGGGAAGGATCAGGCGCTAGCACTGAGCCCAGCCTTCCCGCTGGCCCCGTCCCAAGGGCTGCCGGAGCAAAAAGCTCATCTTCCCTAGCAGCGCTCTTCGCCCCTGGAACGGCACCGGGAGGAAGAGCAGCTTCAGCAGCTGCAGCGGTGCTGCCGGTGAGGTCTGAGACCAGCTCCGCGCGAGCAGCAACGGCAAATCCTGCTTGCAATAAACTTCCCCAGCCGTGTTGAAAAACTGGCTGGGGGAGCCTTTGGCTGGGGAGGGGGGGGGAGGGCAGGGGGAGGAGGTGTCTATTGCTCCTGTAGGAGCAAGGAAGCATTTCAGGGAGAGGTTTTACAATGGCTGATGCAGCACTTAAGTCCCTGAAAATAACAGGGTGCAAGAGCCACGCAGAGAATTTGGACAGGAGGAAGACGAGACTGCGCAGCGTTGACACGAGGCTACCAGCAAAATCTGGGAGCACCCTCGGACGGGCTAGAGATACGGACGCTGCAGCAGGGAAGAAAAATGACTGGCCCAAGGCCACGCAGCAAGGCAGTGTCAGCTCTACGTGACTTTGAATCCCCACTCTGGCACGGTGCAATTAAGGGATCCGCATTATGGCAAGCCCCAGACAGTTACGTACCAGAAGCCATGCCTCCCATTTTCTGCCACTTCAACGAAAGGGTAATATTGGCTTCAAAATACTATGATTTAATTTATGTCCGTACACACATGCACACAGAAATATTTTTTTTCTGGGCTCCTTATTTCTCATCTTTCCAGACGCACTCAAGCACACCTTAAAGCCTTCCCGAGCAACCAGAAAAGGTAAAGGCTTCGTATTTGAAAGGAGAGCTGCAGTTCTTGGGGATTCACTTGCTTCCAGGAGCTGGGGCTTCGAGCAAAACACCAAACCTCACTACGTGCCATCAGAGCCAACACTGCAGGACACTGCAGATGTCCCCACCTGGAAATCAGCACCTTTACTGACAACTTTATACTCAGAGATGCTGCAAGTACTTCCTACCAGCTGTAAACCCACCCAACACTACATAAAGTAAAGGCTGATGACTGGAACAGGAGCAGGTATAAATAGCTGAAGTCTGTCATTTGGAGCAGTCACACTGGAGGAGATCTATCCAGGTAATCCATCTTTTCACTCTGTTATACAATGACACAGTAATGGCCAGCCCTGAGGGATTTCCTTGAGGAAAACTCGGCTGTTACTAAAATGGTAAGTTAATACCTACCAAGAACTCAGCCGCTGTTAGACTGAGGGACAGGCACGACAGGGAATAAAATATTACTATCACCATTCAAATATTTTTATTTGTAAAAACATAAATAAATAGACTTATCCTGAGGCTGCAGGAGAAGAGGCTCAGAGTAAAAGAAAAGAAAACCCTGCACACATCGATTCCTTCTTTACCATTTCTCCTAACAAATAGCCCAGTGCAGCTGTGCTGACAGGTAGCGGGGGCCATTCGGTGCAGCAGGGCTCATTGCCCCGACCTCGCAGAGACACAATACAAATCTGAGCGTAGACTCTGCCCTTCTGCGTTGATTAAAAAAAAAAAAGACAACGAAAGAAAGAAAGAAAAGTTATGTAGCTAATAATGGGCTCTATTGTGCCATCAATTTTTTAAGCTTTAATGATTTCAGGAGGAAGTTCAGCTTAACAATCAATAGCACAATACGGCCAGTAGTATTTGGAGCAAATTTAACACACAGAGCCTGCTTTTCAAGAGCTGTGATTAGGTCTGGCGTGAAGGGGAGCTCGGTGGAAGGAGATTCCCCTTGCTCCGGGCGGCAGGGCGCTCCCAGCCCCTGCCTGGCTGGACTGTCCCCCTGTCCCACCCAGGTCCCCGGCGTATTTGGCCGGTGCAGTGCGAGCTCCCCCTCCTGTCTCGCCACGCCGCCTGTGCAGCCTGGGGACAGCCAGGACGCCACGGAGGAGTCAGGCCCTCTCCGAGCTGCGCGGGACGTGGCGAGCCGCCCCGGCCGCTGGCCCCGGGCTCCCCCGCAGCCGGGCCGAGCAGACCGCAGAGCTGCCGGACGCTCGCAGCCGGGCTCCTGCCGCCTCTGCCGAGGACGAGGTGTGAGCTCTCCCGAGACAGCGGTGTCTCCGAGACAAACGGCGGGCACGCGGAGGGGGATGCAAGCGGGCAGAGGCACCTTGGCCTCTCTCCTGCACACCTGATCCCAGCCTGGCTGCCTGGCGCACGTGGCTGAGACGCACTGCGTTGCACAGGCTCCGTGCTGCAGCAGGGGAAGCAGGACCTGGGCTTATCCAGGGGGGACCCTAGGCGCTTGGCGCTGAGCCAGCGTAAATGACCTCGCGATGTGGGGTGAAACCCATCAACACCAGCAGGGACCATGCCTCACCCGAGGAGCCACCCTAAAGTGTCCACAAAACATGCCCAGCAGGGATCCTTGGCCATGCTGGACACATAGGCAGAGGAGACGCAAACCAGTAAAGCTTATCCCGGACCCTGCAGTTTCAGATGCCACAACCGCCTCCACTCACGAGTTTGCACGGGCTCAGATGGCAACTGGATGAATTAATGGAAGAAATATCCATCAAGAACTTCCAAATACAGCGAGGAGCCCCGAGACACAAATTGTTGCAATCTAGAGGAGTATTTTGGGAAAAAGCCCTACACATTTACCCCATTGCTAAACTCCTCCCTCGGCATCCACTGATGGCCTGTCAGAGGTACTGGGCCGGCCGGACGCGTGCTTAGATCCAGGACATCCCTACGTGCTCGCCCCTCACAGGCACAGTTTAGCTTCCAGCAGACTCTCAATGCGAAGGACTCATTCCCTCATCGCACATGGAGGTCTGGAGATCAGCCTTTCCAAAGGCAGGCAGGATTCACCAGCTCCGTAAGGATTTCAGCAGGGCTGAGCAGCCCCTTCCCTTCCCCGTCCAGCCCCCCACCTCCCCGTGCTGCAGCAAAGCCCCTCCTCACCCCACTGGGGCAAATTCGCCGCAGACGGAGACTCATTTTCTTGAACACGGGAAGCGCATCTCCTCCAGCACCGGCTGGGACCCCCCATCTCCGGTCCAGCCCCTCCGCCACCCCGGAGCGCGGAGCGGGAGCCACCCGCAGTGACACCAGAGCACTGTCTCTCCCCAAAAGTCAAACCGGCCTCGTGCACCATTCCCCGCCGGAGGCACGGGGAGTCGGGCAGTGCTTCAGCAGGCACCGAACAGGCCCCCTGAGATGGTGAAAGAAGATGAGAAAAAGAAATGGGCTTATTCCTGGTGGCAATCTGCTGCGACAGACACCTCCTCATAAACATAAAACGGAAGACATAAAGCAGGCAGGCTGTCATTTACAAGTAGTAAAAGACTGTCGCGTGAGTTAGGGATGCGCTGTGGCAGCTATATTAACTACACTGTTCTCGTTCGGGATTACATTCACTTTAGGATAAGAAATCACACGAAGTGACACTGCCAGAAACTTGGGTGGAAGTTCTCTCTCAATAAAAAAAATAATAATAATTATCGAATAAAAAGAATTGAGCCGTAAAGGTGAAAAATAACAGACCTTAAAGCCAGAAGTGACAACTGCAGCCATCTAGCCTGCCTCTGCATAACACGGCTATGGACTCGCTCCCGCCTCGAGCCCCGTAACTCCCACCCGGCGAGGGCAGGTCTCTTTAGAAAGCCACCCAGTGACAGCTGGGAATGACGGAAAAGCAGCCGGATGCACGGATAACTTGTGCTGCAAAGGTCAGCCACCCTCACTTTTAAAAATCCACACCTTCCCTCTTGTGTGTCTGAGCCTAGCCCTTGGTTTCCTCGCTCGCTGCTGAATCTCAGGGAGAAAGCATTTGCGGACAGCGGAGGGTGTAACCGTTTTTCCACCAGCCGGGAGATGGACAGGATGACCTAGCACTCCTCTGCTATCTCTATTATCTGTGATCCAGGGCACTGCAATATGTAGATTTTTTTGTGCAGCAGCGGAGAAGCTTCACGTGAGAAATTTCCTGCTCTGCGCTCTAAGCCTTCAGCTTGTAATTCTTTCGTCTCTCTTTTTCATACCGCTACTTACATGAAACCACAAAAATCAGACCAGCCTCAAAATAAAAAAAGATTATTTTCATTTTTTCTTTGATTTCCAAATTTCTCGGCTCCTGCAGGAGGAGTCCGGAGCACGCTCCAAGGGCTCAAGTTCAACCTCTCCGCCAATAATAAACAAACCCACGAGGCTGACGCGTTCCTCGGGCTCGGCGGGACGAGCGGGACCGCCAGCCCGCTTCCCGCAGGCTGCTTGCCCGGGGGGCACAGCCCGTGCCTCCCGTCCCGTCCCTGCCTCCGCACGCGAAGGCATCCGCTCCGGCAGCTCTGGGGACATCACCGGGGAGGTGACAGCCCGTCCCCTCGCTGCGCCGGACGGGGGTACGTCCGAATGAAACCAGCGAGCGCGCCGGGGGGAACTGATGCTCGGTGCCAGCGCTTCGCTCAGCCCCAGAGCGCAGAAAGCGAGGGCGCCTCGCTGATACTCACTTTTAGACGGGGAGACGCGCGGTTTTGCCCGTTTCAACGCAGGCAGCGGCGGGCAGAGCGATGCGACCCAAGGGCAGGCAGAGCGAAAGCAGGACCCGGCTCCCGGTGCGCCGTCCTCCGCGGGGCTGTCCGGGGGATGCCGTCCACACCGGCACCGGCGGCAGCAGGAGCCTGGCAGATTTTATTTGCTTTATTGCCGCCCCCCCCCGTCCATGCATGCTGCAAACAGGTGAAGCGAAAGCAGCTTTTTCACCCCCCCCCACTCCTTCCAGTCGGTCCTAATCTCGGCACGCCGGATAGGGATGGGGGGGGGCAGCGCATGTTGGGGGGGAATTGGGGTTTTTTTAGAGAGGGATAGAAAAGGGGGAAAAAAAACCTTACCGTCAAAAATGATAATTAGGAAGAGGGGGCACGAACGCTTTGCTCGGGAATGAGCGTTTCCAGGCAAAACGCTGCCGGGAGGGGAAGCATCGCCCTCGCCGACGGGACGGGACGGGGCGGGGGGTTGGGGGGGGGGAAGGGGCAGCGCCGCGCACCTCGGGGCGGGCGGCGGCCGGAGCCACCTGCGCGGCGGGAGCCGTCGCCTCCCGCCCCGTCCCGTCCCGTCCCGTCCCGTCCCGCTCCGTCCCGTCCCGCGGCGCCGGCGGCGGCACTGACCTGCGGAGCGGCGCGCGGCTCCCGGCGGCTCGCGGCGGCTCGCGGCGGTGGGACGGCGGCGTGCGAAGGGCCCGGATGTCGGTAGCCCGCTCCCTCCCCTCCGCGCGGCGCCGCTGGCCCCCCCCGCCGCCCCCCCCCCGCACCGCCACACCGCCGCCCGCAACCCGGGGCGGCCCCACCCCCGCGGGGCGGCCCCTCCGCTCCCTCCCTGCCGCCGCGCCGGGGCGGCCCCGTCACGGACCGCCGCCACAGCGGGGGGGGAGGGGGGGTGTCCGCCGCCGCCCGCCCCGTCGGGGCGCCGCGCGCTGCCACGTGGGACCGGCCGTTGGGGGGGGGGGGGGGCGACACCGCCCCTCCCCCCTTCCCCCGCGCGGCGGCGGCGGGCTTGACAGCTCCACGCGACCAAACAAACCGCGGCGGACGGGCGTGCGGCTGAGCCAATGGACGCGGCGGGCCGCTGCCAGGGGGCGGGGCGAAGCCCGCGGGGGGCGGGGCTCGGCGGCCGCCGGAGGGGCGCGCGGCGCTACGGCCGTTACAGCGGCGCAACGGCTGCTTGCCCCCTGCCCGCGGTGGGGGAGGGGGGGGGGGGGACTTACCAAATAAACCCGCATATGGGAAAAAACACAGGGAGTCCCAGCTGCCGGAGTTACCCGCTTAGGGGTCTAGCAGCTCCGGACCCTCTCCGGGCCCCCTTTCCCTTTGCTTCTCCCTTCACTGCACTACGAGAGGGTTATTTCTTTTTTTTTAAGTTTTTCTTCTGAGAAAAACTTCCTGAAAGGATGAGTTTCCATTTCTCAGGGATCACAAGTTTGAGGTGGTGCCTGCCCTGTGTTTTCTTTTACTCGCTAACCTCATCCCTGCAGCCAGCCTGACAAAGCTGGCGGGTGATCCGGTGTCCGCGCCGCAGCCTCTCGCAACTGTGGGAGGATGAAATCTGACTATTGGAGGAACGTAGGCAAGGAATGCATCTAAACCCTACTTATTCCACGAAATTAGGATAGTAATAACCCTGCTTTATGTGTTCAGTCAGATTGGTCCCAATATTTGCACGTTTCTGTTCCAAAGGAAGAACTGTAGAGGTCCTGACAGGACTTGTCTGATGGTTTTGTTTGGGGGGGCTCTTGCTTGGCAGGGAGAGGTGGATTTTTTTAGCATCAGACCCAGCCAAAATCACAATTTGGTTTTATTTCATCTGGCAACCCACCCTGTCATCGGTTTCTTCTCTCTTCATGCTTCCCCAGCAGGTCCAGAGTGCAGTAGGTGCAATGCTGAGTCATGGAAGAACGTGGTCAACTTTAAGCACTGATGACAATCTTCACCCTCAATATCAGTCACCTTGGGAGAGGAGGTGGGGAATGTCCTACAGGTGTACATTTAGAAAATTTCCAGCATATTTACATGGTATTTTCCAAGATTTCTGTTTCACAGCACAAACTTTCATCAAATGTTTTCAAGGGAACATAATTTCAGGCTATTACTTTTGGGGATGTAGTTCTGAAATCCATCTGTTTCAGGTACAGTGGTGCTCTGACCTAGTCTGGATGCTGCTGTAAGACTGATTAAGGCCATCATTAACTGCTGATCCAACCTGGGATTTGACTCTGAATGCATTATTTAATCAAAACTCCCATTGATTTCCATGGAAATCCTCCATTGCTCATGCATTCTTGGATTCGAAGGGAAGGTTTAAATTAGAAAGAATAGGAGCAGCTGCTGCGACTTTTCTCCACTAATGCAGGAATGTGTATTTCTGACAGAAAACTGGGGCAGGATTTTGGGATACCGCCCAAAGAACTGCCAAAAGCCGTCACACAGTAAACTATGCTGGAAGTCCTCTAGGCCACGCAGTTTTGGAGAGGAGGGATTCAGGGGGCTCACAGCTGTGAAGGTGGCCCTTTTCCTTCCTGGGATCAGCCCAGCTGCAGAAGCTGTGCCAGCCCTCAGGCTGAAGCAGGGGTTGTGGCAGCGAGGCTCTGCAGCCTGCTGGGGAGAATCCCCACTGGCCCCTACAGAGAAGAAAACCCCCACACTTCATCCTGTTCTCTAGATCCAGGTTTAGCACCTGATTATTTTTAAAATAACAAGCTCATGTAAAACACACTTGACAGGAACAACGTGATGCTACCCCCTGATCTTCTTAGTACATGTCCTGCCTTCAAAATGCAGTAAGATCACACTGGCTTCTCAAGCATTCAAACTCACCGCAGCAAAAGCATCTTTGAGAGAGTGTGTGACACAGGACAGACATGTGCTAACAACTTCTGCACGCCTGCATCTCCTGAACACTCACCAGCACAGCAGGCAGGATGCTACAAGGGATGGTAACTGTAGACAAGACATGTCACGAGGCAGAAAGTGCTACTGCAAAGAGAAATGGTGGGGGGCTGGGCAGAGATTGGTACCCACAGAGAGGTGAGCGAGTATGGAAGGACTGTTTTCACCAGCCTGGATCTTTCCCCATGGGAAAATAAAGCCAGGAAATACGTGTCCTTTCTGCCGCCTCTGGGACTGGGAGAGCTCTGTCAACATGGGTGTTTAGGAGCAGTTGTATCCGCTTGTGATTTTTCTCCCCCTGCCTAGCCACAGACAAACTTGAGATGGGACTGAACCAAAGAAGACTTAGGCTTGAGGTTAAATACAGAGACACAACTCTTCCTGCTCTACTTTCTCTGCCTCTAGTTGTGTTAGGGCTCTGAGGACACTACTTGGCCTTAATTGCCCTGATCAGCCTCATCTCCACTCACCCATCATCTGCTCATTGGTCCAGGGACTGCACTTAATATCAAGCCTGGGCACCCAGGCTTTGCCACAGCTGTTTTTTAGGAGTATCTATGTCTAGTCCTGCTTGTTGTGCTGCTTCTTGGATGGATCCCAGACCTATGTTGTAGCCTTGTTTCCAGTCCTGTCTCTGGTCTGGACTCCCGCTGCTCCTGCCCAAGCTTCCTGGGTGGACCCTGGACCTGACTCATCCCCTCACCTTGCCTGGGACTGCTGAAAGGTCCTGTTACCAGTCCCCGGCCCTGCTGACCCTCTTCAGATCCTGTGGGACTGCATGCTGGTCAGCTGTGGTCACCCCTGGCTCACGGCTCGCCCTCCCTTACCGGGAGGGAGCACCAAACCTGACGGCACCATCGCACTGGGGAAACCTGTTGCACGAGCATCCTGGTCCTACTGAGCATGCCCTGCTTCTGGACCACTCTCCCTACCTCTCTCACCAAGGTACGTTATGCATCTCTTGTGGCTGTTGGCCGTGTGAAGACTTTGGCATATGGCTTACAGGATCTGCAAGACCTGGCCATCCCTGCCATACTGCCATTTTTGCTCCTCTTCCTGCCTCTGCAGAGATTTGGCCAGCTCGGGTGTGCTAAGAGGCTTTCCCAGAAGGCTCTGACAGGCCAGGTTTAGCCCTCCTGAGCAGACAGGGAAGGAGAACGGTAACTCAGCTGCATTACAGAGGGCTAAACTCTGACTGGCTTTTGCCTATAATGTGATTGAGAGCGTGGGAATTGGCAGAAGAGGTAGAGAACTACCTCATCTTCATACACATAATCAATAGCAAATAATTACTTAAAGTGAAGTGGCTGATGGTGTTTTTGTAGGGCAAGACATGCCCTGCATTTTCAGTCTTTGATTCATACTGTTTAATATGCCATGAGATCGAGCTGAGTGAGTGACTCAAATTGTAAAAGCTCTCTGGTAGCTCCTAGCACTACCTCTCAGCAAGTGTGTCATGGTTGCTTCAGCAAGTCCCAGTCTGTTCTCCTTCCCGGCTCTGTAAGTCTTTACAACCCTGGTAGGGCAATCCCTGAGCGCAGACCTTGGCGGGATGGCATCAAAGCATGTGTGGTGCTTTTCCCTGCGTCCAGACACTCGCACAGGCTGGATGGATCCAGCCTGCCTGAGGCAGAGTGTGGGACAGCTCAGGCCCCCTGCAGAGATCCCATGTGGATGCGGAAGCCCAACAGCCAGCAGCGTGGACAGGAAACCCACAGCTCCGGGAGCTCGAGGTGCGTAGGCCCTCTTTGCCACCCACTCTGGCTTGCAGGGGAGATGAACCTAGCTTCTTTGATCGTGTTTATGTGAGGGTCTGGCTTTTACTATTTGAAGGTAGTGGCAGACAGAAAGCATCTCCTCTAAATTTACACTGCGACATCCATCACAGATACACATCAGTGCTTCTGAAGTGTCGGCCTTTTTAAATGCAGTATGCTGCCCGTTTGAGTGCTCCTGCTGAAGCGCAGGATTCTGCCAAGAAATCTAATGGTCCTTCTCTTATCGTTGTAACATTATTTGCTTTACTCCAATAACTTGGTAATTGATTTTGGTCTGGAGCTGCCTGTTCAACAGGTGACAAAGCTCCATATGATTTTTTTTCTTTGTCCTTTATTTATAAGTCCTTTATCAAGGATGCAGGAAGAGCTCCTTCATGGATAGCTCCTGTGTTCCCTTTGCAGTGGTCTGACAGCAGTCTAACTCTAACTGGAGCTATCCCATCTTTCCTGCCAGTTTGTGGCGGAGGTCAGAGTGAGGCCTTGAAGAAAAGGTGAGAACTGAGGGTCACTGGTACCAGTCTGCTTTAGCTGAGAGGGAGAGGAACATGGAGGCAGGACAGGAACTGGCTTGGGGCTCTTGTGCTCTAGAGTAAACAGTGGCCTGCACTACCCTGAGTTTGTGCTGAGAAGGATTTGGAAGCACTCACACGCTGACCCGCAAGCTGGACTGCTTCTCAGTGGTTAATTACTGGCCCCCAGCACAGACCCCAAGCCCTCTTCTAACCAAGTCTGCCACCTCGAGCCCTCCCCACCCATAGGCAGCCTCAAATACTCAGTCTCACAACTACTGCTCTGGTCCCCTCACTATACCACGATACTTAATCCTTAACAGACTTGAGCCTGGTGCGTGGAAGTAAAACTTGGTTGGGGACTAACATGTTCAGCGCTATACGGTGCTCTCCATGTGGGCAGAGCCCTACCCTGGTTCCCAGAACGGGAATACGTCTCGCACAGTGGGTGGCAGAGCTGGGGTAGTCAGGCTGGTGGACAGACTGCAGTAGGAGTCCCGTAAAGGTATACGAACTCAAGCCTGAAGCAGCCTGGCTTTGCCTGGGCAAGCTACCCTCATGATGATTATCCCAAGGTAATAACAGGACTGCATCATGGCCAGCTGGCTAAATGTCTCTGCATCCATCTGCAGTAGGAGACCCCCCGTGCAGTGTCAGGTCTCCTTTCCCTTCGCCTCGTCTCTCAAATGAAGTAGCAATCCTTTCTGCCTCCAACAGTGCTTAGCCCAAGAAACCTGCATTTTCGGTGTGCTCGTCAAAGGCTGCATTAGTATTGACGATAACGAAGTGTCCTTGGAGATGCAGAGAGGCAGCCATGGGTGTAACACTGGCTGCACTGATTTCGGATCCGTGCACCAACTGTTCCAACGTATCACTGAAATGTCACAGGGCAGTGAGGGATCTATCCTGCTTTGTGCAGTGGGAGGACCTAGACAGGAGAAGCCATGCAGTTGTGAAACAGCCTGGACGTGGGGGGGAACCTTGCATCCCTCCTTGCCAAAAGTGGCTTCAGTGACAAAATGCCGGTTGAGCTCAACAGGAGTGTGAAGGGTTACGGACACATGTGCGGTGACAGGCGGTCCTGGGCACAGCCGAGCTCGTTGCTGCAGAGGCCAGCCAACGGGGCTGACCTGATGTAACTGGGAGCAGAATCTGTCGCTGGACGCTTAGCTTAAAATGGCCCAGGGACTGAACAGATGGCTTCTCTTTATTTGCATGCTACTTGGATTTGTGAGTCAAGCAGAAGAATAACTTAATTTTTGACATTTTGCTTCTCCTCAGAGCCCAGCACAATTTATGTTATACTGGCATTTGTGTGAAGCGTGTTGCTTTAGGCACAAAACCCGTCCTGGCTTTAACCCTAAAAGGAGCCAAATAGGCAGGAACTGTATTCCTCTCTAGCTCTTTTGTAGGCTCTGCCAAGGGATATCGCACTTACACAATTACCAAAGAATCAGGAGAAAACAGTCATTTGGGGCTTGTGGAAGGAAGGGGCAGGCTGGAAGTTAAACTGGGCTGGAAAATATGCCATTTGTAGGCCTGAAATGAGAGACTGTTTGTGGACAAGGTTTACCTACGATTAAAAATACCCTTCAAGGCCTGTGCAGTTAGTCTTGAGCAGAGGAGATAAATTTAGTAGAGCCCTGTTCCTGCTGACATAAACTTAAGTGAAAATAATATATGGCAGGGACACAACTTCTGCAAGCCAATTAAAAGCCTGGCTGATCGCACCCAAGGTGACAGTTGCCATGACTAGTGTGTCTGTGTGCCACCCCTTCCAGGGGAAAAAAACCCAGATCCTGCTTGGCTGTACATCATAATTCCTGTACCTGCAACAGCTAATGGTGATTCTCTGATAGTCTGAGCCGTAGGAGTTTGTCCTCTTGGCCATATTAGCTGTGTCCACTCTCCCCAGTAATCCTGTATCGTCACATATGTAATAGTCCATGGGTTTGACTATACGTCAATAATAAATGTCACAGGATAAGAGAATAAAGCACATCTTCTGGCCTGACTGTAACATGTGGGAGTTAACCTGAGCAAGGACTTCACGCTTTGGCCAGTATAAACATCAGTGTTTTTTGAAGGCTGTATCTGAAATACTTGATGCAAAGATGTGCTCCCGGCTTTCCAGTGCTCAAAGTGCAATTCTCCTTCCCTCATAATTTTAAGTCAAGTATCAGGCATACTTAGGGAAACTAGTTTGTGTGGGGGATTTAAAGCAGGAGGAGCAGGGAAATCTGCGCTGCTGACGATACAAAGAAGCTGTGGCTCTGATCTGTTTTCCAGGTGGTTTTCGGTGTCTCTTGCCTTCACTGTGATCCCCCTCTTGTGGCTAGTCCAACTGCTGCAAATTCCCCCGCCTGCGTCTGCCAAGGCTCAGTTGTATTAGGTTACTCACCCAGTGCAGCTGAAATATGGTGGCTTAATATGTAACTACCCTTCAGTTGAGCTGCTGTGGGTCCCACTATAAGATAACCAAAATCATGAGACAAAGTGCATTGGCTTAAACTTCTTTTGTTGACAGTTATCCCGGCATCATAAGTTACCAGCTGTCTTGTAGGTGCTGACCTTGTGTAAACTCTTTAACATGCTCCAGTTGTGACGTAAAACATGTGGTTTAAACCACCTTCATGGCAAGTTAAGCTGACACATTTCCCTTCACCGCATGGGCAGGCTGGGAGCACAAACACAAACAATTTAGCAGCCCAGATTATGGGCCATAATTTCTTACGTTACAGTAACTTGGTCTCATCTGATCATATACTTGAACCCTTGAGATTTGGCCCAAGCCGTGAGTGAATAAAACAGGCCTGGAGCACGAGTGATTGCAGTATTGCGTGGGTGCAGATAGGGTTTTAGATCCCCCTTATCTGATCCCCTCTACCATTCCCTGTGGAGTAAAAAGTGCATTGTGGTTCTGGTCACATTAAGCCTGTCATTTTGAAGACGGGGCTCAGCCCTGTGTTCACATAAAGGTCCTTAGGTTGGGAACCACGGCACCTGGACTCTGATTCAGTTGGGCTAGCTCATAGTTTTGCCAGCGTCTTCAAGGAGGCCAGGATTTTTTCAGATTGAATCCTACAGCCGACTGTCAAATGGCCGTTCAGGGTCAGATCCTGCTATTCACTCTCCTTCAGCCCCCGTGGCTTTTCAGTGCTTCAAGGAGATGGGATGGGTAGGCCATGATCCCTGTCCTCTCCAGGATCCATACATGTGTTCAGAATCAGGCTCTGGGTATCCAGCACTGAGACCTCCTTGACTCTCCTTGTAACTTTTCACCTCCTGTTTTTGGTTTCAGAAACAAAACGACTGATGTTGAAATAGCCTGGCATAGGGGAATGCCATTTGTTAGACACGACACAAACGTACCATGGTGTTTAATTGTTTTCTTCATAGTTGTCACTGGGTGAGACTCACCACAGCGCAGGGCCTGCACAAGAACCCATCCACAGCTGTAACCCTGCGTATAGCCGAAGGGCTGGTGCGGTTGGTTAGCAGCAGCGGGACTGTGCTGCGTGGTGAGGATAAAGAAGATGCGCTCCCTCTCGTGGCTATGCTTTCACTCCCGATTCCTAGAGCGGATGATTGGGGTCCATAAAGCTTCATCATGTTTACAGGGCAAATCCGTGGCTGGTGCAAGTCCCCTGCACATCCAGAGTGAGCAGCACAGCAGAGCCCACCACTTAAGGCTCTGGTAATTCTGCTTATAGTTTTGCCAAACTTTAATTGTTTGGGCTCAAATTTTTCCATGCCAGATGTCTGCCTCAGGCTGAAATTCTCGACAAAGTTTCAGCCAAACTATTTTCCTCATTTCCAAGAATGAGGAGAAAGCACAGTATTTTGCCCAGATTTTGAAATGAAATAATTCCATGAAACTGTTGTGAGAGAAAAGCCTCCAGTTATTGGAGCAGCAGCACGAAATTTGGCCCTGCTGTCAAAAAGTGCCATTTGCCACTTCCAGGAAAGTTTGTTTAACTTTGAATTGGTTAGAAGCTCTGCAAATCATGGTTTGCATGTGCTCAACAGATCTGGTCACAGATTAGCAACTCTGTTCTCTGAAGACTGTCTGCAACAGGCACGCTCCAGGCCAGGCCTGCAAAGGCCTGAGCATGAAATGGCTCCTTCCAGCCCTGGAAATAAGAACTGGGGACGTGAGGCAAGCTGGGGGCAGCAGATGGGTCCAGAGGTGAGCGTGGGAGGTGCTGGGCCAGGGCTGTCACGGATCTATTTATGAATGGGAAAGTATAGCAAGTTAAGAGATGCTCCCGTGAGAGGTGCCGGACCCGGGGTCCTCTCCCTGCTCCTCCAGAAACGCTTCCCCTTGCTGGCAGAGGCAGGAAGGGCAGGTGCCCTGGGCCTTGCTGTGTCCATGGGCACATCCACTGTCTGCAGGCAGCAGTGCAGCATTATGCAGAGACACAGGGCAGGCTGGCTGCTGTTGTGCGCCGCGCTGCTCCTCCTGGCACCCCCGCCTCCAACATCTAAAGCTTGCACTGAGTGTCTGGACACCACCCCACAGCGTGCCCTGTGGACTTGCATGCAGATAGCATCTGACTCGCTCTTGTCCTGGCAAGAAGATTGTCTTCCTTTATAATGCTGAAAACCAGATGCCAAAATGCGCTTTTGCCATCCAGTGGAGGCAAGATTGTTAAGAGAGGAGGCGTTGACATGAACTGCCTTTGGGGGAAATGGCACAGAGAAGCGTCCCCAGTTCAAGAGGCTGTCTGAGTTTAGCAGTAGTCTCCTGTTCCCAGGCCCTGGGCCAGGGTAGATTGGCTGCAATGTACTTTGGGAATGAAGATTTTTGCCTCCAGGAGAAAGACTCTGCCGAGAGTCCCTCTTAAGCTCATCCACATAAAGGCACTGGTGCCAGTTCCTCAGATGGGCTTGTTGCTGGCCCTCCTGGGATATAGCAAAAACTGCTGTTAGCAGGTGCAATCAAGAAATACCAGTGTGGGGACAGAAAGGGGTAGAGAGGTTGGAGGAGTTCATGGATCTAGATTTGCTCGTGCAGAGTAAGTAGCCTGAGATGACTAGATATCATCTGTCTGATAGGGAGGGGAGGAAGGCAGAGAACAGGATGACTACTTTCTTCATGCTCTGTGCTTTGCAAACACAAGCCCAGGCTCCCCCCCCATGCCAGCTATTCTAATGTGTGGCACGGTACCTGGGAACAGAGTACAAAGAGGCTCAGCCCCACACCCTGCCCAGCCCTGCTGCCCTGGACACATCCCTGCCCCTGGGTCTGGGTGGTGGATGGGGCTGGAGCCAAGAGAGGTGTGCTCTACCTGGGACGTCTTGGGGGATTCGCCATTGGCTCCATCCAGCTGCTCTGCCCAGGAGTCCTTCTTCAGGCTTCACACCTGTGTTTGCTCTGCTAGGTGAAGAGTACACTGGGACAGGCACAACCACTGGAGTTTCACGCCCCACACGGTTCCCATCCTTGCAGGCTCCTGGGCCTTTGTTCAGTCACTAGGGGCTCTAGTGTTAGGTGAGGTGTTTGAGGACATTTCTAGCCTTGCTTCCTGCTGCCACTGCAGGAGGGCACAGATCACCTCTGACACCTGTGTCCTGCCCCTGCAGGCTCAGTCTCAGCACCTAGAGCATGTCAGATGCCATTGGAGACCAATGTTTAGACAACTGAGTAAAGCCCTTGGTGTTCACACTGCACGCAGGCTGTCCCGAGACATGCCGTTCCCGCTGCTCGGCTACGCTGTAGCTTGCTTGGGCTCTCCCAGGCTCTGCTCAGCCGAGCTGCCCAGAGGAGTGCACCGGTCTGGGGGAGGGTGGTGGGTAGGTTCAGCTGCCCCATCCCAGGGAGCTCCAGAGCTCTGCCAGGGCGGACCCTGGCCTTGCGATCCGGTTCAGCGAGCTGCCTAGACCGCATCTCCCCTCCTGACCTCAACCTCCCTCGAGCACAGAACAGACATTCCCATATCCAACTTGAGATGCAGTGAGCCAGAAGGATGGAGACCAAAAAAAGTTCATTTTTAATGGATTTTACCTAAAGTGGTTTTTTATATTTAAATTACATACACTTTTAAAAATGAAGGATGAGAATGTCTTGCAAGTCTTAGGCTTACACCCTATTAAATTTCTTTAAATTAATTACCAAGTATGTAAACTTTCCCAGACCAGTGGAGTAGTTGCAGTCAATGGCTAAGCTCATGGGGCCCTGGTTTGTTGAAGTACTAATGCAGCTTTTGACAGAAGCTCACTTTTCTGCAGATGCAGGGAGAATATTTACTTCATTTCCATTTACTTGACTAGCTCAGCTTAGTGACTTTGCCATCCAGAACTGCAAAGAGAATTAGCAACTGAAAAGAGCAACAAAGTGTTTAAGTTTTTTTAGTTAGTTCTAAAAAACCTGATGCTTCCCTTTCTATTTGTCCAGCACATTTAGGCAGCAACACCGCGATCACTGGCAGAGAGCAACGCGTGTGTGTCCATGCTATTAAACTTGCTCATCTTTCAAAAGAGGATGGCCTTCTCCAAACTGCTTACTGGGGTGCTGGCAGCTCTCAGCCTGAGCCAGATGTTTGGTACAGTGCTACCTGGCCATGGTCAAAACGGGGCCATTCTAACAAGTTTCACCTAGATCGAATTGCCATTTTCCCTGGCACTATTTAACAGCATATGCATATCCTTAAAGTAGTTTCATTAAATTCATTAATAACAGATTTGCTTCTCTGCATTTCAGTTAAATTCCACTAAATTCCGTTAAATACTATGACTTGGTACAAACAATGAGTAAGTAAGTGTGCAACATCCATTGTTCTTTAATGTAAAACATCTAGGCATTATGAAGCTGAAAAACGTGTATTTTTATACTCGTGACTATCTATACTATACGTATACTATATGGCTGCCTATTTCAGTTCTGGAGTCAAAGCACATTAGAGTTTGGAGGGACCTCAAGGGTTTAGCTCATCCATTCCCCACATCCAAGGCAAGGTTAGCAGTGATTTCTGGACATTTTTTTTTCTTACATGATGCTACTGATCTCCAGTGATAGATATCCCACTATCTTTGTTTTGATGGAATATCCTCCTATTAACAAAAATTTAGCAAAATGCTATATTTAGTTGGGAGTCAACATGTTTTAATAGTTACTAGTAAATTGTTCTAAGGGGAAAAAAAAAACTCCACAAAACAAGATTAAAAATAATGATTTCAAACATTACTACATTTGAAGATTTAGGTAATTTGATTTAAACTGTTCTTGGTGCCAGACTCAGTGTTATTTCACATCCTATTTTCTCAGCCACAGTTCCGGTTTAAGGACTTCCAGGATGTGTCCCCACTCACTTATGCTGCAATAACTGCGCTGTGTGGTAAATCAGATCAGTGAACAGATCCAAGATAAAAATTGCCCCCTTCAAAATCCCTCACTATTTATTTTTAACTTGGATGACTTTGCTGATCTGGCTTAGTGCCAGCACAACGGAAGAGCACACGGTGATGGAGTGAGCAGCCAGAGGGTGAGGAGAGCAGAGATGCTTTGAGCTGGCATTGCTGCAGGGGAAAGAGCCCTTGCGAACCCTCCCGCTGCTCTGGCTCAATGCGATTGCTTTGCTCAGCTTCCCTACTGAACACAGCAGGTTACCTGGCTTAACCAGCGAGCCGAAGTGGGTATGAACTGCCAGGGACAAGCCTGGGGTCTTCTGTTGTAAAATCATAATGAAGCATGTTGCTTTTCAAACATTTGTCTAACCCAATGGGAATAATTTGCGAAGGAATCCTGACTATACTTGCAGTTCAGTTCATTATCTTTATGATCCCATCCCTAAAAACACTTAATGGCTAATAAACCTTAAGGAAATACAATCTTACAGGCAAATGTTTTGGCTGAGCACCTGCTTCCATATGGGAAAGAACTGGTCTTTTGTCTCTTTAATTGCCTTTTTGACCTTTTCAGAATACCATCTTTTACATTAGCTATAGGACAGCTGCACAGTCTGTGAGGCTGAACCCCTGGTCACACATCCCATGCAGATGATCATGCTGCACAGCTATTTTGATGCTAACCTTTCTGCAGATTCTGTTATTCATCTCAGAAGGGCTCTTTAAAAATCCCAAGGAAGAGCTCTGGCATTTCCAAAATGTCCACAGGGAGGCCCAGTGGCAATCTGGAAGAAATCCTACTTTTGTGATGCTGCTCTTCAGCCTGTGTCAATATGACTGTGGAGCCTCATTTGTATACATGAAAATGTTTTAAAATAGCATCCTGACATCTCAGGGCAAGAGCTCCGCATTTGTAGGTGACTCCAGTCTTGAGTGAGGCAGCCTGCGGGAGGGAAGCTGGGCTGCATCTGCTCTGTGAGGGGAAGAGCTTCAGAGATCAGCCTAATGCTGTCTCAGTCCGAGCTTGAGAGTTTGCAGCAAAAAAAAGTGGGCAAATGTAATCCTGAGACCAGGTCTGGATGTTTGCTTAGTTGATCATGTAGTCATGACCTGAGTGGATGAACAGGTGAGTTGCCTCAGCTGGCTGGGAGAAGATGATGAGACCGGGGCAACAGGTGACTAGCAGGCTACACGACTGTCTCTTGGAGTTTAATATACAAGCTAGTCCTTTCTTGCAAAATATTGCCACAGGGAAGCTGTGTGTTTTCACTCAATAACTCATGGGTTAGAGCACCTATCTGGAAGAGCTTGAGGAGACCTTGAAGACCCTTTCCCAGCTTGGAGGAGATTAGCCACCTGGCAAGTTATTCTGGAGTGAGGCTTGTTCAGCTTCTTTCTCCTCTGTTTTGTATAAAACAATTAACTGAGGGAAGGAAAGAGACAAAGAGAACATATGAGTTTATAGCTCATTGCCTAGGTATTTATATAGAAGGGGAAGACCCAGTCCCTGCTCGTAAGACTGTTTAAGTTAGACAGAAGTCTGTGCATAGCTCCAGGAAGTCTGCCCAAGGACCTTCTTTGTATCCAAAGGAAAGCATAAAGTTAAACAAAGGCTAATGTGGAGAGATGAGTATGGAGTTTCCAAGTCAACAAGGGCCTCTTTAATGTCATTGGCCAGGAATCATTGAAGCCTTGAGACCACATATCTCAATTGTGGACCTAGGACCCTAAGACTTTTCATGGATTGAACGTCATCAACATGGCCAGGCATTGCTAAAGCACCTGCAACTTCAATATCTAAATACGGCTGATAAAACTAAAAGGAAAATTTTAGTTTCCCTTACTACGACCTAGCAGATAAGACCAGCAGATTATCCCCTTGCAACAGAAAAGCGAGGGACCAGGGATTGCTCTCCTGAGACAAGACCTCCACATCCACCTGGGTTCTGACAGAAAGAAGCATCACTGCTGGTGGCTGTCTTTACCTGCCGCTCCTTGGCTACGCTGTCTCTTGCAGGAGCCAGGCTAGCGTTGTCTCTGTCCTCTTGAACAGCAACTTGAGATCCAGAGCAAAATGCAATGGTAGCTGGTAGAAAGACTCCCAGTGATTTCAACCGGATGTGATCAGGTGAGGAACAAATGGAACAAATGCAGCTCTGTCCTGCAGGAGCTCTGGGTTTCTTCTTGTATTTCTCAATGGCCAAGCAAATGGCCGGAGAGTGGAAGGTATGTCACTAGCCCAACTTGGTTGGAACAGTTAATCCATTTTCTTCCAGGTTACTAATGTCTGTTGATGGCAGATTCCCTTCTTAGGAATGAAGAGGCATCCTAATTTTTGCCCAGTTCCTGCATTTTTAGCATGAAAGGTCCCAGAGGAAAGGTTTGCCCTTACTGTAAACATGATTTAGCTGGAGCAGCCTTCTGGCCTTCTATCAGTGATATGTCATTGCAATGTGCGCCCTTAGACAGTGGTGTACTTAGAGAGCTTTTGTTCTTGTGTTTGGTGAACTGATCTCAATCTGAGAAAGTATCACTCACTGTCAGAATTAAAAAAACAGCCCATGAAAAGAAAAGGAGCAGCCTTACTTCAAAGAGCTGTGGTTCTTTTCTTGTGGCCTCTTGTAACCTGCATACAGCTGAAAAACTCGTCTAACCCAATTCACTTGAGGCCTCCTTCTTTCCCTTCAACAGACAAAGACATAAAAACAATGAGCTCATTCAGGTGCAGAAGAGGGAGGGAAACCCAGAGACCCAGGCAGGGTTCCTACCACACACACCCTGTTCCCACAGATAAGCACAAAGCCGGAGGAGTGACACGTTATCTTGGGCAGAGCCAGCTACCTACTAGGTCTCCTTGAAGTGAATAGTGTGTGTGCAGAGATACTATCTTTTATTAGGCCAACTGGTAGAGTCAGAAAAACTAGACAAGCTTTCAGGCACGCAAGCCCTTCCTCAGGCCAGTGAAATATCTGGACCACCTGATGCCAGGAGACACAGGAGCTGTCCTAGGAGGGACAGAGAGTGGGAAAAAATGTGGGCAGAGCTGCAGGCCCAAGAAAATAGTTTGCTAGGACAACCGTGAATGAAGCGCTTGGCGGGCTGGCTTGACACAAAGGGTGTAGGTGATTCCTTTTTGACCAGCTCAGCTCCCGACTCACCAGGTGACAGGTCATCTCTGGCATAGGGCCAAGGGTGGGACCAGCTTAAGCTGCCATGAAATGGTCTCTCAAGGTCATTGCCAGGCATTAGCATGGTGCCTGGGCTGGCGCCTGTAACCTTGGAGATCCTCCAAGGCCTGATAACATGCTCAGGAGAGTCATTTCTGTAGTAGAGGCACCAAATCATTCCCAAGCAGGGCTGGCTGGAAGCAGACTGCCCTCTCTTCCAGCAGGAGCACAGCTTCATGCAGGGAAATTTCTGGTTTCCTTCCATTTCTATTTTCAAATGTGCTTCCAGCTAAAACCCTTAGGAGTTTTCTCTCCAGTGATGCATGTGGCTTCATTTCCTCAAGCTGATAATCATTCATTCCTTTCTCCCCCTCTTTTCTAAAAGTAATGTCTTAACATTTGCAAAAATGTAAGTATTGTTTTTGCACTTCAGAAATGTGAACATGTCACTATAGCAATTATCTCTTAAACTTAACAAAACAGGCCTAATGCTGTTAAGCGTAATAGGAACTTTGTCACCTCTTTTCTCTTTATTAATGACTCATTGTAAAGCACATTATTGCTGGTGTCACATTCTCAGTACTGCTTCACTGCAGCTAGATGTAGCATTACCGCAGTGCATGCAGATCTCAGCCGCGGATCTGCCTGGTGCTGTACAAGCAGGTCTGGAAGTTTCCTGTTGTGCACAGATAAAAAGATACAAGCAGGAGACCAAACAAAAAGAGCCAGTGGACAGCAGCAGCTCGATAAGCATTGGGAATTTCCTGGATGTTTGTGCCAATTGCCAGGTGCTTGAGAGGCTTAGGCGACTAGTTCAAACCCAGGCAGGCACAGACTAATAGACGTCCTAGGTGGTTTGTATCTGGAGATGCTACATTTGGTGTTCATAGAAAAAAGGCTGAGGGGCAATAGTGACATGGAAACCGAACTTCCCCCTCGAGTTTTGAGGTGGCTCTTTAAGTCTGGTTGCTTGGGTGGCGTGCAGAAGTCTGCACTACCCTGAGTACCTGTCCTTTGTGACCTGGTGTGTAAGCACTGAGGAGGCACTCCGCGCTGTTATCAGCACGAACACACACGTTGTGTAAATACAGTGAATAAAACACCGTGTAGTCTGGACCAGGCTGGTATCTTTCATCACCAATAAATCATCACATACAAAAAGCCCTTGCAAATTTATTTCATATGGGCTAGAAGTTAATTTGTCTCAGTCATCTCCAGTTATCCAGCTAGGCCCCCTTCACAGACAAGTCCTCCAAACATGCCAGTAAGTAATTTTATCACCAGGGCCTACAGGTACAGTTTTAGCTTGCAGGAATTGGGGACGCTCTCCAGGGCCACAAGCCCCTGAATGATTTTAAGCTTGCACATCTCTGAGAGTCAAACAATTGAGAGTCAAGATACACAAGTTCCCATTCACCAGCTGAGCTGTAATTTCTATTTAAAAGCTCTACACCTATAGTTCTGTTAGTGGCTGATAGGAGGTTGAATCCACTGGCACTTGTGGCCTTATTTCTTGCATGAGGACAGTTACTGCTGCTCAGGTGGGGTAGGGTATCATTGGACTACTTTACTCAGCTCTTGGCTTCCTTATTTTAAATGTAGGTACACTGCGTGTCTCTGCATATCGTACCTTGCTCGCAAACAGGGTGGGCAGGGAGTACTGCCCAGGGCATTGTTTCTCCAGGCTCTGCCCTTCCTTTTGTTCCTGTTTAAACGGTGATTGCAACATCAGGAATGGCAGGTGAGTAGAAAGGGCCTCTTTCACGGAATGGGGGCTTCTACACCCCCAGCCACCTCAGCTGCTCACTGTGCTGTGTCCAGCCCTGTTTGTCACCAGGAAGGACTGGAGAAATGGGTAAGGGAAGCTCTTCTCTTTTCAGATGGCACCCTGAGCAAGGGTTAGGACGGTGATGCGTGGCTTCTTCTGTCTCGGTAGGGGGTGATGACAGTCCTTGTGTGTCTGTCACCTGAAGGTTTCTGATAGCCTAAAGTGTCACTCGTGTAATTATTATCACCAGGCACTTCCAGAATTGCCAGGTGGCAAGATCAGGAAGCTCCCTACTTACTGCTCCCAGCTCTCACTCTCCTGAAGGATGTGGTTGGTCTTTCAGCAAATCAGCCTGCCGAGATATTGCAGTCTAGTGGCAAAGAGATTTGGAAAGTACGCAAGAGAGGCTGATCCTGGCATTCGTCTCAGCAAGGCTTCAAAAACGTGAGCCTCGGCATGTACAACTCAGAAAGGTGTCTTTGAGCAATCGCCACCAGCAGAGTACATTAGACTCTCTCAAACCCAGCATACACATCCTGGGCCAGCGTGTAGGACAGGCAGTATATCATTTGTTTCTCGCTGAGCCTTTACCCAAGGTCCAAAGATGACTCTTGGATCCTTTTGCCCAGTTCAATTCCACGCCTGCTGTTCTACTCTAGCCTTGTGATTCCCGAGCTATATATCACAGCACATTTATTCTGACACCCTGTGAGTGTGCAGGTTAGTGCTGGCCTGCCAGGCTCAGCAAAGGCTTCTAAATATATTAGTGAAGGAGAAAGATCTGGGATGGGTTCCAATTTTAACCAAGGTCACATTGGTGAGTGCTGGTGTGCGGTGCAATGCAAAGTATTGTACACAGCATCATTCACAGGGGCTGTATTCCAGCTGCATACAACGTTTCTGTAGTGCTACAGAAAGAAATAGAAGTGGAAGACAGAAGAAAGAAGCCTGGGAGGTCTAAAGTTTTGCTGTGGATATACTGTGTGACTAAGGATCTCTGTAGCTCAGTTTATTTTTCTGCAAAATAGTGTTGCATACTGCCTGAGTCTACCGTACTCAGACATAATGGTTGTCAAAGCACTGAGGCCTTTGGGCCTTTGGACTCATCCTAGCAGACAGTTTTCCCGTTGGGAGGCAGCCAAATGCTCCAGGGAAACACACGCTGCTGGATTCCACAGCTGCATTCCAGTTTTACCAAAGCCTCTTGATGATACATCCTAAGAACAGCTCTCATTCTAGCCACAAGAAAGGATTTGGAAAGTTTAGACAAGGCCAAGGACTCAAGGTAAGACACATCACAGATGAAAATTTAAAATCCCCCTCTGGCAGGATACATATGTGACTATTTCTATGGGAAATGGAAAAGTCCTGGACTTTTCATCACCACTCTGGGCTGAAGAAGGAGGCTTAGCAGTGGCTGGCTGTGGAGGCCCAGCCGCAGCAAAAAGAGAGAGGAACAAAGAGGAGATGCCATAAGGAAAAGAGGCAAGCTGCTCCGGCAGAGGACAAGGCTCAGCAGTGAGATGCCAGCTGAAGACCTCAGCAAAAGGCAGAGGCAAACCAATGAAGGCTTTACTCCTGTCAGCTTTCAGCAGGAGGAGGCCCCTGATGCCTGTGGCAACTTCCCATTTCTGCAGCAATGCAGTGGAGATCCCTGCTGTTCCCTAGAGAACAGGCGAAGGGCAAAGTCTGTGGGAAAAAGGAGTGGATTGCTGTAAATTATCTCTCCATCTCACTAGGCCCAGCGGCTGAGAGCTGTGCTGGGGTCTCCCAGGGCGGAGAATAACTTGAGCCTGATAAATGTGATGTTGGAAAGGATGCTGGTGCTCTGCAGTGGTCTCCTGTGCTGTGTTCCCATGATTATTCATTTATGGTGAGGCAGGGGGGGTTAAGCTTATTTTCTTAAAGAAGCTACAACTTCTTCTTGTCTCCCCCCTTTAAAGCTGTTGGGTGTATTTCAATCTGGCAAAGGGCTTAGAAGTCCCAAAGTTGCACTAATGCCTCATGTGCAGATGAGGAGGTGGGAAGAAGAGGAAGACCTTTGCAGTGCCCCAGAGAGAAAAGCTGTCAGGTGAGGTCCCCCAAAACGTTGATGAGGGCAGAACAGTGTTAGGGAAGTCCTTGTCCACAGGGAGAGCATCAGGCAAGTTTTGCACCTTGGAAAGCTGCAGAGAATCTATCTGTGCAACACAAACCTATTACTCGCAGTTAGGTGTGTGCGTGGTAGGAGGAATAAGTAGTTGGGAGGCTAAAAAGGAGTCTGCAAACAGAGGAAAAATCACTTTGCAACATGAAACAGCAGTGTGGCCTGTGCTTCCTCACATGGTGCAAAGGGGCTGCTAAACCTGTTGCAAATAGCAGTATTTGCTTGTGTTACCTTTCCTGCTTCCCTAGATTGATTGTACCTAATGTGTTCTGCGTCCCAGGCTAATGGCTCCTTGCTGGGAGGTTATATGCCGCTAATATTTTCCTTGTCTCTTCATTCCCATGAAGTGGCCAGATCGTGTCAAAATCCTCTTCACGCCTGCCTCTTCTCTCCCAGATGTGTAGTTCAGATGCCATGTTACGGCATCTTCACCACTGCTGGTTCCCCCAGCAGCTGCCCTGGGGCGCCCAGGGAAGCCCGGCAGGTCCCCCAGACCTGCTCTTGGCCCGTGATGACGGCTGCTGAGCCAGACAGGCCACGCAGCACCTCTCTAAAGGCACGGGTGGCCGGTGGCTTTGGTAGCTGCCCCAACAGCGCAGTGCTGGCATCTCAGCAGCACACACTGCAGGGATCTCCACACTCAGCACTCAGGGTCTAGCCTTGGCTGTTCACAGGGGTGCCAAAACAGGACCCCAGCACGCTGCTTGTCCCTGGAGGACTCAGGCGATGGCAGGGATGTCCCTCTAGCGGACAGTTGTCATCAAGTGCAGTGCTCTGGGAGGAGCAATTGCTGCAAAACTGTGCTTTTCAGACCTCCCGGGTTTGCAGGGCCCCTAAAATTTTCTGACTTGAGGTGCCTGTGAAATACACTGAAACTTGCAGCTGACTGGCGGGCTTATCTGTTATCCTGCGGAGATTCCTGCAGCTTGGTCCCCAAGTAGAGGCTGAAAATCAGTGTCACAAGCTACAGTAAAAGCAGGACTGGGCAGACTTTCCAAGCTGAAGCATAGTTTTGGTCTAGAAATCATCTAACAGTGTCTTGCAAAACTTTCAGGATTTCATGGGCTGGACTCGAACAGAAATGCCACAGGCAGCATTGCCAACCCCAAGCATTCAAATACCATGAGTCAGCCCCCCCCCCCCCCCCCCCGACTCTTCTAAGTTTCCTTTCCTTTCTGGGTTTTTCTGAGCTGTGAGGTTAAATGTGGTTCATAATTTCCAGGTTTCTCCCTACCTCTCCCCCCTCCCCTTGTGGGAGGGCTAGAAACTTAGCTGTTGTTCAGAGGGGGGTTATTTCCAAGAGGAAAAAGGAGATGTGATGTTCTAAATCCCTGGCACAGGGCTCCAACTAACATTGTTATGTGACTTGTGATAGGTTTTTGAAATCTGGCAGTGCTTCAGGCTGGCTCCTTATTTAATTGCCCGCAGGTCCTGCCTTGTCAGTAACGGAAGAGGTCAAGGTGCCAGCAGCAGTTCTGTGATTTGAGGACGCATATTTAGCTTATAAAAACAGCCATATCTTTGCCTCCAAGAGAGCCCCCCTCATTCATCCAGCTGTTACAGCTGTTCTCCCGTATCGGGCTGTGTCTGCTCTTCCTTTCTTTTCAGGGTGCCTTATGCAATGCCTCTGCTCAAACACACATTTGGACATCTACAAGATCACTGCAACCGCAGCAGGGCATCCTGAATTCTCATTAAAATTGGTATGTTTTAATAAATGTGGTCCAGGAAATGTATTCTTCCTCTGAAACTTTCAGGCGAAATGAAGAGAGGAAGACAAGTCAGTATGAGCAGAGCCCAAGAAGTATTCAGCAAGTTCTTGAAGCAGATAACTCAAAGGAAAGAAGTTGCATCTGCCAAGATGCAGCGCACGTGTAACAAGCAGAGCACATAGTTTACCGAATCCTGCAGAGCTGCTCTGGTGCGTGAAATCCAGCATGCTTGCAGCTGTGGGCTCTCCAGCCTACGCTTGCAACACACGCTTTAAAACCAGCTTCATCCCAGGCATTGGTTTACCCTTCTTTTGGGGGACCTGATGGAGAGATTTTTGACTCCTCTCAGAAGGCAGAAAAAACAAGTTCTTTCCTTCCCCAGGCCTCCCTGAAGATCAGGGTTTGTGGCTGGATTTCATCAGAGCCACCGGCTGTTCTCTACAACCTTCTCCAAACCTTATTAGAGTCCCTTTACCTGCAAATATTTACTGCCTGCTGATAGCACAATAGGGAAACGTTATCCCGAAGGGACCGAATTGAGGCAAGCAGCATTCAGCACTATTGTTTCTCTTTTCTTATACCTGGATTACTGAAGGACTGACCTTTCGCTATTCCAGGGACAAAGTCCCAGTCGTCCCCCACGCCCTGCTCTGGGCTGCAAACAGTTGGTGATACTGCCGCAGTAGACTGCAACATGTTATGTTGCAAACAGCGTTCCACGCTTGGCTTTCCTGGACTGCAAGGCCAGAAGGGTTTGCGGAGTCCAGGATGCTTCCTGCTGCCAGATCCTGTTCCTGAAAGGACAGTTTGTCAGGATGCGCCGGTAGGAAAGTGCTGTTTGCTCTGGGTTTGGTGCCCGGTTGCAGAGGGGTGACTGCAGGCTTCGAAGCACTGCTGCAGCCTGCGTCAGTCTCTGGCACCCCTTTGTGGCCAGCTGCACAATCACAGCCAGCCCAGCGAGCATGCAGAGCTTCCCCCCAGGAGCAGCCGCCTGGCAGCGAGGAAGATGAGGGGAGCCTTTCCAAAGGGAGTAGGTGCCCAAGTAAAGGGGAGGTTAAATCCTGCCCTGCGGAGCTGGGAGATGTCTGTGAAGGATGGGAGCCCTCTTGTCCGGGTGCGCTGCACCTCCGTGCTGTTCCAGGAGGTTCTTGCTGACATGGGTGTCTGGAGCAAAATATGAAGGAGGGGACCAGGCTTTGGGTTTCAGAGCTCGGACACAGCCAGGGTCCAACCCTGTCTGCTCTCTTCCTACAGCTGGGGCAGGAGAGCGAGAAAATGAGCCTTTCTTATGCTGATTTACTGCTATTAGCAGAGATATATTTTGTTCCCACCCGCATTCATTTGGCATCTGGCTTCAGTATTCACCCAGCCTAGTATTTAACCCCCTTCTTCCCCCAGGCTTTCTCAGAGTGTACCCTGAGCTATCCCAGGCCCTCTTGTTACTATTTTCCTAAAGCTGCTCTCTTCTAATCTAATTTCCTTTCCTAGGGAGCTCAAGAAGATGGTTTTCCCCAACCTCATTTTCTCCCCTGCTTCGTGTCTCTTGAGGAGATCAATAGTTGATATGTCCTCTGAGGTCTGTCCCTGAGTAACCAGCACTTCCCACTGGTACATCCCAGGGGGGTTCAGCAAAAGCATACACACAGGCAGAGAAACCAAGGATCAGAAACCCGGTTCTTCTGCGTGCCAGCCTAGCTCACTGCCCGCTGTGTCCCCGCGCCTCCGGTGAGCCCGCAGCCGCCCTCGTGCTCTGCACAGCGGCACGGCGGTGGTGCATGGCCCTCAGGTCGCTGTGCAGACCGGGGCTGCGCCAGGGCCTTTCCTCGCTGCCGTGTGAATCCCCCTGCCTGCAGACAGGGCTGCTCCAAAGCTGCTCGGAGGCTCTTTGGGGTGATTCAGGCTGCTGGGGCAAGGGGTGGCTGCCAGGAAGCCCTCAGAGGGATTAGACCCACCATGTAAACCTGTGCTGGAAGCAGGACCCACATTTCTTAGTTTCTTGTTCTTTGGCTTAACCAGCAGCCCGTCCTCCTTCTGAGTCACGCAGCGGTAGGCAGTGATGTTCAGGGCTGAGCTACGTCCTGCCAGGGTTTAGGGCCTGATCATGTGGCCTGTCCCACGTGCTGAGCTGGTTTTAGCTCTGGGCGAGTGCTTGGACAGCATGCAGACTGGGAAGGCAAAGGGCCCGTCTGCTCCTTATCTGTGTCCGTCAGGACGGCCTGAGGCTGGTTCTGCCTCTAGCGTAGGATAGAGCAGCCTCGAGGCAGCTCTACTGCTCCGGCCGCTAATGGCTCCCGGAGGGCCCATCTTGCCAGGTGGGAAATGGAGCAGGATTTGGGTCACGGCCTCGGTCCTGGGACACTATCCAGTGTCCTTCAGGGAGGGGACAGCAGCAGTGCCTATGAGCATGCCCTAGGCCACAGCCGGGGCAGGGCTGGCTCCTGCAAACACAGGGTCCTCCTGAGCCACGTGCAGGGACGCGGTGGACATGTGGCATGTCTGCTAGTGCTGCATGTGGGCAGCAGGTCTCTGCGTGCACGTGGGGATCCCTGGAGCACTGGAGCAGGGTAAGTGTGCATGGAGTTGGGATCGGAGGGAGCAGAGGGAGCTGTGCCATGCCGATCCCACTAAAGGAGCAGACTCCTGAAAACAAGGCTCTGTGCGGAAAAACAGTGCAGCACCCGTGGTGTAGACGAGCAGTGCCTGTCCCCTGCACTGGTGGAGGGTCTCCCTGAAGGTGGGGCAAAGTCCTGATCTTCAAATCGAAGCCCTTTGTGTTTGGGTTGCTGGGTGAAGGAATCCGGGAGAGAGCTCCTGGGCCAGATCCTGCCTGATGCAGAGCTGCACTGCTGGGACGCAGCCAGCTCCTCCAGCAGCGAGGCCAGCTCTGCGGCAGCCTGAGCCAAGCCAGCTGACCTTCAGGCAGAGACGCTTGCATCAGCTCTCTCCTTCGGCCAGAGGGCAGGGGGAAGAGCTGTGCTGTGGTGACGGAGCCAGCACGAGCCTTGGCTGTGGGGCAGAGTTCCCCTTCCGTGTCCCCGTCCGTCCCTCCGGCATGGTCAGCACTAATCTCACCATGAGGAGGAGATCTCATGTGCCCCTTTTCTGCTCATGGCCTTCTCTTCGCTTGCCCGGCAGCAGGTTCAGACGTGCCTGCGCTCAGCACAGTGCCGCCCGGCCAGGCTGCCCGTGCTCTGCCCTGTGAACCCTGTGCTCCCAAGCCAGGGCACGCAGACACAGCCCCGGGCTTCCTCCTGTGCACAGAACTGCCTCCTCCTGTGCCACAAAACCTTCCATTCGTTCACATCTGAATCCCTTTCTTTCTGGCAGAGTCCTGCATTTTAATATTGTCATTGCTCAAAATAGGCTGCAGCCCCAGTTACCTCTTGTAGCACTTTCCCCAAACAAATGAAGTTCAGGGCAAGTGGAATGGGTCTGAAGCCATGCCCATTAAGTCTTAGGACTGAGTGCAGAGAAGATACCGCTGTGGAGCTGGCCTCTAGAGGACAAAATGCTTGTTGCTTACAGCAGAAGAACAAGATAGCATCCAAAAAACGTCAAGCAGCCAGTTAAAACAAACCCCAAAGTATCTTTTTGCAAAGAGGTGGCTGTGGGACTCACTGCTGCAGGATGCTGGTGCCTGTCCCTCTTCAGCCTGGGCTTCAGGCAGGCACCCAGCTATATTCACGGAGGAGACTGAGCTGGGAACTGCATCCAGATCTCACCTGTAAGTCCTGGCTTCTGGGTCACTTGTCGCTGTGCTGTTCCTGGTAGCGTTTCCATGAGCAGATCCTCTGTAAATCCAGCTCCCCCTGCATGGCAGCTGCAACGGGACAAGGCGCTGTGGGCGTTTCTGACCTCTCCCTCTCCATCACCATCAGATGACGGGACCTGGCAAGGCTTCACCTGAGGGTTTGACTACAGGGCTGGACTTCTGGCACAGAAACACTAGGCAAACGCCTGGTTGGAGAAAGCAGCTCCCTCCTCTCTCTGTGTGCAGCTTGTAGGTAACAGGCAACGCTGTACTTTTCTGAGACAGCGAGATGGGTGTCTGTGCTCTCAGGGCTTGGCCTGAAAAGCTGGGTCTTAAATCCCTGCAGGGATTTAAATGTCCTCCTCACACAGTGGGAACCAGGCACCCAAGCATTGCTGGGGGCCCATGCGGAGGAGATGTGCTACTAATGTCCATCAGCGCGGGGAGCTGATGCTTGCCTAGAATCCCCTCCAAACCGGGAAGGAAAGCGGTCGGTGGACCAACGTCCCCGTACGCAGCCCCAGGGCTTTTTCTCACTAGCCCATTTCCTCTCCCAAACTTTTCCCCAAAATAGAGCTGCCCGGTGAAGCTCCTTATGAACTATAAGGCGCAGTCTTAAAACTTTCCTTAGTTTGCACATGAACCCTGCCGGGATGGCCTCGCTGGCGTTTGCTGCTAGCCTGCGGCCGAGCTCCCATCGCCGCCGCTGCCCTCAGCACCTCCAGGCAGACGCCGTGCTTTCTTTATGCGGGATAACACCGCCAGGCCCTCCTGGCCTTGCTCGGTGGCAGGGGTGGTACACCGAGCGGTGCAGGCAGGGCGCAGTGGAGATGCATCATCCCAGGCGGTGCGGGCAGGGTGCGGGCAGGGTGCGGGCAGGGCGCCGGGGCCGGCTGAGCTGCCGCGGCCGCCGGGACTCGCCGCGCCCCGCTGCTCCCCGCGGAGCCGCCAGGGGGCGCCGCTGCGACACCGCCCGCCGCGGCCGGGCGGGGCTGGAGCCCCGGGGTGCGGCGTCGGGAGGGGGGACCGGGATGGGGACCGGCGTGGGGGGGCCGGGATGGGGACCGGGATGTGGGTACCGGGATGGGGGGGGGGTCGGGATGGGGAACCGGGACTTGGTACCGGCATGGGGGGGTCGGGATGGGGGACCGGGATGGGGACTGGGACAGGGTACCAGCATGGGGGCGTCGGGATGGGGGACCGGGACTGGGGACCAGAGTGGGGGGGCCGGGATGGGTACCGGGATGGGGACCGGGATGTGGGTACCGGGATGGGGGGGGGGTCGGGATGGGGAACGGGATGGGGAACCGGGAAGTGGGTACCAGGACGTGGGTACTGGGATGGGGGGGGTCGGGATACGGGACCGGGCCTGGGGTACCGGCATGGGGGAGTCGGAATGGGAGACCGGAATGGGGGCCGGCATGGGGGGGTCGGGATGGGGGTTGAGACGGGGGACTGAGATGGAGACCGGGACATGAGTATCGGCTTGGGGGGGTCGAGATGGGGGAACAGGATGGGGAGTGGGATGTGGGTACCAGAACGTGGGTACTGGGATGGGGGGGGGGGTCGGGATGGGGGTTGAGATGAGGGACTGGGACGGGGACTGGGACGTGAGTACCGGCATGGGGAGGTCAGGATGGGGACCGGGATGGGGACTGAGAGGTGGGTACCAGGACGTGGGTACTGGGATGGGGGGGGTTGGGATGGGGGATCAGGATGGGGAACCGGGATGTGGGTACCAGGACATGGGTACTGGGATGGGGGGGTTGGGATGGGGGATCAGGATGGGGAACCGGGATGTGGGTACCAGGACATGGGTACTGGGATGGGGGGGTTGGGATAGCGTGTCAGGATGGGGGGTCAAGACATGGATACTGGGATGGGGCGGTCGGGATGGGGGTCCAGGATGGGGGACCAGGATGGATGCACGAGGATGCGATGTCAGGATGTGGGTACCAGGATGGGGGGGGATCAGGATGGGGGACCGGGATGGGGGAGTGGGATGGAGCCACCAGGATGCAGTGTCAGGATGGGAGGCTGGGATCAGGGGTACCATGATGGAGGGTGCTGGGATGGGGGTGGCAAGATGGGGGGGGTCGGGATGGTGGTAGCGGGATGCAGGCATTGGGATGGGGGTGCCACAATGTGAGCATCAGGACGGCAGTATTGGGAAGGGGGTGCCAGGACTGGGGTACTGGGATTGAGGGCACCGGGATCAGGAGTACCAGGATGGATGTACTGGGATGGGAGAGCACTGGGATCGGAAGTAACAGGATCAGAGCAGTTGCAGCAGCACCAGACACAACCCTATTTCCAACCCAGCTGTTACAAATGCTGCAGGTGGAATAAGTGGTGCCAGTCCTGGACCCAGAGATGGCCACAGCACCTACAGCAACTGTCCTGTGATAGCTCTGTCCATCTGGAGGTGCTGGCTCTCCAGGGAACACTGAGCACCCACCGAGCATGAAATCCTTCCAAAAATACTTCATGCTAAGCACTTAAAATCGCCAAACTTACGCAAATATTCATCCTTCTGTCCCTCTGGGGGCTCTGCGGTGTGTGTTGTGGTGCCAAAGGCCTGGCGCTGATCACGAGGTGGGCACCTGCACGTGTGCGGTGCCAGGTACCCAAAGGCACTGGCTAGCGAGTATCAAATATGCTCGTGTAACACCTGCATTTCTTGTCATCCTCAGAGCCTGCAGCTCCGCACACCTCGTTGTTGAGGGCTATGTGCAGCTGTTGGGAACAAACTAGTAATACGTTGCCTGCAGGTCGTATTAGGTTGGTGGGTGGGATTGCTGTTACATTCCCACAGGTGTTACACCAGAAAACGGTGCTCTTAGCCGTGTTCAGCCACCTGGCCATGAAATAAGCACTGAGTCTCCACAGAGAAACTGTGTTTTGGCTTGGAGGGGTCTGGGTTTCTGTATCGGCCGTTTGTGAAGGTGGCCAGGGCACGCAACGAGGGTCCTGGAGGATAAAGCTCCAGGACCCGGGCTCGCTCAGCCTCAGGCTTGTTAGCCAAGTGGCAGTAATGCCAATTCTTAGGTTACTCATGAGATGAATGTAAAAATGGGGGTTTGTTTTAACACCTCTTACATGGGGTGCACTGCCTGGACACCCCTGCCCAAGCCAGACTCTCTCTTTACCACCTTTTAGCACCCGCTCTCCAGATGCTCGCCCGAGCGAGCGTGGCTGTTGGCAGGGTGCTGATGAAAGGGCCACCCAAGGGCCACCCTTCGTTCAGTCACCTCTAGGTCTCTTGGCCTCCCACCTTTTTAACTTTCATCTGGCAGAAATAACCCTCAGAAACAGCTGCCTGTCACAGGCCAGCGTGCAGGTATCTCAGCTGGCACAAGACACCTGTGTTTGGGCGGTTGCACGGAGCTCTTTCTAGCTGTTAGGCTGACTTGTCTGGCGATGCCAATTTTGGATAGAAATCTTGCTACCAGCGTCCCTGTGACTCACACGGTAATGGCAGGGCAAATGCCGTTCTGCAGACGTGGGATTATTAGAAACCAAAGAGCAACTCAGCAAAGGGGGATTCTAGCAGACTTACTCTGAGTAGGAGGAAAATAGATAATATAGCAAATATGAAACAAAACCGCTTTTTCCATTTGTCTTCCTCCCTTCCCAAATCCGAGAGAAACTGCCCTGCTGCCTACTCCATGCTTCCCTGCTGCTGGTGACTTCAGCTAGGGAGAGGACGGGTACGGGAGAGATGAGAAGCTGTGCAAAAAGTACAAAATCAGTGTGAGAAAAGGGTACCGGGAAAGCAGGCAGTACTGTATACTACTACGAGGATGAGAATAACGATGGTGGGAGTGTATGAGAGATGGTCCGATAGGGTTAATAGAAATGGTCTAGTGCAGACATGGTGTAATAGCTGTTCTGACAGGATGTACGGTTTAGTAATTTTTTAATTTTTCATGGAAAAATGTGGCTCCCGATTGGGGTTTTGAAATTCTGGGTGAGTTATTTCTGCCTGGCTGTTCTCAGGCCAGCCTGCGAATGCAGCTCACCCCGTCACCAAACGCTCCCATCTCGCAAGCAGCGAGTGCTCTAGGCTGGAACAAGCTGTGCGTTACAACTGTTTTTAAAGCAGATTATTTCGACTGAGTCAGACAACGCCTGCCAGGCAATTTGTCGCCTCTCGGTGTTCGTTCGGGGCCTGACTCACCAGCGTTTGTATGCTCGAGCTGCTGCCGGCTAGCGCTCAGACGTGGGAAAAGGGACGGGAAGAGGAGGTTACTAGTGCATCCGGCTCAAGCGGTGAGAACTGATTTTCTCTGCGGTCACATGTGATCCTGGAACATGTTCTGCATGTGACCAGCTATTGCATGAAGCCCATGGAAAATCAACACAATATCAGCTGCAGCGTGGAGCTGGTTAAGGAACACCGTGTGGCAAAGCTCAAGGAAAAGCTCCTCAGTCTGGTCCTTGGTGGATGCTGTGTTCTCCGAGCGAGATACTGGACCTCTGAAGCTCAGAGACGTCCTCCCGTAATCCTGCAGAACCCGATGTGGATGGGGTATAGAAACACTTGTGCCAAAGCCTCTGACCCCATGGGAGTCAGGCAGCGGAAAGCAAAGGCATGCACGAACAATAATTTAATGCCAAAGACCAGAAACAGAAACCTCTTTATATGGGGAGGAAGTGTTTTAGCTCCTTGCTGCCATCATATAAGTTAGCTCATCTTCAGGCTTGCAGTGCCGTCAGGGATGTTTGTGCTCCCAGTGACTGACACCCGGTCGCTGTTCAATTTTCCCTCCCCAAAAGGCTCCTCGCAAAGGGCAAATTCTGACTATGCCCTTCAGTGAGGCCGTTTAATTCAAGCAAAGCCATATCTATTAAAACACACAAATCGTGCTTTGCCAGACACATCCATTTCCGTCCCCGCGTCTTCTCCCCGTGCCAAGCCCGTGCCTCCGTGCCGCGTCGCTGGTGCCCCCGCGGGGTGGGAGCCCGAGGGCTGAGGCCTCCCTTTGCATCGCAGCGCACCCGAAAGTCACCCCCGGGGGTTCAGAGGCGACGTCCACGCATGGGTGTTTCGCGGGGCGAGCAGGGAGAGTCCCGCAGACAGGACTGGCCCGTCGGTGCCCTTCACTGCGCGGCCCGAAGGACTGTGCCGGTAATTCCCACCATTTTGTTGCAGCTCCAGCACGCTCTGTTAGGATCCTCTATTAAATACTTAAAAAGAGAAATAACTTTGATTAAAGACTCCGGATGATGAGGAATCCACCACAGCCCCAGGTCCCACACCCTTAATTACCTGTGCTCTTAAACGTTTGCAGCTACTGACTGCAAATTTGCCTGACTTTCATGTGCTGTCATGCCATCCCAGTATATCTTTATATATATATATTAATCATAACATCATTTTTCACTGGCTACTTGTCAATCACGATTCCCATATCTTGGAGGGGATTAATAGGATGAAATTCTTCTGTCTTTTATTGTAGCAGAAAAGATGTTTTCAGCATCTCGGCTATAATGATTTCCTCACTATTTTCATTTTTTAAAGGGATGGTTTCAAACCTGGCGCTTGTGGTGCGGTGGAAGTAGCAAAGTCCAGCCCTTTCTGAAGTGTAATCCCGCTCAGGAGTGCACGTCGCTTGGAAGAGGCGGCCAGGCTTTTTATTCTTCCAAGCTGGAGAAATCATTTCCCATCACCCTGCTCTCCTGCGAGCTGTAGCATTGCTCTTGCAATATATGGTGCCTTTTCGTACAGCCCTCACCTGCTATAATCCAGAAATGGATCAAACATATCATTAAAAAAGGAGTTTAGCCTGTGGGATTGCTAAGCACCCTGTAAATGCAATCAGGAAAGGGAACCTGAAATCTCGTTGTTTCAGAAGATGCTGAGGATTTCAAAGCGCTTGGATTCATGTATCCCACACTTTGAAAATGGCTAAAAGTATCTTGCGAGATTTCCCTCCCTCTCTCCCAGAGGGAGACCAGCCCAGAGTCTCTGGCTGAAGGTGGGTGCTCCACGATGTTCAGCGTTTGCAGAATTGCAGGTATTAACAGGAAAAAAACCTTGCAGCTTTGGCAATGATGGTATTGCAGCTTCTCTGGGGAGCGACTTAGGCACTGAAATGCAGCCGTGAAAGGAGCTGCGTGGTCTTAACAGTGTGCGAGGAGTTGGGAGGGTCTGAAGGACAACATCACGGACTTCGAAACAACACGGCTTTTCTCTCCTCTAGGACCTGGAAGTTACTAACCAAAGTTTGGCTGTAATATTATTACGACTGTCTGCACTTCAGCCCATGTGAATGAAGCCCAGCTGGGGAACCTGGGTTTATTATACAGAAATTAAACATTATCTGCTGGAAATTATATTATCCAGAGTCCAAAAGCTGGTTCTTTCATGATTACTTTCCTTTCAGGAAAGCAGTTTCTCTCTGTGGACTGCATTTAATTGTGTTACTAGCCCTTTTTAATTAGGATAATTTAGAAATTAAATTAAATTAAACATTTTATTATTTCAGCTGTGGAAAAAGAGGGGACACCGGAAAAACTGCTGGCTGAAGGGGAGTGTTCATCCTTGGTCTAGCTCCAAAGACCTACGCGTATTTATCCGTAGGAGAAAAGCATCTCCGCAGACTTTACTCTCATTTCTGAAACAAAGGGAATCTCTTCACTTGGATATTGCTGTTATTCCTCCTCATCCCTCACCTCTGCCCCCAGACTGCACAGGGCTGCCCCAAAACATCTCATTTGGTCCCATCCCTGGTGCGGGGGTCCATTGTGTTGGGAGACCGTGAGCTCTCTTATGCTTGTATTCCCTCAGCTGCCTTTTCCTTGCCAGAGACTTGGCCACAGGCAGCTCCGAGGTGCTGGCGATGGAGGGAGAGGCAGGAGGGGGAGGACTGCATGCCTCCCCTTGGGACGCGTGCCTGTCACTCCCGGTGTGAACGTGACTCCATGGGCTTAAACCTCGGGGTGGGAGAGCCTCGAGGCTGGCCGAGCTGCAGGTGGGCATGGGGAGCTCATCGGCTTTCCTCGGGCGATCAGCACACTTGCAGATGGGGGAGACACTCGGAGGAAGGAGAGGCAAGAGAAGGCGAGGGGAATAATCGGACGGAGAGACATGCTGAGGTCAGATACGCTGCAGGGAGCAAAGGGGACACATCCCATCCCCAGGACGGAGTCCCTCCTTCTGTCTCTCCTGCAGTCAGCTCCGGCTGGGTGGTCGAAGAGGTTTGGGTGAAGCAGCCAGGTGCAGCTAAAGAGCACATTCAGTGTGCAGTGGAGTGACATGTTTTTGACGCCTAGCAAAAACGAACTTCTGAGGCTCTGGGGTAAAAGTGACACATCACCCTGGAGAATGAGAGAGCACCAAATACTGCTCTCTACTGACTACGGCGAATGCCTCCATTTCCTTTTGGGTATGAGGCTGGCTGGCTGCGTGGCATTAAGGCTATTAAGGCTATATTAAGGCTGTATGAAACTATGGGGTGGGGGGGACAGACAGGAGAAAGGAAACACAAGGAGTAAGATACCTCTGTGGAGAACACTGAAGGACACTAAGGGGCAGAAGAAGCTGTTTGATAGGAAGTGGTCCCTTGCTGGGAAAATGAATTAATATGTGCAAGAGAGCCCGAGGGCAGAGTGCTGCTAAACCATTCATCTGGAGAGGAAGTGGTGCGTGGCCAACAGTGACCAGAGGTGACGGAGGTCCAGGCGATTTCCCCAGGCCTCTCTGGCCCTTCTGTGGCCAGAGCTTAGAGACTTACTCCAACTCACAGGGGAAGAAGAACATAGGTCGCATCCAGGTGAAAAGGCTTTTTGCTTTCTTAAACTTTGAGCGTTATGCATTTTGGGGTGAGTAAATAATACTTTTGCCCTCAAACAGCTGTTTTTAAATCTCTTTAATCAGTGCATATCCTTGGGGGAAAGGCCACCTATGTACCAGCACAGTAGGTCCATGTGATCCAAAGCAGAAATAAGGGTACGGTACAGAGATCCTTGCTGAGAACGGCGGGAGCATGATTATTCCTGGAGATGGTCAATTCAGTAAGGACTGAAACAGTTTCATCTACAAGTTTGCAAATACACTGATGAGAAAAGGGTGTAGCAAAGTAATTCCAGTTGTTCAGGTCAGTAGATACGTTCAGACTCTTAGTTATTTGGCAGCTGCAAATGCTCCTATCTCTTTTCCCCTACGAAAAGGATACCTGCCAAGCCCTTTTCTTCCAAAAGGCTTTGCAGCAAGCAGGGAATAATAGCGTTTCTCTTTCTTCCCTGTTCACCTTCCTGGGAGTGCCAAGAGCTCTGAACTGGGGTACCGGCCAGCAGAAGCCACTCTGTGCTGCTGGGGAAGGGAGACAAAGACCTTCAGCCCCTGTTGTCACTGTGCCAAATAGCATAGTTTTACCACGTGCAGTGTGATAAGAAGCAAACTGCATGTAAAGATAAGCTTGTTTGTGGTTTCACGTTTATTAGCAGAACCAGGATAAATCCTGGCCTCTTTACATTGTGCATCTTGACCTGGCAACACGTAAACCCACAGGCTGCCTTGTCCAGAGTACGATTTTATTATGTGGCTAAAGAATATAATTTCATAGCGTAGACATGCTCAAAGTCAACAGTGAGAACCGGACTAACAGCAACACTTCCACGCTCTGGTTGAACATTACAGCTTTGGGTAAACGTGTAATTCTTTCAGTTTGAAGGAATGGACTTTGTGTAACCTGACAGTTTCTCCATTTGCACATAATGCACAAACTACACTTACTTGGCAAAAACATGCAAGTTTTTCCAAGCTCCCCGTATGTGATCCTATCTTAAATGGTGCTGGAGTGTTTGCTGCCAGTCCTCTGTCCTGCTCGCAGCTGCGCCACTGGTAGGTGGTGAGGAAAGGGGATTTGCAGGGAAGGGAGGGACAGGGAAGAGAGGCAGGGATAGGGAAGGGATCATTAGAAGGATGGGGGACAACCGAGAGCGCAGGAAGGATGCTGGTGTGAGTAGGCGTGCGGCGAAAGCCTGAGGGAAAAGCCTCTTCGGTGGGGCTGGGACAAACCAGACAGCGTCACTCTGCTCCTGACTCTTCCCCATTAGGTCCCGGAGTATCTCAGGTCAGGCAAGGAGAGGAAGATTTTGTCCTGGCATTTTGTCCTGAGGACCAGAGGCAGATGTTTCAAAAATCTTTCCCAGTCCTTGCTAACCCAGGGCTGTTGGCAGCTCTACAAACACTACACTGATGTCTATCTGGTAAAAATCTGAGTCACAAAGTGCTTTACAAATAGGATAAGTACCTGTTTCAGGGCAGGAAAACTGAAACAGAGAACTGAAGGCTTTCATGTGACATCGCCAGTCCACCAGTGGCAGAGCTCAGGTCATCTGAGTCCTGGGTAACACTTTGCCTGCTGAATTACAGTAATCCAGCCAAGGGCTGGGCCAGCAGGCCCCACGGGGCATCTGCTCTCGCTCTGAAAGAGCCAAGTCACGTACTGCAACCATTACCTCTGCCTTAGCGTGGTGCCTTAGCCTTGTTTCTAAGGAACCAGTATTCCCAGGACCAGAGCGCTCGTTTTGGTATCTGGACATGGTTTCGTGCCTTGCTGTGCCCCTTGAAATACACACATGGATACTCAACTGTGGAGAATACGCCCCTGTGGTTTTAAAATTCCCTGGTTTTGCTCCTGCTGGCTAGGGAGCTGCTGTCTTTCAGGGCTCTTTCCCATGCCTGGCACAGGTTTCCTTCATCAAGCTTCAGGCTGAGCCCCTGCTGTTCCTACCAAAAGCATCCCAGCATCTCTGCAGCTCTCCGTAGCTGCTCCCTGGGAGCATGGCTTTCCTCTAAGCTTCGCAGTTTTATTCTGCCTCTTGCTACTCCTTATTCCAGGTAGTCTTTCAGGGGTATAGTTTGCCTAAAAGGCAACAGTCTCAGTAAAACTGCCTGTAGGTAATACAATAGCGTGTGATAAAAGGGCCCGGCACTGCCAAGTCAAATCGTTCATCCTTTGTAAACCAAGAAGAGTGCGTTGCTGCAGCCCTGCAGCCCTGGCCCTGGGTGGAGAGGTTTCCCAACACCCCTCGCCCTCGCGCTGGGGAAATTGCCGGCTGCTTCTCCCACCTCATTGATTAACAATCCCCTCCACGCTGTCAGGCTTTGTGCCTCCCGCTGCACCTCTCTCCGCCCTTCTAAACAGCATTGCGATCCTCTGATGCAATTAATAACCGCAATAAGGGAGCGTGGAAAAAAGTCAAAATCCAAAGCGGAGGAAGAGAGACATGCTGCCTGGGTTATTGCAGACGGCAGCGAGGCTCGGGCGGACAGAGATACAACACGGAGCGGTGCCCCGCGGCGCTGCGGCGGGTCCCGATTGTCTGCCTAATGCCATCAGCCGTGCCTCTGCGGAGCGCGCGGCGCTGCGGGCTGCCGTGTGCCCAGCTAAGCAAAAAGCTCGTTTGTCGTCAGCGGTTAATTTGAATCCATTCTGCAGCAGATCTGGAGTTAGTGATGTCACTGTCAAAGATGCTTTCTTCCACCCTGCACAGGCAGCAGACGGGATCTGCCTTGCCCAGCCTGGAAGGAGATCCTTCATCGGCGGTCGCAGGTTCTTGCAGGGCGATGCCTCTGCCCGCTGTCAGCTCGGCCTCCTCGGCAGCCAAGCGGCCTGACCTTTGCAAATAAATACCCGTGTGTTTCCTGAGGGCTGTAGGGAACCCTTTAAAATGTTAATTTGGTCTCTACCTCTATAATCATGCTTTGCATTTCTATGGTCTCTTTAATCCAAAGATGTAGCTGGGAATTAAATCAGGGCAGGAAAGTCATGAATTATGTCCAGGTAGCCCCATTATGCAGCTGAATTATGTGACACCAGGAAACGAGGGATATTACTTTCAGCAGGTCAAGGAGAGAATCCACATTTCCTGACTTCTCTTCTTGTCATTTGAAGTATGGAAAGGCTTAGGGAACTGGTTAGACTGGGAGGGACTGGGGCAGAGCCTCTAGGACAGAAGCAGAGACTTTTGTCACCTGTGAAACAAGCAGAAAGGGAGGCAGAAGTCTTTTGGTGGGTGATGACACATCGAAGGTGCTTGGGCGTTGTGCTAGTGACTGCACCTCAGCCCAAAGCCGGGACCGAAATGCAGAGGGAATGGCCAGCACCCGAAGGGAGAGCCTTCCCCTGCAGAGGCCAAAGGGAAGGAAGGAGGTGGGAGAATTATCTTGGTCGCCAGCAGAGTGTGTGGGCTGTGGGATCCAAACGCCAGCCCCATCGGAACACAATCTCAAACTGTCTGCGGCACAGCGGTCTGTATAACCCCAGCTCTTCGGGAGTGGGGACCCACCCTGTTTCAGGCCTTGCCGAATAGCAGTGAATATAGCATTGACTTGAAAATAGCCTTGGCACCAATTGCTGCACTGGATGCAGAAGCCCTTCTAAAAATAACTGCGAAGTGTGCAGGGGAGTCTGTCCGTCCCCACTCGGCATTTCAGAAACAGCTCTTGCAAAGCACTTGGTAACCTGGGTGTACCCTGCTCTGAAATTTGACTTAGATATGAGTCTTGACAGCTATGTGCTGTCTCCGTCTTGCCATGAATGTCCTGCACAGCCACATGCAAGTCCCATCCTCTGCCTGCCTCAGTTGCTCTCCTGCCTTGCAGCAAGGCTATCCCACCCCGCAGGGCTTGAGCTGAGAGTTACCGGGCAAAACATTCAGCCCTCACGTAAAACATTACCATCCTCCGTGGCCCAGGCAAACGTCTCAGCAGCTCTGCTCTCAGGCACGAGGGCAGAGCCACTCGCTGAGGCTCTGCGTCAGCGGAGAGCGGGACTTGAACAACGAACTTGTCTGTCTCTAGCCATTGCTCCTTACAGTGGGGCTATTATTTGTTTTTTACAGGAGGTCTATTTGCTTTCAACCCAACTGTGCACCCGCCAGAATAACGACCGCTCTGACTCTGGCTGGAAGATTGTTGACCCCACCGTTTAAAGAGGTTTCTCTTCCTGCAGGACTCTCTGATGTAGCATCTAAGCACTTGATGGCCACGGTAGCATTTTGCTGGTCACTTCTTAGAAACCTGCAGAGGGGACCACGGTATCTCCATCACGGGAGATACCCCAACTGTCCCACATATCTCAGAGGTATTGTGTGGGGGAGAGCAGAGGAATTTCCTTCTTCTTCAGTTTATTTTTTCAGTACCTACCTGAATTTATAACTGAACTTTCCGCATAGGGACAGGTAATTTGAGCAGAACACAACATGCTGAATTTTGCCTTCAGCCACATTCTGTAAAGCAAAATGTTTACTCAAAGCTAGCGAAGGAAGGACAAGCTACCAGCGCATCACAGCTACAATCAGGTTATTTTGTAAGTATTCTATATTTTCTCTTCAAAGCTGCAATTTCCCATCATTGCTAAGCAATTTTAAAGGCTGTTGCCAGGGGGAGAGCGCAGTTTGGCACAGCATCTTTTTGGTTTCGAAGTTCCTACTCTCGAATGTTTTTGTGTCCACAGTCTCCCTTTCTTTTGCAGCGGCTGTGCTGACCCCAGCACTTCTCTCAGGAGCTTTGGTTTGCGCAGTCAGCCCGTCCTGGACATGGTTGGAGCCCATTGCTTTGGAAGCGAGTTTTTCAGCCCTCGGTCTTCTGGAATTACCGGAACAGCAGCTCTGATTGCAGCTGAGTAACAGGTACTCTGAGCAGTCTGATCAGGCTGGGTCTATTGCCTCAGGATCACTGACTTTGGGGATAAAATCTTTAGGCCGGAGTACTTCCTGGAGCTGCTGAGATCCTCCAATTCCCACTGAATTTGCAGAGAGCTTGGAGGCCCTTACCATCTTCCCAGAGGCACTCAGCAGCTTCCCAGGCAGCACGTGGCCTGGTCTGAGGTGTGGGGAGGTGGGAGGAGAGAGGAGGTTCCCAGCATCCAGTGGCTTCTGCTCTCAGCAGCAGAAGCAACCAGTCAGCCTACCCCAATTCCCTCTGTTATGGCTACTGAGAAACTTCCCCGAACCTTCGCTGCTTCCCTAAATAGTTGCTTTTAATACAGAGCCAATTTAGTTTCACAAGCACTGAGTCATCAGGTGTTATTACCTGGCCTACAGCACCTGCAGCAGCAGCCATGGCGTCTTTGCTTTGGAAGGATGTTAAGATTTCCTCCTCCGTCTCTGCCTTTTTGCAACTGCCTTTTCCTTTTTCCTTTTTGGTGGCAGCTCTCTCCTTTCCCCGTTTCCCTCCCACCTAAGCTATGACTGCTTTGTGTCCGGCTACGGCCAGGTTAGGATGAAAGCGGAGGCCGTGGGGCTGAGCGTGCCCGTCAGCGGGGCCGAGGCGCAGGGCTGGAAGGCAGCCGGGCTGAGTCCCGGCGGGACACGGGACAGGCACCTCCGCTTTGCTCTTTGAACCTGGAGCCGTGCCAGAAAGTCACCAGTTACCGTAAAGCTGCGAGCTGCCTCCTCGCCGCCACGGGTTGTTAACGGGGAACGTCACGGCCAGCCCGGCCCCCGAGCTTCGACCTGGCGGGAAGGAACGGCTCCCGGCAGAGAATGGCCCTTTTCCAGCCTCCTTATCCCGAGCGCCGTGACCTTCGTGCGCGCGGCTGCCGCCGGGCACACGGCGCGTACTCTGCCCTGCCTAATGGCACCCTCCCACGCATGCGCTACGCACCCGCCGCGCTCCCCGGGCTTTCCGGGGATGACAATCCAGGCGGTTCCCTTTGCCTAAAATACGACAGAATAAAAAAAAATAAAGAATCCGCCTCGAATTTACCAATGTGCTCTCCCAATTATAGACACCCTCCGGTGAATATGGGGTTGTCATGGCAACCTGCCCAGCAAATGATATGGCCAAAAATAAAGCACAGCAGGGAGAGATCTTCTGAATCCGATTTTGCCGTCAAAGGAAAATTAAGGTTTTCTTGAAGGCCGGCTATTCTGCTTAATCTGTGGTTGTGGTGCTTGCACAATAAGACTTCTATGTTCATTAGCATGATCTAGTTATACAGGTGAACGGTGCAGCGAAACTGTGAGGAACGACAAGAGAGCAACAAAATTCCTGGCTTGAAAAAGTTACGTCTCAAATATAACTGAAACCACAAATGACCGATTAGACAAGCTGGTGCTTTGGAGAACTTGGTGGCACAGAGCAGGCCTGGACAAAGTCGAGGGCGAGAGGAAGGAAGAAAAGGATATTTTAAATTGCTCGTAGGAACATTTATAAATTACTTTGAGTGCATCTGAAGGGCTAAATTCATCCAGTTGGCTAGGAGAGTGTTTTAAAGGTGGCAATGCTACTTTTTCTGTTTCTTGCATTTGAATTTTGCATATTGACTTGGAAACATTTGCAGTTACCTTGTTTTAAACTCTGCTCAGAACCAACGTGCTCAAACCCCAGCTCGGTGTTGCTAACCACGTCATTACTTCTTGAAGGCTCTGCCTGGAGGCCCCAGTAGAGCCCCTGGAGCCCTGTGACCGCAGCCAAGCGCCTGGGAGGCGGCAGCGGGCGTTTAAAGGACACCGGGCTACACGTTGCCTGAACGAGAACTGCCCAAAATTGGCTGAACTCAGACAGAATAACCAGATCTTCGACCTGTGCGGGAACAAAATCGTCATCGGCCAGACGCGGAGATGAACTGAACTTCAGGGTGTCACGCGTGAAACCTAATGTTGTCTATTTATGAGCGGCAGCCAAAGGTGATCTCCTCCTGCCCTGCCATAAATAAAGAAACTTCCAAGAACAGTTTTAGCAGTTGGAAATAAAAGTGATAAACAGCAGGTGGAACGTGAAGACGTGTTGGCCAAAGGGAGGTGGAGCCCATGGTCTCATTTTGCTTCCTTTCCTTGGGAACCTTGGATTATTTCGGAACCCAGGTCTTGGCCAAGGAACCGAAGAGGAACCGGTTTCTCGGTGTGAACCTGAACCAACGCACGGCCTGTGCCTCACGCGGCGGCTGCCTGGGGAGTTGTGTCGGGTGGTGGAGGTGGGAAAAAGGGACTTGGCGGGTTAAATCTGGGGGGGGGAAACTGAGGCGCGAGAAGGCTGCTCTGCGATCCCAACGCTTCCACCCCATCTCCGCCTGGCACCGAGCATGCCCGTGCCTTGGCGTAAATCAAACAGGATTAATTCACCCTGTTCTTGAACAAAGCCCCGTTGTTTCGGCATTCCAGGAGCCGGCCCGGTAATGGCCGCCGCCGCGGTAACGGTCGCCAACGGTCGCCAACGGCCGCCGGTAACGGCCGCGGACTACATCTCCCAGCAGGCCCCGCGGCGGCGGGCGGGGCGGGGCCGGCGCGTCGCCCTCCCGCCGTCCCTCCGCCTCCGCCGGAGCCGGGTGTCTCCTCCCGGGCAGGCGGTGCCGCTTCCCCCCCCCCGCCCCGCCGCCGGCACCCATGAGCCTCCCGGCGGGCGTCTGACACCGCCGCCCCGGCCCGTCCCCTGCCCGGCCGCGGGGCCGCGCCGTCCCGGCCCGCCGCCTCGCAGCGCAGCACGGTAAGGGCGGCGGGGCGGGGGGGGGGGACGCGGCGGCGCCGTGATTTGTGTCGCGGCGCCCGGGCCCGGCTGCGGCTCGCCGTGGCGGGCAGCGTCGCCGAGGGGCGGCGGGGAGGGACGGGGGGGGGGGTTGTGCCGTGAATCCCGCTCTCCCGCGGGGCGCCGCCGCCCGGCTTCGCCTCCCTGCCCCGGCGGGGCGGCCCCGGGCGGCTGCTCCCCGGGCGGCTGCCGCCCCTTCTCCCGCGGCGCCGCGGCCGGGCGAGGGCGAGGGCGAGGGCGGCGCGCCGGGAGCCGCGAGCCGCAGCGGGGCTGCTGGAAATGACACAGCAGCTGCCGGAGAGCGGCCGGGACTGCGGCGAGCTGCCCGCGACCGGCGGAGCTCGCCTCCTGCCCCGGCCCCTTCGTCCTCGCCTCTGCCCCCCGGCCCCGCCGCTCCGTCGCGGTTGCGCTGCCCGGGGAGCTGCTGGGAGCTGTCAAGCCCCGCCGCGGCCTGACGCGGCATTTGTGCCCTTGGCTTTGGCCCGGGGGGGGGGGGGGGGGTTGCTCGGGCTGCTGGGGAGAAGTTGCTTCCTATCCTCGGAGAAGGCTAATGCTGTGGAGAAGAACAACAGCAGCTATTGCATCCTCTGTGCGCGGCTCTGTACCGCCGAATAACGCCCGCTTTGCAGGTGGGCGCAAAGGGGGGGGGGGTGAGCAGCTCGGCTGAGATGCGGAGCCGAGGACCCCCCTCCCCCCCGGTCCTGCGTGTGACCCGTGGGGACACCCCCTCTTCGTGGGGACACCTCACCTTTTGTCTCCAGCAAACCGTAGCTGGGGACTGCGCATCTCGGAGGCTCTGAGGCAGATTCGCGCTTGTGAAGCGCCGTTTGTTTCAGCTCACCGGATGCATCGCTTTCTTTGTTTGCGTTTTTACAGTCGGCGAGAAAGAGACGTGACGAAGTTAAACGCATCCAGGCTCCTCGGACCGAAGTTTGGTCCCCTGTTTAATTTCTATAACCGGGCTGTAGGACGGCCTCAGCCCGTGTTGTTTTTTTCCCCCCTTTACTCTCAATTTGCATGTAAAAGTGGAATGCCATAATATTTTTCTGTCATTGCCAAAATACGCGTTCTGATTTCTGACGCTATTATTAGGAACGATAGTAATGACGGTGATAGAGAGGTCTGAGGCTGAACTTCTGCACGGCGCTCTGAACTTCTAGATTTTTCCTCTACCGCTTTCTAAATGGATGAATTGCTAAGTGCAGGGCTGGCCTGTTCGCCGAATCTCTTTCTTGGTCGTGTAAAAGTCAAGCTTTCTAGAGGCAAAATGCTTTGATTTGAAAACAGGAGGGAAAGGAGGGAGAAACCGGTCAGATGCAAGTGCTCAGTCCATGTAACGACTACTGTGATTGTTGTTACCCCCTTTGCAGCAAAATTGGAAGGAGGGTCTATGCACATAGCAAAGCATTGGGGCAAAAATATTGAATCAATGGCAGGTTGAACGAGGTCCCCAGGCTGAAAATCGTGGTGTCGGTTAAATTTCTTTACTGGTAAGCCTTTCTACGGAGGTCTCAGTTTGACTCCTTGGAAGAACTGCTGTTTGCTGTGACTGAAGCGAGGGTCTCCTGTCTTCTTAGCATAGGGCAGGGCTTGACGGTGTGGGACAACCTGCTCACACGGGCACCGAGTTTGTTAGTGGCCGGGGGAAGGTGGTAGTCACAAGCCACAGAGTGCTGTTCTCCAGCTCTGCCGGGCCACACGTCTCTGGGGCCTAGATAGGTTCAAGTGCCTATATTTTTTTGATGTAGCCTGGTCTGAGAAATGCTGAATGTCTGGAGGCACAGTTGCTAGATAGCCCTAGCATCCCATTGCCTCAAAACACAGCCCTTGGAGCTGTGTTTTGTAAAATGAGACTAAGACTTGTCTCACAGGGCTTTTAGAAAGTGTGGTCTCACTCTGGGCAAGGTGGAAGCGTCAACGTGGATGTTTTCCGATGTAACCAGCTCCCTCCTGTCCCAGGAAGAAATTCCCCAAGAGTGAATTCTGCAGAGGAAGTCAGACTGCCAGTCCTCCTCCCCACTTCTGCCCTTGCACAAGAGGAGATAGGAGCAAGTCCAGAGAAGGGCCACATGGGTGCTTGAGGGATGGGAGCATCTCTCCTAGGAGGAGAGGCTGAGAGAGCTGGGACTGTTCAGGCTGGGGACCTCGTTCAACCTGCCATTGATTCTGCCAGACCCTTCTCAGTGGTGTCCCTTGGCAGGACAAGAGGCAACAGGCACAACCTGAAACGCTCATGTTCCACCTGAACAGAACAAAACACTTCTTTACTTTGAGGGTGACCGAGCACTGGAGCAGGTTGCCCAGAGAGGTTGTAGAGTCTCCACCCTTGGAGATATTCAAAACCCGACTGGACACGGTCCTGGGCAATGTGATCACAAGGATTTTTTTTTTCCCCCTACAAAATGTGGCCTCTTCACCTGGGAGGATCACTGGGCTCCACCTGGATCTTCCCCTGCCTGAGCTCTTGAGAGGAAAAAAGGAGGAATGCAGCGTGAATTCCTTGTCGTTCCTCTTGCATCTAAACTTACTCCGGCCATGGGAAAGTGTCTCTTGCCTAATCCAGAAGAGGCATTTGCTGTTGCGTTACTGCCTCGTGGAGGCAGCTGTTGTTGTTTTGGCCTGTAATTTGATGTGACGACTAGGCTGGGAGTTTCCAGACAGGAATGGTGCAAATCTAGGGCTGCAATGCTGTTCCCGCAGGTGGCTTTGCACATGCAGCTTCTCCTCAGACAGCTTTATTATATTAGAAAGAGTCGGGTACCATTTCCCAGAGGTTGAGCCCTGGGAACAGGGGATGTTGTGTCATGTGCTCTTCTGTGGAAATCATTGCTTCTCTGAAATTGGTTGCTTCCACGTGTGCCTGTCTGTCTGTGCCACCTTCCCTCCTGCTTTTGCTGCAAAGACAGTGTGAGGGAAGTGATTTGCTGTTCGTAAATGATACTCCTCCTCCTTCACTTGAATGGGTATAAACTCAAACTTAACATCTCAGTCAGCCCACAGGAGTCCTGGGAGCCCAGAGCTGGGACGGGTCTGAGTCCAGCCTCCGCGCAGGAGAACTGCACCAGGTAACTCGCCAGAATCGTAGCTCGGTTGGTGAAGGTTTTCCCGTGCGTGAGCCACAGGGCTCATTCTGGAGTTTTATGCGATAGATGTAGAATAGTTGCCTGTCCACGGCGTGCTCCGTTCTCCTGAAACAGCCGTGCAACCTTACCGTTAGTTATTCTCGTGGCAAAAGAGGGACATTCGCTGTCGTCCCTCCCTGTCTGCTGCCCACGCACGTGGCGGTCGGCTTGGATTCGTCAGGATTATCGCGAATCGCTGCTCCCTCTGGAGCAACATCTTGGAAACGTGGAGGCTGGGAGTAAGCAGCAGCCTCCAAAAGGTTCGTCTGGGCTGTAGCCCGTTGCCTGCCTGTATTGGAGGAGCTTTCAGGAGAGCGGCTGTGGATAGCCGTGTGCTGTAGGCTGAGCATCCCCACTTCAGTACGCAAGATGGGACGACTGTAGTGAAAGTCATCTTTAACAAGAGAAATGGAAGAAAACAGAAGATGCATTGAGCTCCCAGGTTATTACTTTCAACTCAAAGCTACTGGGTTACCAGAATCAGACCAGGGAGGACCTTCTGGTGGTGGAAGTCACCTTGAGAACCCAGCCCTCAGCAGTGCAGCAGACCATGCCATGCGTGATGGAAGGAGAAGCATCCTTCCTTGGTTATGGCTTTTGTGACCCTCACAAGCAAATATTCTCACATTTTATCTCCAGTGAGTGGAAGAAGACATTTTGTTGTGGTGATGCACGTTATTTTCCCCCGTAAGCACCATAAAGGCTGTGCTCTGCAAGCAGCTCTTCTTCCTGGTCCTGCGGTGCAAGGTGCAAAACTTTGCAGCAAATTTTATTCCCTTAAGCCTTGAGTAAGGTTTGTAGACTGCGGTTTCGCCGTGTTGTATGTTATCTTTGGCAGAGATATGAATGTTTTATGTTTTGGGAAGCACAGGCTGTGTTTGTATTTAAAGCTCTTTTCCTCTGAGCTCTGTGGAGTCCAAGCCCTCCTTCCTATGCAGATACTGTCCTGGAGGGCTCTGTGAATTTACTGTGTCACTTTTAAAGTACTGTGGGAGTAATAATGTCGTTCCACTCTTAGGAAACTTTTTTTTTATCAGGAGATCTCAAAATGCTTTTGAAGGAAAGCAGAGGAGCAATGGTTGAATGTTGCAGGTAAGGAATGAGGTGGGAAAGCGATCTGTCTCGCCTGAGCCCGCAGGTGAACGGGAGGGTAGAGCTGGGCACTCGGGAGCTCCCCGGGCTGGGATGGGGCTCCAGAAGTCTGGAAGAGGTGTTCGAGGAGCTGTTGGAGGAGGCAAATTGAATCGCAGTCCTCCCTCTGCCTCTGCTGCCTGGCCTGGGAGCCCTGCATTTGCGGGGAGCTCTATAAGAGGAGCGAGGTAGCGGAGACGCCTGGCTTGCTTTTACAAGTTTATTCTTGTACCTGAGTCAGGCTAGGGTACAAATTGGATGGGAATCGCCTATGGAAGGTTCCTAAGTGCTGTAAAAAATGATGTCCAAATATGCGTAATAGCTATTAGCCTTTGATCCAAATTGGGGAAGGGAAGATGATGAGGTTCTGAGCTTTTTCTGCAGCTGTCCTTCCTTTAGCGCTCGTTTTTGGAAGAGAAAAATACTGGCTTTTTTTGCTCTTTGAGCATCAGTTTGTTTCTGGGAGAAGCTCTCCGTTGTTTTTGTGCTGCTGTGATTTCTTGGCAGCTGAAGGCAAATTTTGCTGCTCTGACTCTCCCCTTCTCTCTCATTTTGGGTGTCCCTCTCCTGTTACTCCTAGCTGCTGTTCTTGGGGCTGCTCAATCTGTTCCCAGCAGGAACAGTTTGAAATCAATGTAGTTACTGCCAGTTTAATTTTTGCCCTTAGGTCTCTGAAGAGTGGAAAGGAGGCTCTCCTGAACCTTATTTAATTTCATGCTCTTGCTGCTCAAGTGAGTTTTTGGCAAGGCTCTGTGCATCTGTGACAAGCTATACCTAAAAGTACACTACGACCCTATGGTTTCTATGGAAGCTGGGTGCAGCAGATTAGCTATTTCAGGAGCTGCTTTGGGCACACTTAGCATATTGTCTGAATATTTTTGTGAAAATGCAGAGCAGTGAGATATTGCTAATCATTTCATTGTTGTTCAGTTCAGCAGAAATATTCAGATATTTACCTGACATTGATAAGTTCCAGAGTTAACAGTCTGCTGATGTGTTTGGAGTAGCTCATGCTCTTTGTCAGCTTGGGGAAGGGAAAACTGCTTCTATCTAGAAAATATGTGGAAATGTTGAGGCTTATGGACAGGTCATCTCCATAAACTACTTTGGGATGTCTCTGTGCACACCTTGTAGAAGGTACGGTTCTGCTACTTGAGTATAATTACAGTGTTTTACTGAGTCAACAGAAGTAAAAGGCTAGTGGAGCTAAATAATAATTTTCTGTTCCTTTAGGAGACTGGCTATTTTATAAATACATATTTATAAATATGTATAGTCACTCACAACATAGGTGCCTTCCTTATGATTCTAAGAGAAATATGCTTATTGGGCAATTCGGACTGAAAATGGGGGTGACGTTAAGACTGGGCGTTCCCCAAACCTATGTGCATTTAACTGTCAGCTTTCCTTCTGAAAATAAAAGCTTCGTTTCTTCTCCTTGGGCTATCCCACGGCTGCTCTCAGCTCACTGGGCTGGAGTCCCGCATAGTCGTCGTCAACCTCCACCAACGTAGAGATCTCTGCAAAGTGGCCGGTAATGGGGATAGTGTCTCTGTGATGAATTTGAGCTCTTTGCTGCCCCGAGTTAACTTTGAGAGGTTCCTTTGGAGTAGGTCACGGACCTCCAAAGCTTCAGGGACCGCGGGTTGGACAGCAGTGTTCTCATACTTGCTTCAGTACACACTTACGTTACCTAACTTCTGTTTTCTTCCTTACAGAGGCAACCCTTAGCCTCCTTTTTCGCCCGATAGGAAAGCACGTAGCAGTCATGGTAAAGGAGAGAAAACCCCAGTTTCCTGCATGGTAGGAGAAGCTGTGGTGACACGGTTGCACTCCTCGGACAGGTGGGACAGGCTTTGGTGCAGCGCGGATGCCATATGGAGGAGAGTCTGCCGCAAAGGGCTTAATAACACGTGGCAATTTAGAGAGGGCGTCTCCTCTGTGGACCACAAGCATTAATCCAGCCTTGCTGTCTCCCCCAGCGTTTGTAAACATCATCATCTGCCAGGAGCAGATGGCAGGACCAAAAGGGTTGCAAGTGGGATGACTTGTCCTTGGTGTCTTGGCATGTCTGCGGCTGAGCCGGGACTCGGAGCTGGGCGTCCCGACTCCCTGTTTGCCATGGCAAGTGGGAAAGCCAAGGAGCATGTGGCTGGGAGGTGCCGGCCTTTCCCTTCATGTCACGTCCTGCCCAGCTTAGCCAAGGAAGGACTTGGGTGCCCACAAGCTTGTCACTTCTATTTTAATTGGTTGTAGGACAAAAAAAACCCCTCCCTCTTCTTATGGAGCTTGCGGTGAACGCAGCTCCCTAGGACTAGTTTATACAGCCTGCACTTGCCCTGGGAAAGCTTAGCTGCCGCAGGAACCATCATCCCTGAGTCAAAGCAGGACCTGCAGGGAGACGCACATGGTTGCCATCAGCTTGCCTGCAACTGGGAACCGTTCGCGGAGATTGCTTGTAATTAATTAAAAAAAATGCTTTAGAACTTATAAAATCCTGGAGGCGCTGACAGGGATGGTTTTGCTTAGCCTGTTTTCACTGAGACCTCGGTGCCGCTGCACTCTTGGCAAGAGCAGGTTTTTGGCTAACACCTGGGCACGCACTTGCTTCACGGCTGTGTGTGCCAGACCCGTGGAGGAAAAATAGCTTCTGCGACAGCAGGTGTTATGTTTTGCTGCGCGCCTGTTCGGGTGCTTCAGGTTGTTAAACGCCCGGGAGAAGCTGGCTTTCGAAGCCAAGCCGGAGCGGCGATGTGCCTCCCCTCCCTAGCAGTTGTATTTGGGGCTATTCTGTCACCGGGAAAGTGGTGGCAGCTGGCGCAGGGAAGCGAGAAGTTGGGTTGGCATTCGAGGGGCAGCCTGGCAGGCTGTGGAGCAGACGCGCTTCATGTCATCTTAGATGTGCGGCTGCTCAGCTGTGTCCGTCCCGGGGAAGCTGGGCTCTCCGTGATCAGCTGTGTCTTGCAGTGCTGCAGGGATGATGGTTGGGTCCCCTTGGGCAGTCCCCAACTTAACAGTAAAAGGTCAGGAGAAGTTCTGGGGAAGGTGGGGTATTTACACTGAAAACAGCTTGTGCAAAGAAGTAGGTATGACTCTCCCTGTTCTGCATCCTTTGTGTTTGCAGAGATGGACGGGTGGCATTTAATCATGGTAGCTTTGTAATGCTTTTGAACTGGGACAAAAATGCATCAGAGAGATTTCTAGGGTCTTGGGTGCATCATCGGCCCTGTGGAAGGTTGGGAAGCCGAGACAGGACGGCAGTGACTTACCTAAGACGCTGCAGCGAGCCGGTTGCAAAGCCCACGTCCTCTGTGGCTCCGAGTGTGAAGCAGGGCGTTACAGCACTGTGAAATCTGGACTCGGGTGTCGCTTTGCAGAGCTCTGTTCTCCCACAGCACTGGCCACGAACTGTGTTTCGGCCACGAACCAGGCCATGAGCACTGCGGGGAGATCTTTGTTTTGGGACTAGCAGCATCTTCGAGACTGTTTTGAAGAGTGTTCTGGTCTGTGGAAAACACATTTTAGGGAATGGCTCATGGGGGATCTTGCAGGAATGACCCTAGAATAAATTTTAAGGGTGTTTGCTGGCTCCAGACCTTTGTTTTCTGTCATTACCCACTGCTGTCTGTTATCTGAGATTACCACAGCTGATGCTGAGAGAGAACCAGGGGCCTTGACGGTGCGTCTCTGCAAGGCAGCTTTCGCTGGGCAGACCTCTGCGGGCCGGCCAAGTTGCTGCGGAGCCTTCGATCTAACCATCCTGCTGAGGAGCAACCTGTCGTTTCCCATACTGCCCATTGGCTACATACTGGGGAGAGACCAAGAACAGACTTGCATTGCTTTTTCCAAGATTGGAAGGGGGGAAGAATGTTCTTTTCCCCAGCCTAAAATTGGTGGCAGCATGGTAAATATTTGCCTCAGGTTTTGAATGAGTTGCAAAGGACATGAATTGTCCTGCAGAGCAGTGTGAGCTCCGGTCACCATTGGGACCACGGTATAGTGTAGATGCCACCAAGCTGGCTTGAAAGCGGTGGTCTGGGCTGGTGGTGGCAGCCCTGGAGAAACGTCCTGGAGAGTGGGGAGGGCTGTGCTGGTGCTGGGCACTGTGGCCACGGGTTGTGCCCACGCTGAGCTGAGCTTTGGAGAAGTAAGCGCTTTTCTGGAGTCGGTCTGCGACGGGTGTTTTGCTTTCGGGTGCGGGCGTCTCCGTGTGTCACTTGGCCGGAAGCGAATTCCCACCGCGAGCCAGAGGATTCCTGGGCTCTATATCCTGACAGCGATGCAGCAAGAAGACGGCATCCCTCCGTAGCTGGAAGAGGTTTTTAACAGCTTGCCAGCGTTGCCATTATAAACACCATCTTTGGTGTTTGTGCAAGAGAGAGAAAGCAAGCAGGAACTTGTTGTGGTTCGGTTGATGTCTAATAATAGAAAAATGTTTTGTGTTTAACATATTTGTTTGCTTTGTTTGGTAAGAAGAGATTGGGGCTGAAAGCCTGTGTCCACAGGAGCTATACTCACTTAAAGGACTTGTAAGTATATATGGGTAATCCAAGAGGTACCTTTTCCTAGCTGGATGATCGACTTGGAGACAGATGTTTGATTAAATTCTCCTCTGCATTGGGAAGCTGGGCTGTCCCTCTTGTCACCTGTGTCAGTGAAGTTGCAATATTTTCGCCCCTGGATGAGTTAAAGCTGTATGTGGAGGCTTGTGATGCTTTTCAAAATGACTTTTTAACCACGTGCACTTTTCATTGTTGCGTGCTAGTAAATCAATTAGGTTCAGTTTTCAGGGGGTTATAAGTTGGTTGAAAATGGTTTGTTTTAAAAGCGTGGCAAACAGGATCTCCCTTTTTTGCCTTTAAGATAAGGAGTGGTCAGTGTGGTGGAGGTCCGCAGCTGCAGGAGGAGGGAATTCAGTTAAAGGCACAGTCTGGTTTGTTTTTTTCCCCCTTCCTTCTCCTTTCTCCAGGCCCAGTTCAGATGAATTTTTTTTTTTGCCGGACCATGGCAGAAGTTCAGGCCATTTATTCCTCAGTTTGTTTTGTATGTGGTGAGAAGACCCCATGCGCATTCGGTTTCTCTAAATTGTGACTTGACATCTCTCTCTGCTTGTATCGGCTTTTCACGCACAACCACTTTATCTTCTTCCAAATATGACTGTAAGACTGCACTTTGGCAGGCTGCTCGGGGTAGATGTTGGACCTGGGGTTAGTTGACTGCGATGTTTCCTCATGGCAACTAGGAATCCATAATCTTGTCGCTGCTGGCCTTGGAAGAAGGTCGAGTCTACTAAAACGCATGAAGAGGCCCATCTCTGCAAGGGGCACAGCCCTGCCGTTCTTGCAGGGTCATGACGCTGAAGGGCTGTGGGAAGTCCGGTTAAGAGACTGGTTCCGTACTGGAGCCTCCCAGGGCTGTTGCAGTGAAGTGATAGATAGCTTTTATTTTTTTCCAGGATCATTCTTCTCTAACAGGCTGAGCTGTCAGAAGAACAGGTTTTATAGGCATTGCAAGCAGGTGTGTTTGGTTTTTTTGTTGTTTTTTTTTTAAGCTGGCAGCACTGCTAGCGAACACTTGGGATTTATTTACATTTGGCTGGCCGATGTTATCTGCACTATGGCAGCAGGTAGGAACCTCAGCCCTGGCCTGCTCCCCAGCAGTGGGCTGGCCCTGCACAAATCCAAAACACAGGGATGGATCCTGCTTCAAAGAACTTAACATCTTGGTCTTGGAAAGCACGGCTCTGTCTGGTGGGAGAAACCCCAGGAACCAGCAAGATGGTGGGGGTCAGTCTGGTGAGCAGCCGTTTTAGCCCACCAGCGGCTCGGCCGCGGCGATCGCATTGCTGGATTTTTGCTTTGTGGCGGCGTTGCTTCTGTGTTGGCCCATCGGCGCTTTCCAAGAGCAGAGCTCGCTGCTAGACTCCCACTCCGCGGCTCCAGGCTTCCAGCCCACGGCTGGAATTTTTATTTTGTTTTGGTTTCCACTGCCAGTAGGAAGAGACTTGGAAGAGGCTTGAGCCTTTTGCTTAGAGCTACTTGCCTTTCACCGGGTTGTACAGATAGCTGAAAAGCCGGAGTTACAGCCTGAAAATCAAGTGCTTTCTTTCCCCAAGAGCAGATGCATCACCACACAGACATGGGGCGGTGCAGGAGGGACAGAGCATCTCCATGCAGACCTGAAGGTGACCGCCCGAGGAGGGTGCTCAGTACCACCCAGCGCTAATGGGGAGGGAAGGCACATAGCTCCCACAGCCCACTGATGAGTCTGCGTCTGGGTGTGGGCACTATGAGATAATCTCCTGGAGGAGACTGGAAAGGTGTCCTGCTTGGTTGGTGGTGTTAGAAGTGCTCCCCCACCGCAGTGAATTTTCAGGAGAGCATGTTTTTGAAGTCTCCTCCATATCAAAGAAATAAGTGCTTCTTGACTTGAAATCCTGCCTGCTAAGGCTGTGTCTGCACAACCCTTGGAAAACAGGTTCAAGCCCAATCTCAGGTCTAGACCACCTGCCAGCCACCTCGCAACCTGCTGAGGAGCCACCACTGCTTGAGCTTTCGGACCTCGTGGGGCGAGGAGAGCTGAGACTACCCGTGGTGCTAGTGCAGATCTCTCTGGTGTCCATCTCCTGCATGCGTGAGGCAGGTGGGAGGCAGAGCATGCTGCAGCCCAGCCCACCGGCTGGTTTCAGGAGCTCCGATTTTTGCAAGCACAGTGTGGATCCTTTGGTCCTCCCTGCACGTGGGTTACAGGCAGCCACGTGGGTGGAAAACAGGTGAGGGAGGGAGGCTGGCATGGTTATACTCCCAGCACTGTGGGGTGAAGAACAGGCTCATCGTTAGAGCCTTACTTGGCCGGTCTCTTTGTCCACAGTATCTGTTCTCCCTGGGGATCAGACACGAGCTGCTAGTAGACAGAACCATTGCAATAAAAAGCTAGATGCAAATTCTGAGACTTATTTTGTCATCCTGAAGACGCTCAAATCTTGGAAACCACTCTTGCGGGACAACTTATGTCTTCAAAGATGCTTTGCTGACTTTATTTTACCTTTGATACGATCATTCGGGTTTTATTTGATGTGATGTTATCAAACACACTTCTCTGTTCAGCAGAGATGGCAGCGGCATGTGTGAATCGCACATCGCTTGTGTGAGTAGTTACTAACGTACGCAGGTTCTGGCACTGTGGTCATGTGGAAACTGTTTAGTAGTAACTGTGCTTTGCTCTCCTGTTTGTTTTTAGGGCTTGATTTGAAGAGTTTGCAGGCTGCAGGTGTGCTCCCTGGGTGTGGATGGGACAGTTGTTATCCAGGAACTTGCTATTTCTTTTGGAGCAGAGGGGAGAAGGAGAGTGAAGGGTGCGAGCGCTAGTACTTGCGGAAGAGCCATGGAGGCCTGTTTGGGGTGTCACTGCTGCCAGCTCATTTAATTTCAGTCGGTGCTGAGGCGGGTACTGAAGATGGGAGGGTAAACGTCAGCTCCTTGGAGCAGCCCGGCCAGCTGGGCCGTCTCAAATCAGGCTGACGGATGGGAGAGGGGCAGCAGCACGACCCTGTGAGCAGATGTAAAACAGGCCTCACTGCAAAGACCATGGCATGGGAACCTGGCAAGGCTTGGAGACACCTTCCAGCTAACCATGCAGGGGAGATGAGCCCCGTTCCCACCAAGGCCTTCCTTCAAGCTTTCGCGCCGCTCAGAGCAGCTGCAACCGAAGCGCCTGGTCGAATGCTGCAGTCGTCATCTGTGCTTGGCGCTTTGCTCCTGCCTCTTTCTGCTTTAATTCAACAGGGCAGGGTGACCTTGAGAAGGATTTGGCCTGTCACTGAAAAGACCATTAGCAGCATCTGGGCTGTCAGATCCACCAAATTCAGGAAATGAGTATGGCCGAGCAGGAGCAGCCCTGGAAGCGAGGCAGCGCTTGCAGTTAACCTCGCAAACACGATTGCGTCTGATGTGGAAAGCCACAGGGCACGTCAGGGGCCGAGCCGAGCCGCGCTGATGGGTGTTTATGTGCGATGCAGCTGCCCTCGCCTTATTTGGGGGCCAGCACTTTCTTAGCTCCCGATGGCAGCTCTTAAATTAAATGCACATTGCTGGAAAGCTCTTTTGCTGCCTAGCGAGCTTTCCATCCTCTCCCTGCATCCCTGCTCTGCACGACCCCGTGCTGGTCTGGTGCAGGCAGTAAAGCCTTCTCCTCTGTCTCTTCGGATGCTCTGAGGAGCATCCTCGGCGGGCAGCATGCTGACAGGGATGCGGAGAAGAGGAGCGCGTCTGCGACGAGAGCCACAGCTTAAGGAGGAGGTTGCATCATGGGCAGTGTCCGTCCCTGGCAGAGGGTCCCTCGAGGCTTGGGGGTCCCTCCCCACCAGCGAGCAGCTCCGTACGTGACCGCGGGTAATATTTCTGCGGCATTCGGTGCCTTGATTTTCTCCCCGCTAAGCGGGAAGGATTTTCCTCCTTTGTTTCCTGCCTCAGGAGCCGCTGCTGGAAAATGCTCAAGGAGATCTCGGTGGTAACGTTAAAAGAAAGAGAGCAGCCGTTGGGAAGGGAGCTGGTAAAAATCCATCACGGGGCAGATGGGGGATCGGACACTGGATTTGGGGGACAGGGTGGGTCCCTGGAGCCGGGGAACCGGCTGCGTGGTTTTGTTTGCCGTGCTAAGCGATACGCGGGGAAGGACCCGGCTGCGGCGCGTCCTCCCCCTTCCCCGTGGCATGCGCTGGCAGCAGCCCCAGCATCCCTCCCTCCGCGCCGTGAGCCGCGAAAGGCAGCCCGAGCGCGCGTGGAGCTCGGTAGCGCGGAGGGGGTGGAGATGCCTCTTCCCACGCTGGCCCGCGGGGCGAGGAAGACCTTTCCCCGCCGCGATGGCTTTGTTTTGCAGACCGGCTTGAAAACCCCGAGCGGGATCTCTGCAATTCGCCCAGCGCTGCAGGCTCCAGGCGTGGTGCTAATTCTGCGTTGGGCTGTCTGAGGGTTTTAGGAGACAGTATAAATCCGTATGCTGGAAGGGGGGAGGCTGGTTGAAATGAGCACCGTCTCGGACAGCTGGATAGTAGCCTGTCCAAGCATAACCGTTCAATTGGAATCATAAATCCTGCAATAGGCCAATAATATATGGTTTTATTACAACCACAGGGTACTGGTTTCCTTCCCTCCTTCTCTGTTCGCTGGGTTTCTGGGGAGTCCTAGCACACATAATCCTTCTAGGAATCAGCTCCTTCCCAGCTGCAGAGATCTGAAGGAGGATCTTTGCAGGGCGCTTTTTTTTTTTTTTTTTTTTTTTTTTTTTTTTTTTTCCCACGTGGGGTGAAAGACTTATTTATTGACTGGCAACAGCTAGCTTGAACTGAAGCTTCTTTTCTATATTTCTCTGCTCTTTTTTTCCTTTTAATCTGGTTTCTTTCAGAAATAAGGCTTTTGCAGTCAGACTGGTTAGCTGTCAGTTATTATTCCTCCAGAAAGTTTTTAACCCAGGGACCGGTTTCAGCCAAATTTAACAGAAGAGTTTAGGTCTCAAAGATAATACTCTGCAGCCTTGAAGAATGCTGAAAGAGGGAAATCCTGATAATTTCCTGCCTATGAGGAGAGGCTACAGCAACTGTGAGCCCAAATATTATCTATCTGGGTGTGAGTGGGTTGGTTAACACCCTTCTGCTTACTGGGGAATGGGAGTTGGTGTCACTGGGAACCAACCAAAATACGTGTTGCTTCTTGCCTTGATGGGGTTTAGGAGATCCCAGAGGGAGCTCAGGTTCTTGGGAGAAGAAGGGAGGGTCCAGGCCTGCCTGTATGGGGAAATTATGGGGGACCTAGAGGAGCGTAGGGGATGTAGGTCACAAATCTATAGGAAACTGGGCTTCAGTTGTGTGGCTGCTTGGGGATGTTTGCGTTTCTCTTGGATGGCCTAAAACTACAGAGCTGGGTTGGGCTGGGTGTTGGTTTTCAGACGTGGATTTAGCAGTGGGCCTCCTAAAAATCTTCCTTTAAGCAAATCATTCAAATCTTGAACGCTGGGAAAGAGGAGTGGCTGCAGGGATGCTGCCGGGGAGGGTATAGCATGCTGTGATGTTCCTGCGGTACATGAACCGTGGCCCTCCTGGCCCCTCTGTTATAGTTATTTACTGCCTTGTGACTACTGCTAGGCATCTTTGGGCTGAGCCCAGGTGGCATAGATCCTGCCTAAGTCCTGAGGCCTGGTATTTCCTTTTGGGAAATACTCCTTTTGGGAGGCTCTCAGTGTTTTACAGAGATTGTGAAGAAATTCAAAGCCTTTAGGGATGCCCAGTTCCCTCCATCAGCTCAGAGCAGGGACTTGCAGTGCAATGTAGGACAGCTGAGTATGGCTTCTGTGTTACAGGAGCACTTCAGGGCCCTGAACCTAATAAAAAATCCACTCTGAAGAATTTATAGACTTGGAGATGGCCCCAAAACATTGAATTCAGTAGGAACCTTTTTGTCTACCCTCTGTGCTTTACCTGGCTTTTAAGGACTGCGCTTGCAATGGTGAGCAGTAGGAAGGTGCTGTGATTGGCACTTCACAGAGCAGAAGTTGGTACAGACGCACAAAGGGATTTAAGTTGCAGGAATACATCTAAGTGTCCTTCCCTGGACTGCACTTTGCAGCTGCAGAGATGCTTCTGAAGGATGGAAGCATCCCCTGTTCAGTGTTCAGACTGCAACTGCAGCATCCCGGGAATTCAGGATGTAGCAGGAGGCAGAGGGAGAGGGCAGAGAAATGCTGGATGGGGAGGAATCCCTGTAAAGTCAAAAATACGGACATAAAGCCCTGGGAAAGTGATAGCCGTTAAGAATAGCAGAAGCTGATACTGCCTCTTTGCAAAAAAGGTTCAGTTGTAGAGCAATGAGGAACGCCAGTGCCAGGCAGAAGGAATACGCTTATGATGCTACGGAGGGACTGGCCAGGGCAGCTGAAGGCTGCAGACAGGGAGATGCTGTGCCGCGGAGCTTGGGGCCTGAGCCCAGCCGAAGCACCAAGCCATGCGGAGAACAGCAGCAAGACCAACGGCCTTCTGGAAAAGTCTGCTTTCTGAACCTATTTCCAGGGGATGAAGTACTTATAACTTGGCTCAGAAAGCACTGGGCACTGGAAATGTGATAACCATATGCAACTATTAATATGAAAACCAGCACGGAGGAGGACACCTTGTTTAGTTAATGCACAGGGATACTGTGGTTCTGCCCTCCAGCCTTCAGGTGCCTTATGCAGAGCTGAGAGCAGCTTGCTCTGACACAAATATTTTTGGGTGGGAGGGGATGTGAGCTCGTCTGGACGTAGGGCTTGGGCAGTCCGAGCCCCTATTAGAGGTGATTCATCAGCACCCCGTTTCCAAAAGAGCTGGGATGCGATGCCCTGCACCCCTCGGCTTTTAATGGCCTTTCTCGTTACAGCTGCAGGTTGGTGTATCACACAAGGCTGCGTTTTCGGTGTCTTCACTTTCTGCCATCACTGCCTTCCCCTTTTTTCTTTTCCCGTCTGTTCCTTTTTTTGTGAGCTGGAAGAATTATTTTCCTTATCTTCTTCTGTATTTAGGACTGTGGAGGAGGAAGTGACTCAGCCTTTCCTCTCGGGCTGCTTGCACAGTCATCCCTCGCTGGATTTGCTGAGGTTTCTGTTGTGCCCCTCCAGCTACTACCGCTTCATTCAGCAGCAGCCTGTCTGCCTCGTCCCTGCCCGTCGCGGTGGGGGAGGACAGCGTGCAGGCAGGAGCGCTCACGGGCGAGGAACGGAGTAACGCGGGGCTTCCCAACCAGCACCAGCGCTTGCCTAGCGAGGGGCGGATGCGGTCTTGGAGGATACGCTCCATCAGACCGGCGACAGCTCCGTGCAGGAGCGTCCGGGTACCCCAGCTCCGGTCCCTGGCACTAGAAGTGATGAGCACAGGCGCCTGGGGAGAAGCAGGCAGGTTTGGCCAACTTAGCTCATTTTGGGGGCTGGCATAACACCGGCAAAGCCAGCAGAAGCAGGGCGCAGAGTAGCAGCATGGAGGGTTGGGAGCTGGAGAAGGATGAGGGAAGTGCTGGTGACAGTCCTGGGATGGGCAGGAGGCAGAGGCAGTGCAGGTCTGAGGATGGAGCAAGGAGCAAAGCTCAGCAAAGCTCCTGAGCACTGCTGTTTTTTCAGGTGAGGTTGAGCGGCAGGAAACTGGGAATCAGCACTGTTGACCACACTGAACGCGCACGTGGCCCAGGCTACGTGGTGGGAGCAGTGCTTTTGGATGTCCGAGTTGCCAGTAAAAAAGATGCTGAGCCATGCGTTGTTCTGGGAGAGATGGCCTGTGTCAGACATTTCCACTCTTGGGAAAGCTGTAATCTGAACTCCAAGCCCCAAATGGCTCCTCTGTCCGGTGAGCCAGACCGCTGCTTTGCTTGCCGTTCCTCAGCCAGAAGAATCGTGCTGTCCTCAAAGAACAGGGTTAAATTTCCTACAGCTTAGGAGCAAGTAGCTCCTGGAAGGGATACAGGTACCTCGTGCTAACGGAGATGGAGCAGAGAGGCATGGAGTCACCAGGGAGGGAGCGCTAAGGTGACGGTAGTCACACTGTCAGCACCGCTGAAGGAGGCCGTGCTCCCTTGGGCACCGATGTGAGAGGTCCATCTCGATGAAGGATGGGTGATGACAGTTGCTCCGTGGAGGGCTGCTGCTATCTTGCCTCTTCTGGCAGAGTTGAACTGATGGCTAAATGCTGAGGAGGAAGCCTCTGCAGGACTTTCAGAAACTGCTGCTCAGCAGAAGAGTTGCCAAATCACCTACCACTCTAAATAATAGCAGACATCTGGCTTGACAGTGCTGACTATTGAGTCTGAGCGGTGATTTGAAGGGCTGCCCAAACCTTTGCTAGGATGTCAGTAACTCCAGATGCTCACTGCACACAGCCTTGTTGAAGCAACGTGCTGTGAGCAAGCACTTCTCTGAGGGTCACCAGACTTGAGCTTTCTTGTTGTATATTAATACCTCATTAGGCACCAAGTGTTGTAGTTATCAATTTGGATCTTCATTGTGACCCCACTGTGCAAAGTGCCATGCAAAAACGTGTCCACAGAAGTGAGTAAAGCTCAGCTCCTGGGAAATCGGGCCTTAACTAGCCCGAGATCCTGCACTAGAACAAAAACCCCAGGATTTACAAGTTACGTCTGATCTTTATAGGGATCTCTGTTGAATCAGACCTGTCTAGTTCCGAGCCAACACCAGATATTTCTGAAGAAGGTGTGGTAAAAACAAACACTGAGAATTTTCAGGTATTTTTACAAGAAACCCAAGAAGATGAAACCTATTACTACTTAAAATACCTAGGTCAAATCACATTCCTTTCCTTCCTTAAGTTTCTTGGCTCTTCCAGCAGCAGCAGCAGGTTGGAGCTTCATCTAGTTCTGGCCACTTTTTGGTCCAGTTCTGGCCACTAGAGTAAACTGTGAGACCCTATAGTCATTAAAAGTTTTATGGGACGTGCTTTAGACTGGCTTGGTGATAAGGTGACAGTCGATATGGTGAAAAAACTCTTGTCATCAAAGTGTCATGGAAATTGAGCAGTGAGGGTAAATATTTGCGTGGAGGCGGTAAGGCACGCTGAGAAGGCTGGAGCTGGTGATCAACTGGAAATGTTTTCCTAACCCTGCTTGTGTTTTGCTTGCTGCTGGTCAGGGTGGATTTTTTTCTCTTCTAAGCAGTCCAACCAAATGATGAACCTGTCAGAGGCCATTAGTTGGCCAGTTTATAGTTGTTGTAAAGCATAACTGTCTGGCATTTGTGGTGGTGCGAATCTCAGCTCTGTCCTAATTGGATGTCAGGAGGCAGATTTGTTAGCAAGTCCCCTGCTCCATCCCTTAACGTTTCAGACCTTTTGTGTGTTGTCTACAAGTGTTACGCTCAGTGTGATAGGAAATGCCAGCTGGTAAAGCCTCTCTCTCTTTCTTTCCACAGGCTAATAACTCCAGCTAAAATTTTCCACTTATTTACTTAATTCTGTCGTTTTGTTCACTTTACACACATCCATCCAGCTTTTCTTTTATCAGGTTCCACTCCATCAAGCAATATGAATAAAAAGCCATAGCCGCGTCCTCTTGTTACTTAAACTGAACCCAGAACATACTAGGTCTCTGCTGAGTGTATCTATTGATTAAAACATTAGGAGGAATGTCAAGTGAGAACCAATGTGTTTGATTAGCCAATTATTTTAGCAAAAAAAAGCAATGAACTTTAATTCAAAATGCATAAGGACCTGTAGCCGATTATTTCTCGTGTGCTACAGGGAGGCCAGAAGAACTGAACGAGATGAGAGGCAGCCTGAAGAGAGGAGTCCTCAGGCTAAAGATGAACATGCTGCACGAGATCTTCTGCGTGACCCAGTGATAAGGAGAAATATTTGTGTGTATTTAAGGAGAGGCTATCTGGCCTCTGCAGCTTTTTGGTCAGCAGACCATAGTGAGTGCAGGCACCGAATGATCGGGTAAAACAGACGCAGCACATTTAAGTCTGTAGGATGCTCTTGTCTGAAGCCTGAGCGCTGGGTTTGACTTGTAGCAATCCATCAGTGAAGTACTTAACCGAAGGACTTGATGGAGCAGTAGAGTATTTGGCAGCTGACTGTTGGGAAAAGCTGATCTCAACACACCTTGATTGAGGGATGGTCTTACAAGGGAGCCCTGAAACTGCCCCAACAGCTGTGACTGCTAAGAGGGGTATTTGAAAGGCCAGAGCCATGGAAGGGAAGGCCTGGGCAGTGAAGAGCGAGGTTTGTGTAGGCAGATATGCTGCTCCCTTTTGTAGGGCCTTTGCTAGGTGATCTGGATTTATCCCAGCTAACGGAGGTGGTGAAGTTAGGAGCATACTTCCCCTCTGTAGTCACTGGAGACAGATGTTGCAGGAGGGCAACTCAGTGCACCGAAGGTCTGGATGTGCATGGAAAGCAGGCTGTCGGGTACAGTGACCAGCCTGTTTGTGCCTCCCTGCTTGCAGAGTATCCAGGGAGAATTATCCCAGGTGTGGAGCACGGGGGTTTGCTGACCAAGATCAGGCTGTGGCGTGCAGGAGGCCGTGATGTTTCACGATGTCCTTGTGCCACCATTGCTGCCTGTACCCTGAGCGAGATGGAGCCACCTCCGTGCTTGGTGCCTGCTTGCGCAGTGCCAGCGCAGCGAGGCCTGAGCGGTGCCTGGGAAACGTTGCCACACGGCAAATGATTGCTGGCATTGCGGTGTGCAGCTTGACTTCAGTCTGTGCTTCACCTCCTCTCTTCCTCCCCAGCCCATAGGGGTGCTGGGTGCATGCAGGGAGGAGAAACCCGGCGCTCCGGGCTGGGTGCGAGGACTGCTGGGTGAAGCAGCATGAGATGCAGGGATCCCTCCTCGTGTCACCACCACCGTGTCTGATCCCTGTGTTGGTGGCCTTCAGAGGAGGCAGCGGGCTCCCCAGCGTCCTCACTGCCAGCCGTTGTTGTCCTTCTTGCTGACAGTGCTGCGGCACGCTGCCTGAAAGCACTTTTGGCTCTGCCCGTAGCTGCTGCCTGACATTGGCCTGTCTCTGCTGTTATTTTGGAATAGTCACCCCAGAGTGACTGGTGGCAAGGCTGGGTTTAACGAGGCAGGAGGGAGGGCAAATTGCTACCTGCCTGCTTGCAGCTGCACAGCCTGGTTGTCTGCTGTGTTTCTAGGCTGATTTACCTCTGAGCACCAGAGTCACCTGCGATCCAGCCGAGCCCAGGAGTACCTCCTCCTGTGCATCACGGGCATCAGCTGTGTGGCTCAGCAGCAGGAGGGGTTTTGAGGCCACTGCAGGGAAGCAAGAGGCTTCCCAACAGTATCTCAGACCTTCAATCTGTGTCTGCATTCCCCTGAGCATGTTGGAGCTGCAGCTACTGAAGGAGCTTTGAAAAAATTGCAGAGGGATCAGTAAAGGAGGCAAACAACCGATCTTCCTCCAAAAATCAAGTGGCTTTTGGCAGCTGGCAGTTTGATGCAAGTCACTGTCCAAAGCGAGACCCTTAAAACCAGTGAGTAGTCAGACTTGTTTTTATCTTCATCCACGCTGTTTTTAAGAGACCAGCATCTGCAGTTTCACTTCCCTGCAAGAGCGGCCAGCTCCGGTCCTTGCTGGGTCAGTGTTACGTGGTGACATGGGAAAGGAGCAAATACTGTTTCTGCCTGCTGGGTCGTTGGCATAAGGCACTTTCTGCTGTTTGCGCTTAGTCTCTGTTCTCCGCTCTGGCCCCAGCCGTGCGGAGGATGGTATAGGAAAGAGTGATGGCATTACGCCCGTGACCAGCACGAACGGTGCGGCAAGGCGACAGAAAGCCAGGTGCTCGGCTCATGTCCCGCGCTGCTTCGTGCGAATGTTTATTCTGGATTTCGCGCCCATGTAAACCCTGGAGAGTAGCATTTTTTGCTCCTATAATAATAGCATCCGGCCCTGGTGGCATAAGCGGAGCTTAGGTATTTTTAGGGGATCCGAACTGTGAAATGTTTAGGGCCTGTTTCTGCAATAACATGTTCGCTTCCTCAAGAGTCATTGGGGACTGGAGGTTTGGCCCCCGGTGCTGGGCTGCTAAACTGGAGACAGATGACTGTCCTTGCCTGGTATGAGCAGAGAGGAAGAAAGAGCGGGAGGGGGTAGGACCAGCCACAGCGAGCACATCCTCCTCTTTGGTCTGCCCTTCCTGTTTGCTTGGTCCCGTGTCAAACATCTGGATGTGAACTGTGTCAAAATTCCCACTCTGAGGCTATAGCCGGGGCCGCTGTCGGCGGCTTAGGCCACGTCTCGAGGCTGCCGAGATGGGCAGAAGCGATGTCGGACCGGCTCGGAAGGAGGGGACTGGTAACGTAAAGCCTCCAGCTTCCTTTTTAGAGGGCAAAACACATGCGTGCCCATACAGTGCTCGCTGCGTGGGAACATCCTCTTTGCTCCTTGCCTTCTGAAACAGAAGCACCAGCTCGCTGTGGCCGTCGCTGTCGTGTTTGAGCCTCTTCTAAAGGTCAGCCTTGCTGTTGTTTCACCGGCTGGTGTTCCTGCCTTCCAGGCCACTTGCTGCTGGGAAAAAGTTTCTTTTGATGTTTTGATTAAACTAGAGATAAGACCTAGCTTCAAAGTCAGACTGGGCTGCTCAGGGCCTCATCCATTTGATTTTGAGGATGCATTTGCAAGGATGGAGACTGCACACCCTCTCCGGTCATCTGTTGCAGTGTTGAACCACTCTCTCAATGAAAAATTTTTTTTATATCCCATCGGATTTTGCCGCACCGCAGCTAGCGATCCTCAGAGCACGTAAGATAAGGGGCTGCCGGTCTTTGCTGCTGGAGAAAGCTTTGTGCTCCAGTTCTTGCTCTTGCCGCTCGTGCTGTCTGCCCTGCACGTCGGCACGTCATGTTTGGGTTTTTTGGCCTCTTGGGGATATTGCCACTTTCTAGAAATGCAGTAGCGCTTCGTGTGCATGTGTGTTTTGAGAAGGCTTATCGCCAGCTGACCTAATTAGATGACCGACTCCTCCCTAGATGGTGCAGGTCTCCCTGGCTCTTAGGAGGATTTTCCCCGTTTCTCCGAGCTGCTGTTTGATTTCTCTCTTTCTTTCTTTTAATAATAACATTCATTCACTCGTGTTATATAAGCCAGAATATAAGACTTCCAGCAAGACAGGGATTTACAGCACAGTAGCAGGATTTGACAGCTACTTTAAAACAAATAAGTAAAATCAAACTGGGAGGGGAGGGCAGCACAACGTTGCATCTTGGAGGTGAGTTCTCCGTTCATAAACTTCTTGGTCTCTTTGTGAAAACTGGAAAAGCTGGATGTTGTCCCTGCGCTGTCTGAAAGCCTCTGCAGAGCCCATCTCGCAGGGTGTAAGCACCTGCGGGTAATTATAACTCCCAGCCTCCTTGCAACAGTAGGGCTTACCACTAAGCTCCCGTGCTAAACCACCTACTGAGATCAGGGAAGCTGCTAGCAACTCAGCAGCTTCCCATCAGAGGGGTCAAAAACAGCTTGCTCTCTGAAATGCCTGTTTTTTTTCCCCTGTGTCCTGCAGAATATCCAGCTGAGCCCAGTTTGGTGTGAAAGGGGTCGGGGAGGCAGGAGAGGACATTGGTGATGGGGCAGAAGCGGGCAGCAGAGCGGAGCTGCCGGCTCTCGGAGCGGCAGGGCTGTATCAGCCCGCGCTTTATCACTGTTGGGGTTTCTGCGGCCGTTGCTGTTGTCCTGGATAAGGTCTGAAAGCTTCTGCGGAGTAAATATTTTCCCAGTCGGGCAGGACAGTCCTTGTAGGAGCTGTTAACAAGCCAAGCCAAGCACGTTCCCGGGAGCGGAGGGCCGGAAAGGGCTGGCACTGGGGTGAGTCTCGTGTCTCAGAGTGTCCTCGGACTTGGGGCTGCTGCATGCAATGCTTCGCTCTCTCTTTGGGGGATGTACATGTGTGTCACATCTTGCCCATTTTGCTGCTCTTGTATCTTCTTTTAAGAAGTAGTGACTTAAAGGAACCTCAGGAGAGCATCACATAAGTTTCCAGCTGATAACACGTATTTAAAAATGACAGTTCCACTCCAAATTACTTGTTCTGTTCTGGAGCACCGCTCTGAAAAGGTTTGATTTTACCGCTCCAAAAGAGGATTTTTATCTGGAGTCAATCAGAATAGTTTTCTTTTTAGTTCCATTAAAACAGCAAAGAAAATAATGTCAAGTTGAAGATTTTTTATTTGATCCGAAATGAAATATGTTTTTGTGTATTCTACGCCATTAGATGGAGACGTGGAAATTTTACATACATCACTGTGAAATAAAAGTAGAAATACTTTGTTAAAAATATCAAACCCTAAAATAAGAAGGAATTCTTTCCAGCATTTTCTTCTCAGGGTTTTGGCTGAAATGGCTTGACCAAAACTATTTACAATACACCAAGCCAATTCTGGGCTGCTGGCAAATGAGCGATTGAATTTTTATTTCCTTGGCTCTATGACATTAATTTCTTTGACTATTACAATGTGGCCATGAAAGGCTGCGTCTCTTCCAAGCGCTGACTTGCGGAGAAGGGGTTAAGCTAACTTAACACGTTTGGCCTTTTACTTCTGCACAAGTGGATTCAGTTCCTCAAGAGACTGCAGGCAAAGCAGGTAAGTGCAGCTTGCCCTTTGCTACGGAAAGGACTCTGCAGTTTCAGAGAGGGTTGGATCGTGCTAGCACGGTTGGCCATGAGTGCTTGCCCCGTGTGCGTCCTAATTCTGTTAGTATTTGGAGGATTATTCAGTGCCAGTTTAGCTCAATGCTAGGCGTCCTCTCTGTTTTCCAATGCCGCAGGAGTTGGTCTTGGAAAGTGCCGGACCTCTTTGGCATGCTGTGGAGATGCTTCCTGCATGCTGGCGTTGCAAGATATGGCTCCAGTGTCCTTCCCTGCGCTTGTGCTCAGGGATGCTTCTCGTGGACAGGGAATCCTAAGCAAACGCAGCGGTTCTTCAAGTTCACAAGGCTGCCAGGAAGGGGAAGAAAGCATATGTTGAAAAAGGAAAAGAAAGGAAAATTAACTTCCCGTTCAGCTGGAGAAACATCAGGAGACCTTTTGGTGCTCGTTATTATCTCAGACGATTAAATAATTGGGCTCAGGGATGTGCCCTGAGCTCCGTGTGCGTAGGCAACAGGGGTAATGTTTAAATCTCTGTCGTGGGATTCTTGGGACTGCTCCCGTAGAAGAATACGAGGGAAGGATCACTTCAGAAAACAGCTTGTGTTTTGTTTGCTGGCTTCGGAAGCCCTGAAGACCGTCTAACAGACGAGGGGAAAGCCTGCAGTAAGCCCTGGCAATTTGTGTGCCTTCTAACGCGCCGGCACTAAATCGATAAAACCATTTATGTAAGCATTAGCTGCATTTTTAGTGCAAAGTGTCAAAGCACCTACAATAACTAGAGGCTAGGTATGAGGTTTATTTTCTTTGACCATTCATACTGTATAATTTGTTCTAGAAGTTCCTTTTCAAGGTCCTTGTTAAGCTCAGCTACTTAATTCATGAGTTGTGAAGATCCCTCAAATGGTCTGATCTGACCCGCATATAACATAAGTGATGGAGCTTCACCTGGTGACTTGGGCCACGCTCAGAGCTAGTCTTTCAAATATGCTCAACCCCAGTCACTTTTGGCTGAACAAGGATGTGTTTCTCACTAGTAGCCTGTCCTTGTTTTAAACAGTTTAGGAGATGATAAAATTGCTGTCGTCTTTGCTATATGTTCACATCATTATTTCCCCTTGTCCCATTTCTACTTTTTTTTTTCCAGCTTCCTTTTCTGGCTGTTGGTAATGCTGTACTTCCACCTGCTGCTCTAAAAGACCCTTTAATGTAAGATATTGTCTGTGTATATAATGTTATAATGTTTCTTGATTAATCAAGTTTCCTCTTGTGCTTTTTTTTTTTCTTTTTTTTTTTTTTTTTTTTTTTTAATGGTGTGAGCTCTCTGTTCGTCTCTCTGTAGTTGAGGGTATATGAATAGCAGGCTCCCTGCCACAAAGTTTGTGCCGCAATTGCAAGCGATTCTCCCTTTTGCTGCAATTAAAATCCTCCCTTCACATTCTTATTCTAATTAACTTCAGGGATGTTAATCCCTTGTGTAATTAGAGGTCGGCCGATGCAGTGAGGTTTGGGGGGGAACTTTCTCAGATGGTGGTAGAGCTTTGCACAAGCTCTTTGGATCCCTGCTGCGGTGTTTGCTGGGGCTGACGCACGCTGGAGGACGGTGCCTCAGTGCTAGCAGTGTGTCCGTATTAGCTCACATTTCAAACCGTACCCCTCTTCCCATCTTGGTTGGTGGCAAAATGCCTTCTGATTTCTCTCCTGACTTGGGGTTTTTGTAAGTCTCCCACTCTCAGAGCAGCTCTGAGCTTTCTATGTCCCTATGGCCTTGGACTTGTTCCTCTGCTCCAGAGGAGCCTGTGTGAGTAGGGTCACCATGCAATTGTGAATCCTTGAGGCTCTGTCTTCACTGTGGGAGCAAGATGCCTAGGGCAGTGCAAGCTCCGAGGTTCCCCTTCCATCACTGCTGCTCATGCAGACATGCCTGCAGAAGTTTTAAAATGGTTGTTTAAGGTGGCAGGGTGGTATAATGCTAAATGGCAGCTTACTTCTTGCGGCAGGTCTTGCATTCTGTTTTGAGCTCTGTGCCATGACAAAAACTGTTCAAAACTAGTTCATGGATGTGTATCTGAATCACCTTCCTACCCGCAGGTCCCCCAGTAACTCTGTGGAGAGCAATCAGTGGGCAGGGCTGGTGGGTCTCATTGCCACACGTGGTGTCTGGTTGGGAGCCTCCGGGTGGACGCAGCATTCCTGAAGAATGGATCTCATTGGTCTTGGATGTCCTTGGGTGGTCCTGGGTCTTCTGGTCCTCAGGCAGTTCTGTAGGAACTGTGTATCCTTTTGGGTCAGGAGGCAAACTTACCAAAATAAATATTTCTAGCATTATCTCTGAGCAGTCTGTAAGTGTTTGTAGAGAAACAGCTTAGTGCATTCTTGGCGTGGTTTTCCTGAGCTGCTGTGCACTTACTCAACATGGTTACCCAGAGGCATTCTAAAAATTAAGGCTAAACTTCTAATATTTATTAATTTTTACAGAAAACCTCTAAATCTTTGGGTAGGAGGAGACCCAGAAGGGACAGGCAGTCTCACTCCTTATATGCAGAGGGTCTGTAGAATAGTTACTCCACCTGCTAGGTCATGAATTCCCTCTAGGCCTATTTATTGACTGCTACAGGGTAATATATTTTCTGCTTAGGTCTCTGAGATAAGTCTGTTTTAAGTACACCTGTATGTATGTAGCTTCAGCACAGTAGGTCAATAAGATGTTATGCTTTTGTCTTTGTTTCAGGTGCGTGTTTACCCTGTTGTGCCAGCTCAAATATTTGAGTATTTGTAGTTTTATCTATTCTATCAAAGCCTCTTAGCACGTGCGAGTCAAACAGTGGCACAGAGCAGGGTCCTTCGTTGCTCCTGGCACTGGTGGTTCTGAGAAGTTCCCGTCAAACTGCAGGCACTGACAGCGTCTCCCTGTGCTGTGGGTAAAACATATGGATTGAGTGCACTGAAATCAATGTTCAGTTTTTAATTTGGATGAAGAGTTTGGTGTACAGCGCATGTGTGCATGGCCGTGCTGGGATCTACATCGAAGGAAGTGCTGGCATGCAAGGAGGTCAGCTCAGGGTGCTTTGAGACTGAGCTCATCTGCCCCTGGTAAGAGACAAGTTCAAGGTTCTTGTCCTGACACATACAGTTTAAAATGCCTAAAAACAAACATACCGAGCAGGGAGGCCAGCGCATTGAGGTTATCTTTTGACCTTCTCCTGATAAGATAGGTAAACGCTTTCCCGTCCTTGCTCTGAAGTGCATGTGTGTGTCTTGGAGAGCGCAAAGTGCAGCTTCCACGTTGGTTTTCAGTGTCTTGTCAGATGTCATCCGCGTTAAGCTGTTCCCTGCATGCGACTTAGCCTTTTCCCAAAATGTTCCCTCTTCTAGTCAAGAGCTCAAGTTTACTTTGAGATGATCAAAGCTGTTTCCACCCCAGTCTTTCAAACGTGGCTTTGACTTTAGTGAACAAACAACAGGGCAGTGCCAGGTCATGACGACAGTTGTGCCTGTTCATTGCTCACTGTGAAACTTTGCGTAAGAGTTTGAAGCCAAAAAATCTACCGGTTCATATCTTTTGTCAAACTTCTCTTGGTAAACTCAAGTAATCGCAATGGCTTTAGTTGCAGTGCTCCTGTGCCCTTTGCTCCTTGTCGGTCTCTCTACTTCTGATGCTCAGGTTTGGTAGTTCCAGCCTGTCGTTGGGGGACACCTGCAAGGGAACGCGGGTCCGTAGGCCAAGAGTAACATCCTGGCAGGAAACTCTGACTCTGAACGGCGGACTTAATCTCCTATTTTTTGTTGTCAGTTTAGGAAGGGAGTCACTTACGTGAACAGCACTGATTTACCATTTTTAGGAAGCTGTAATGCTGTTCGTCTGTCACCAAGTTTGGGGGACGCTGCTGTGTTTCTGTCCAAGAGCGCTGGCTGACCTGGGGAGATACCACAGCCAGGCTGGCTGCTACTTCCACGCCATCCTCTGCGTAATCACCACAGCTTTGCGTGTCTGCCCAGTCCGGGGATCCGTGGGGTTTTGCAGCAGGGATCTGCCAACAGGCTCCCTTCCTTGAGCCTAGACGTGGGCCGAAGTGGTGAAATGGGAGTTTTTAGCAGAATTCATCAACCCTAAGTGGATCTAGGCAACCACAGACCTGAACTGCGGTTCTGTAGTTCCTCACTACCACCGCAGCACCGGCAGAAACGAGGAAGCTAAGCCGGTGTACCCAAGAGCTACAGTTTGCAGAAGAGACTAGTATCACGGATACTTTGACATTAAGTCCTGTTAAGGTGGTAAGGGTGGAGGTTCGTGTAACTGAACATTAGCTGTCCGTATCTGGGCCAGCTGTCTAGACTATCATTACCACTGGTGGAGGTAAATAGACACTTCCAAAGCTCAGTTGATCCCATGCTGATCTCTAAAATAGGTCAGCTGAATCGTGTCCTGGAATACCTTTCTCTCCGTGGGCTACCTGGCGTGGCAGCGTCTTCCCTAGCTGGGGGGGATGAGCCCACCCCGAGAGCGTACGCAACTCCGGCTGCGAGTGTCACGTCCCGCTTTTCACGCGGGGGTTGTAAATTGTAGCTGTGCTGCCGGCGGCTTCTCCCAAGGGCAGTGGTTTTACAGCGGCTGTTGCAGCTTGTCTGCTCGTTTGAAAGGTGACGCAGAGAAAGGTGTGCTGTTATAGCCTGTTTTCCCCGTTCCCAGATTTTTCCCACCTCTGATCTGTTTGCATTACCCTCCTGAAGGACTCCATGAAATAGTATGCAGCCGTCCTGCTCGGTGATGAGCTCTGGCCGCCTGTGGCTCTTTCCAGGAGGCAGAGATGGCAGGGGATGCAGAAATCAGCACAAAGCACCTATTTTACAGATGGTTCTGTAAAATGTGCCCTAACCAGTTAGCTGAAATAATGACATTGGCAAGCAAAACGCGCTAAAGCTTTGTCATTTACGTTTGCTTTATATTACCAAAAGCCTCTCTGTCCTTCTCCCATCCACTAGGGCTTATCCAGTTGAGCTGCCTCATTTACTTTTTATTAATCAAAACTGGCAGTCCCTCGGGCACTAAATGTAGCTGCTTGCAGCTCCTTTGCCTCCTGGGATTCAGCAGGCTGCTCCTCGTTCAGCTCCTCCTAACTTCACTGCTGCAGGGTGAGGAGCAAGCAGGGCACGCGTGGGCAGAGCCAGGTGGCCCTTCCGGGGGACACGCGGTGCCGAACGGGCTCCTTCCATCCCGTGCTGCTGGTGCAGGGCAGCCCTTGTCCGGTGGGGAGAGTGGTAGTCTGGAAACGATTGCACAAAAAATGCACTTAAGGCCTCAAAAATGAGGCTGGTGGCCGGCCAATAGCACATTAAAATTCCTGTCTGAGGAGTTTCTTTGCTTGCTATTTGTGGGGCTGGTTCCTTAAGGGACACGTTATCCTGGCGAATTGTTTTTAACCCCTTTCCATAGCTCATGACCCAGCTGTTAAAAGCTGGGGGTGGATTTGAGAGCGGGTTTAAACACGCTGTGGCCTGTGGGCTCTGTCCATGCCGCTTGCTGCTCAGCTTACTTGTAGCTGGGGAAAAATGAGACTTAAGAACGGGGCTCGGTGTATCTACTGCAGGCCTTTTCCCCGTCCGTCCAGGCCATGTGAGCTGGAGTTGTCTCCCGTGCTGAGATACGGAGCGATCCCTCGGGAGAGGAGAGCCTGCAGGTAGGTGTGAAGGTGGAAGGAGGAGGGATGCAATACGCGTGCCTGTCTCTGAGCGGCCCGAAGGATGAACAGCGGCCTGATTCTGCCTCCAGTGAGGTTTGGAAAGGCCAGGACAGACTGCTTACTCTCAGGGGAGTGTTATCAGAGCAGGCTGGAGCACTTCACCCAGCGTTTTGGACAGATGGGAGTAGTTGCTTCCATAGTGTCTCTTCTTGTCTTTCCATCTCTGCAATGCCAGCTCCCAGTGGTGGCTTTGTGACCTTCTGCTGCTGGCGTTTTCCTCCGTGACCCAGGTGTGGCTGCAAATGTTCACCCTTGGGTGCCCCTAAATCACAGGCTTTCCTTCAAACACTCCCGTTTCCACTCCTGCAAACTCATTGCCAGCAGCCAGCCAAGACTGCAAGCGCTGACCCGGGCGAGAGGTCGCTTGTTCTGCGTGTCGTCACCTTACAAACGATGGTTACTCTTTAAACGGATAAACGGCCTGGCATCGCTGCGCGCGTTCCTCCCTCGTCTCCTCCAGACGGCTCTTCCCGTTGCTCGTGTCCTGCCTGAATTAGGCTGGGTGGGATCACACTGTCTTCTAGAGCTCAGCAGAGAGCGGCTTTGATCCTCGTAGCCTCTCGCCGCTGCCCTCGTGGAGCTAATCGTCGGTGCAGAGCGCTGCAGGAACGTCAAGGGTTGATGTTTCCATAGGCTGTGCTGGAGATAAGAGCTTATCTGGGCTGTTTTGGCCCCGTGTGTGGTGTGAGAGGTGGTAGGTCTGCGTGGGGCTCAGCTCCAAGCGCATCCCTCCCGTGCGGCGAAGGTGACCCGCCGTGGGGCGAATCGCCTGCGCTTTCCCTGCCATCCCCAGCTTTTGTCAGAGCTGCAGCCTCTTCCTAAAATATCGCCAGAACTATTTGGTGGATTTTGTCCAGCTGAGTAATAAAACCCGTATCCGGCCGAGGGCTGGGCTTGGGACGCTGCCCTGGAAAGCTCTGGCTCTGCGGGGCAACGCTTCTGCCGTAGCGCCCTGCTTTTGGGCAGCGGCTCCTCGTGGAGAGGTGTCGCTGGTGGAAAATTGGGAAGATCCGTGTCCTGCTGCGCTGACCTCTGTGCCCGGCTGGCACAGCTGTCCTTGCAGGATGGGAGAAGCGGGATTTTGTCGTTCACGGCACGCAGATGCGTGCTTGGCGTCCCCTGGAAGGTATTAGCGGGCCTCTGCGTTGTCCAAGCTTCCCGTGGCGAGGCTGCGATGCCGGCCGGCTGCTGACGCTCCTCCTTCCACACTGCACAGACTCGTCAGCGCTCGTAAAACGCTGACGCGTCTTCCCGATGCAGACGACGGCTAAGACGGAGCGGGTGACAAAATGAAGGCAGCCAGCTGTTGGCGTCCCTCGTTCTCGCGTGCTCTCACGTGACGCCGCAGCGCCGTGACTAAGAGCGGCGTGATGCCGGGCAGGGAAGCGAGGAGACGGCTCTGCCCCGTCGGCGTACGGCGGGTCCTCGGCTCGCCGCTAGCGTCCTCGGCTGCTGCGCTGGCTCCCGACGAGTGCCAGAGGCGCTCCCCGAATCGCTCGTGGAAACTAGGTGGGAGACCGGGAGGTGGATCCATGGATCCAGGCTGAGTGAGGGGCTGCAGGGGCGCCTCGGCGGCTGCCCGCGCTGCGTCCCGTCCCGTCTCCGTCAGCCAGCCGCAGTTGGGGGGGGGGGTATTACTGCAAGCTTTATGCTCCATGCGGCATTTTGGTAGTTCGGTGTTGCTCGGTTGCCAGCTCCAATCTGCTTGGATCGGCTGCGAGTGGAAGTCGCTGCTGCCAGATGGTCATTTATTGTCTGCGGGAAACAAAGCGCTGTCTCAGCCCGGCGGCTGGCAGACAGGTGCCGGTGTGACTGATGGGAGCCCTCCTGGCTCCTCTCCTGCGTTGCAGAATCTCTCTCGAATAGACTGATGGAGAAAATAATGAACCTTCTCCGAGCGGTCCCGGTAAATCAAGGCATCAGTTCCTTATTAAATCACGGAGAGAATTTATTGCGGAGGGTGGGACAGTGATTGCTCCCTAAGTGAAAGGACAGACCTACTCTTTGCTGCCAGCAGTCTGGTGCAATAATAAAACGTTGTGTTTTAGATGGTGCCTTTTAGTCCACGGGAATCTGAGAGCTTGATGAATCAAGATGATCTGTCTGGTCGGAATAAGAATCGCTGCTTCTACCGCTGTGAAAAGCAGTCGCTTTTCGAGATTGAAGCCCGCTGTCTGGACCGTATGCAGTCCACGTGGCAAGGATCAGGTACACGGAGCTGAGGGGGACACTGTTTTCAGCCCTTCTCAGCCCTGTTTTCTCCTGTCTTTGCAAGTAGCTGTAGCACCTGGCTTGTGGTATGTTTAAATCTGCTGGAAGCCCGAAGTGGGGACGCCAGTCCCGTAGGTCTCTGCTCCCATGGCACTGACCTCCCCGTTCCTTGGCTGGCTGTGTGCCGCCTGGGGCCTCCTCGCGTGGCTTTAATTGCATATCTCAAGTGCTTCACGACTCAGAAGCTAAATGCTGGAATGGCCTGAATATGGCTTCGTTCCTTGTCCTCTTGGGCTTCCCCATGTCTTTACTTACTTCTCTGCCTCTTATTTTATTATTGGGCTAGAAGCGTTCTGAGGAAGGGACCATTTTTCATTCTGCATGTGCAGAGTTGCCACGTTCTCCAGTTCCTGATCTTTTCCCCTAGAACATTTGCAAAATCTTGTTTTGTTTTGTAAACGATGAAGGTGATGAAAGATTCAGAACCGCCTGGGGCAGAGCAGAGGATGCACTCATCCGTGCATGGAGCCTTCCAGGTGAGCTTAGCTGTCTCTGAGAGGTCCACGTTACGGTTTTTCTCTTCCCCTTCCCTCTCCCAAATGGCAGATGTATACGGGAAGGTCCCTCCCCCCCATACACGCTTGTCACTTAAGCACCTTGTAGGAAGAAGGCACAGAGATCCCACAGGAGAAAACCACACCGGGGTGGGGTGTGGGGAGCTCTGTCTCCAAGACATCTGCCAGTCGCCTTGCTGATACAACTCAAGTTCAGACATCATCGGATTTGAGGTCGGGAAGGAATTTTCCCTTTGGTCAGAGCAGCAGAAACCCAAGACTGATTTGTTTTTTCCCCTCCGTTGCATCAGCCTTCTTCTAGACCATCAGCAAAAACCATGGGGACGTATCTCGCTTACTCATTTCCATTCTGTATTTCAAGGACGCTGAGCAGTAGGAGCTCCTCAAGCTCTCCTGCCCTCTGCCTGGAGCACAGCACAGCTTCGTTTCTGAAGAACAGAAAGGTCGTGATTAACTGAAGCGATTGGTTTGATTTAGGAGTATATAGGCAGAGCGCAGTGGCATGTGGTTCCCCGGAGGAGATGATCTACTGGTCCCTTCTAGCTTAAAATCCCTGAGATGAGGGAGCTCCACACAAGAGGCACTTGCAACCCCAGTTCTGCGTTTTCCTGTCCACCGTTTCAGTGCGTTCGTCTGTAGCGGGGTCGTCTTTTGGGTTGTTGCTGGTGTGATCCTTAATTTCGTGTTTGTGTGTATGTGACAAGGAGAGGTGACAGCCTGGGCGTGTTGGCTCGCGGCCGAGGTACGTGCTGTGAACGCTGCTAGAAAGCCTGCGTGCAGGCACAAAAACTCTCCCTGCCAATGCGCTGTAGGCACGGTTTAAAGGGATTAAGTGCCCTCCGCGATGGCCTTGCTGCCAGCCATGGGATGCCATTCCTGCCCCATCCCTCCCCTCCGCCGGTGACTTGCTGCACAGATCGCGCCAGCGTGTTGACATCTCAACTTGAGTTGGATGTGTCTTTTAGGATTACAGGGCTTTTCGCGGCACAAGTGGCCATTATGTTGCCTCAGTGCCTGAAAAGAAAAGCTTTAGTTTCTGATAATGGTCTCCCTTCGTTTATTTGCAAAAGACAGCGCAAGCTGGCTGGAGCTGAGGCATAAGCGCGTGGTTGAAAAGTGCGATTGTGCGGATCAGCTCTTTATCGCTGGGGCACGTACTGTGTGCGCTGTACGTGCTCTGATAACAGGCGACGCTGGGGCGTGGAGTACGGTCCCTGCTGTGCGAGAAATTGGGCGCTACGCATGCTCCTTCAATGCGATCCTCGACCGCAAAGTGGAGCTGCCATGGGTTCCCGGTGTCTCTTAGGAAACCGCTCGTGTTGGCAGCCGAAGAACTTGCTACCTGCCACCGTCGTCGTGTGCATGGCGCACATGTTCGAACGCACACTCCCCAGATGCCTTTTGCATGCAAAACATCTTCCATTTCCAAGTAGGTATCTTGTAATTTAATTCTTCGAGCCATAAGGTATTAGCGTGCCGGTCTGAACGCAGCGTGCCAGCAGCAGTTTTCAGCTCTCGAGGGCGAAATGTTGCAGCTCCCACGGGGAGCTCCCGGAGCACGTGAGAAATCTGCATTTTTGCCTCCCGTTCAAATTGGGCTTTTTGGTGACGTGTTTCCTTTGGAAAAGGTGAAAAGTGGCAAGGAATGAGTTGTAATGTGGGCTTTTGTTTTATTAGTCCTTAGCAGAAGCAAAGGAACGTGAAAACAGATGATGTCTAACTAAGTCACAGTTTGTAGTATCAGTCAACATATAAATAAGTCACAGTTTCAAAACTCAGGCTGTTCTTGCTTTGGGGGTTGGTTTTCTTTTTTCTTTTCTTGTTTTTCTTCTTTTCTTCTTTTTCTTTTTTTTAATGGCCACTTTCAAATGTTATTTCCAGAACTGCTGATATATTTCCATGCTTCTTTTTTTTTAAAATCATACGGGGCCTCAAATCAGAGGATGGAGAGCATGCCTTGCTATCATGAGGCAGCCAGGAGAACGTGCCAGGGGACATGCCTGTCTGGTGATCTCATGTTCTGGAGCATCCCACCGTGCGGGCAGACCAACGTTTCCATCCTATGGCCCATAAGCAATTTCCCGTAACTTGAGCAATCTGCTTGAGGTGGGAGAAGTGGGGGATTTAGCAGTTTCCTATCCTGCTGTTTGAGGGTATCCGGTCAGAAAGTGGTTAGTTTGTCTGGTTCCTCTTGCAGAGGAGAGCACAGCACTGCCTTAGAGTGAGGCAGTCAGTCTAGACAGAGTAACATCCGTAAATGGTGGCGTTTCTCCTTCCCCTGCTCACTCCTGAAGTTGGGGCAGTGGTTTTCTTAGCTGTGTTCTGGTCTTGTGGACTTTTTGTTTCTTCTTCTTGACAACATCCATGGCAAACAAAAGGTACCGTCTTCTCTCTGTCCCTTAGGCAGCCCCATCTCTCAGGAAAGCCCTCCAATCTGCTACATGGATTTGACATAGTAGAAGACTTTCAGTTTCTAAAGGTCCAGAGATTTTGGTTTTGTTAAGAAGGAAAAAAAATCCACCTCCCAACCCCCAAATATTTCTTATCACAGTGAAGCAAGCTAGATAGTAAATTGTTGGCTGGGTTGGAACAAGGAATTTTTGCTTTCTGGTTGTTCCTGGACTTCCTGTCCTTTCTTTGTCGCTCGCTGGACTGAGAGAACTGTGTTAGGTCGGGTTTTGTGGCCTTTTGCACTAAGAATTTGGGTCCTTTGGCTTTTGCTTGCTATTACCAAGGTCTGCAGCTTTTGATTGCATCAGCATAACTAGACTTACCTTGCTCGTGGCAAGTAGAAAAGTCACATGTAAGGCAGGGTGGTGGGATGGCTGAGGACAACCTCCAAATCACTTGTCCCGCCTCTTGGTGATGCTATTTGCAGCAAGACGAGAGCAGCGCAACGTCAACGCACCTTGCTGGGATCGTTTGCTCCGTAGAAGGATGCCTGCATGGCCGTTGCCAAGAAAACTTCCCGGTGTAGATGAGCTTCAGGCACCGCCAGAAAATGAAGCTGTCTCCTCCTCCTTGTTGAGTTTTGTGGGATCTTTTTTGTTTTCAGTGAGTGGCTTTGTTTTGATTTGCTGTGGTTTTTGTCTGCTCTGCACTTTGTGGCCTGCCGGGCTCCTAGATGTCACTGCGCTGTGACAGCTGTTTGGCTTCTGGCACGTCACGCGAGCTTTTCCGCATCGCCAGGTAGCAGAAACCAGATCCGAGACTGGAAGGATGAGGAAATATATGAAATGCTCAGCCAGCCATGGATACATAAATATCTGAGAAGCCAAAGGCTAGATGCAGCGGCAGTTGTTCAATATAATTTTCAAAGGTCTTTAGAGTTTAATTAGGAAGGGGTCAGATCCAGAATGCAATAATTTCCGTTGCTGTGCTTTACATTTTTGTCAACTCAAAACATGTTGGCTAATGAGCAGCAAATCCAAACCGAACGTGTGATGCTTCATCTGTTCTTGCAGAGATATGGTAATACGTGGATGCAGGGAATAATGGTTCGTCTTGATTGTTTTCCTTTTCCGTAGCGACTGTTTCTGCAGTTTGCTCGAGATGAAAGTTAGCCTTTGGCAACGGAGATAACTGCTCATTTCATTCACCAGGACGCTTGCACCGTTTTAGACAGACACATCGCTAATTGCTTGTTGTTGGAAATCTGCTGGATTAGAGGAGAGAAAATATTGCTGTGAAAGGAGCTCATTAAAAGGAGATTCTGGGAAGCGAGCCGGCTGCCCGACGGCCGAGCTCAGGTGCTATGGTGATAGGCGGTGGTTCAGACCCCCAAGTGCACAGGCAGCCAAAGGTTGTTCTACACTTACCGCTGCGAGGACATTAGCCAACAGTTTGTGAAATCAAAGCGTATGAAGGGCTTCACCCTACCTGAAGGCGCTGATAAGGTTGCGATCAACTTCTGCAGAAGCAGGAGGAGACCCACGCGTCTGCGATGCGCATGGTGCATCTTTGTATGATGTCTTATCGGGAGACTGGCAGCACTGCTGGAAATGAGTCCTTGGAGCTGGGCTGCCAGATGTAAAACGCTCTGGGAATGAGTCAGAAAGATTGGCTGTGAATCTCTGTGGATCCCAGTGCTCCTTGGAGGGGAAACTCAAGCTATACTGGTTCAGCAGGAACTGAGCTAACCCACATGACCCTGAAATTCTGCAATATTGCAGGGCTTTGGTGTCCAGTTTGTGGCTCGCTGTGTTGGTGAGGGTGTAAGCATGTTCTTGGCGTACCCTTTCTTCATGCTGCATGGTAAAACACCAGCTGCTCGCTGCAGAAATAGCAGAGCATTTCTTAGCAGTTATATATCATGGACCTGCAAAAGCTAGTAATTTATAACAGGTAAGTCGTGTGCCTTGGAAAGGGAAAGCTGCCGTGCTCTTCTGCCCTGGTGGATGCTCCCACCATGCAGTCAGAGCAACGTGTCTCATCTCCTAGGCTGGGACGTGAAATTACCTGCCTTGAGCAGAGGAACTGTGCACACGGGCAGCTCCCTCGGAAAGGCTGCTGCCTTGTAAAATCACAGCCCAGCTCCAGCTGCAGTAATCTCTGCGTGCGTCTATGGCCCAGGCAGCACGGAGGAAGAAGAACGCTTTATGATTTAGATTTTTAGCTCTTGGCTAATTTGTGTCCTCCTTGTGAACAGTAGGAACAGGCAACAGAGAGGGAAGGGACTGCTTTTACTGCTTGACGTGAACACGGCCTGCTTGGAGCCAGATATTAAGTTGAAAGTAGGTAATTTAGGGCTTTTAGCCAAAGAATAGCCAGAACTGTATGCCCTGAAAGAGCTGAAATACAGCTTGGACAACACAACAGGCAGAGCAGGGCGAGGGCAGCTTTGCCTGGGTGCCTCTTTGCTTTCCGCTGCTGCCCGAGGTGAGGGGGTGGGCAGGGCAGGGTGTCGTCTCACTGGTCGGGAAGGTCCCACGGTGGTTTGCGGTAGAGAGCAGAGAGCGATGGGGTGAGAGTCAGAAGTCAGGCAAGAGACATTAAAAACTCATGTTGGCGGCTTGTGGACAGAAAGCAGTGTCTGCTAGACTCCCCTTTTTTCTGCTACTCATAGTGTGAATGCACTATACTGACTGATGAGCTTAGCTTTAAATTGGAGTGGGCTGGTACGGTAGTAGTCTCGGTTCACACTGGGCCACGTGTCCTTGCAGGGGAGTAGAAGTGGATGCAGCTTGTTGGATTACAGGAGGCCGCAGGTGCGGAGGCATCTTCTGGGGTGTCTTTGCCCTGCTTTCCCCCCCGGCTTGCTGCAGTGGGGCACCGTGGCATTTTGTTTCTTTGGCCTGATGTGCCCCGTGTGGCCACTGGCATGTGGAGCAGAGTGCACTTCTCAGGCTGGCTTTAAGCACATCTGGTATCACAGGCTCAGGCTTTGTTCCTGTCTGCTTAGCTTAAACCGTGACTTTTTCTCATTGTTGGGCTGAGACGTGTACTGACCGCGTGGCCGTGAGATGTGGCTGCACAACGCATGCCCGACGTTTGGCACCGGCAAACAGACGGATCCTCTTGCAGAGGAGATGAAGTCAAGCCACAGAAGACAGCCCTTGGAAGCAAGGGAAGAGTAGGCATGTAGGCAGCCCACCTAGAGCCTCAACCGCTGGGTGCTGCCACAAGATGCGTGGCCTTCCCCGGGGAAAGTGCTGGAGCCGTGGATCACGATTAACCCCCACAGCAGAGGAGGAGGTGGCCGTGTTCATACAAGGAGAGTTTGCACTGCAGCTTCCTTTTGTAGGAAGCATCCCTCGTTCTTAGCAAAACATGGCATGGTAAATCCCATATGGCAGAAACGTTTTTAGTGATCTCTCAGAGTAGTTCTGGGGTCTGTCAAAACTCGCCTCTACACAACTCGGTGCAGTGCCTGGCTGGCCTGAGGCTTTCTGCCGTATTTTGGGGAAGTGCAACTAGCAGAGAGAGAATGCACTCAGTGTAAGGCTTCTGCAGATACGTTAAGAAGTGTTGGACTGCTCTCTGTTCCTCCTGATTTTTAATAATGGAGGAACAGCAAATTAACATGGGAACTTTTTCAGCACTTACCTGAAGGGTAAGGACTGAAGAGGCCTAGGTTTTCAAACCAGGATGTTTCAAGTGAGTCTTTTAAACCCATACCTGAACACCTGTGGCAAAGTGGTCGGAAAGATGGGCTGGACACTTGCCATCTGTAGAGATTTGGTGGTAGCTGATCCTTTTAATAATTGAACTTTGATACAGGTACTTAAATCTTGAGAAGCCTGACTCTAGTACCTACATTAGGAACTTCTACCTGGACTCTGTATTTAACAGAGAACTTTTCCAGCTGTCTTACTTAGACATTAGCATTAAGTAAGTATAACTCCTGGCAGTGTAGCTGGGGGGAAAAATACATTTCCCACTTGCACTATGTGGGTATGTACAATAGCATGATGCTCCTGGTTCTCTTACCTATCCCAGAATCTTCTAAGAGCCATGTCATGCGTGAGAAATCATTTTAGGCCTTTAGTGTGCATCCTATGGAAGCAAAAAAAAAAAAAAAAAAAAGGCAAAAGCAATCTCTTTTTCTAGTTTCCTTCTCTGCCAAAGCAGTAATGGTACTTACTGACCTTGGGATGTTTTGGCACTTAGCTGCTGGTCTTCACTATGTCTTGACTGCAGTCTGCAGTCCTGGTTCTGCTCTTGAATTCACCTAGCCCAAGTAAGAGCAGCCCTGCTGTGAATGAATGTCGGGTTACAGTGTCCACACCAGGGCTAAGACTTCTGGGGGGACATCCTGTGTTTCCTTAGCTCTGCTCAAAGCTAACCCTGTCTAAAGTCTTTCATAGCAAATTGCTGCAGAACATTTTCTCCTTTTGTAGGCAAATGATGGTGAGTTATGGGAAGGCACTGAAGAACTGCAGGCAGCTCGGAGACGCTAGCCTGCATCCTCACTACAGAGTGGTCATGTTAACACTTGCTTTCCTGAGCCCTCTCTTTTACCCCTTCTTAAGTGAGTCAGCTTTGGTGCACACAATGTTAGAAACAAGTATCTTGAGTATGGCTCCAAGCTTAAGCTAGGCCCAACACTGGAGTCATAATTCAAGGAAGCTTTGGGTCGACACAAGCCCACAAGTGCTAGTGTGAGTGTGGGTGACTGCTCTGCCCTTGAGGCTGTCTAGCACAAATACCGAAAACCACAAATTGCCCTAGCTAGGTGAGCTTCGTGACTTCTCAAGGCATGCTTGGGAGCAGCAACTGCTCAGTGTACCCGTGACCTTGGCATTTCTATATGGAAAACAAAGTTGGCATTGGGTTGTGTAACTGTATTTGGTCACATGTCACTACTTGATAAGAAATTGGTATTTTTGTTCTCATGCTGGATGCAATTAAGTTGCCTTTTGTGTACTCAGTGGAAGCTGATGAGAGCATTAGTGCTATGAGCCGTCGTGATGGCTGATGTCCTGCCAGGCTGGGCCTTGGATAGGGGCAAGGAAGTGTGCCGTTGTTGCTTTAAGGGCAGGTTGGGGTGTCAGTTTGTCTTGCTGAGATGGAGCAAGAAATGGTGTCAGGAAGATCTCAGTGTGATCTCAGTCCTGCTGACAGAGTCACCACGTCAGCAGTTTCTGGACCAAAAGACCCTGCTCTTCACTTAAGGGAAGAATTTTTCTAGGCGACTCATCAGGTGGTTCCTCCAGTTTGATACGAATGTGAAGGACTTTTTGGAGGTAGTGGATTTGTTGAGCTTGGTGTCCTGCATGGTGGCCTAGAGCTGCAAAATAGACCAGGCTGTTCTGTAGATGCGGCTTCCACCCTCGCTCTACTGGTTGGAGCAAGTGGAGCATTACCAAACATACAAATGTCATAAAAATGCCCATTCTTACTGAGCTCATTTGCTGCTTAAAGGTAAAACTGTATAATTAGAGGACTAAAGGAAGAACCCCATTTAGATCACTTTAAAAAAAAAGCAGCTGTTAATAATAATTTTCTGTTGCAATAATATGAACAATTAACAGTAACGATAAATGGGTTGCACATCTATAAACTTTCTCTGCTGTTGATTTTATGTTATGTGGTCATACTAATGAGTGTGACATGGGCTTCCTAGAAAATATCTGTAAGGTGGTTTTCAGCCTCCAAAGGTGGTTTTCAGCCTCCAAAAGTGTATAGCCTTTGTACTTTGACAAAGTAGGTGGGTTTTCTTTGGCGGAAGGCAGAGCAGGGAGGAGCAGAGGGAGAAAAATAGAGGTTGGACATGGATCTCTATTAATTTCCGTGTAGGACCATACCTGAGGTCTGGGAATCTTTGGCGGTAGGCCCTATGCTAACGCAAATTCAACGCTCCCCAAAGAGCTCCCAAGAACATATGTTTTCATGGGAGGCTGGTGGAAGTGACCCAGCTCTGCTGTGCATGCAGGCTTGACCCAAAGGCACCTGATTCAGGGCTGGAGTCATTAACGCTTGGATTAGACAACTGACAAATGTGATCCACCTCGTCCTCATCTGAGCTTCGGGCTCTGTGCAGGTGTAGACATGCTGCTGGCAATAAGGAAGATGGTTATCAGCTGTTTCTCAGCTGTGGTTAGGTTGAGACATTCTCCTGGTGGCTGTTAGACAACAGTATAAAAGCAAATGGTGAGATAATAGTTTTCTGGGTCAGTGGATGGTGAGTGTGAAATTTGGAAAGGGAGAAAAGGTTTATCATTAGTCAGACATCAGCATGGAGAGTAAATCTATGTTGGTGGACTCAAATTGTCCTAGATATAGCTAGCTGCTTTCCCTCATGGTGGAACAGGCCTGCCCTTGATTTGTGTCTCTTGCCAAGGAAGGACCACAGCTTGAACTCCAGAATCTGTCCCTTTTGAAGGGTCAGACAGTTTGTGTGACTCAGCAGATGAGTTTGGGAATTCTGGCCTTGCACTGTGAAGGCTGTTTTCCCAGAGAGCTTTTCTTCAAGCATGGAGGGAATACTGCTGCCGGCACGAGTGAAACCCGTAATGCCCCAGATCAGGGAACCAGCAAATGCACCTGTGTAAACCTGTGACTGTTCTGGTTTTTGTTAGGGTACATGCATTTTGCATTTGGCAGAATTAGGCAAAGCACAGAAATCAGTAGGTATCAGCTGAGAAGACCCTACTTTGAAGAGGTCCTAGGGGATGGAGAACTGTGACCAAAGCAACCCACGCCTGAGCATGTTTCTGGGGGCACTGGGGCATCTTTGGACAGGTTGGTGGAAGTGGGGAAGACAGTTACACAATAACTGTGAGAGACTCTTGTGACAGGGAGACACTGCTCAGAATGAAGTATGAAGCTGAAAATGGAGAAAGTAGGCTAAGAGAGCAGATGAGGCTTGTGAGCCATGATGAAGTGCTTGAACAACATCTAGAATCATAAAACCATTCAGGTTGGAAGAGACTTCTGGAGATCTCTAGTCCAGCTCCTTGCTCAAAACAGGGTCAGCACTGGATTCGGATATTACCCCTTAGCTGCAGTGGTCGGACAGGTGTGGTCCTAACCAAGTAACCCAGCTGTAGGAAGAGTGCTGTCAAAATGTGAATTCAGAAGGGTATGTGTTTGGCAGTACTTGCATAGACACGTTGGTCTTCCAATTTGAGTTTTCCAGTCCCCCCGGCAAGGCACAAGGGCTGAGGGGGAAACCTCAGCATCTCAAGCCAATTCTGTGCTTGTGCCTCTCTATTGAAGCCTTGTATTTGGTGGCAGTGACGTGTCGGTCATGGATCCAGCACCGTAAGTAGCTTACAGAGCTATCACTGGAATAACCACGTAGGGTTGTTGGTCTCTGTGTCATTACATGATTCACACTGACTCTGTGCAGACTAAGCATATAAAGGAGATTACATACTGCGAGATGCTGGTCTTTTATCTTATTACGAGAGTTAGTTGTCAACCAACTTACTACCCAGGCTTTCTGCTGTCAGTGCCCATTCATCTGCTCTAAGGGTGTTTGTGTAAAATGACAATCCTGTACCACGCGGATGCGATAACTCATCGCCTCTTAAGCATGAGGTAATTCTCCTTCTGCTAAGCTGTTTTTTCCAGTTTCCTTCAGAGACAGATGAAGGTACTGGAACTTGGCTTGTTTTTGTGGACAAAAGAGCTTCTTCCTAGGGACCTAGAAATGTCCCAAACTTGTGATTTGTCATGACTTTGGACAAACCAATTCCCACACTAGCATGTCTTCCCTTTCGAGCCACAGTCTGTCACGTTCCTGGTCAGCAAAATGCTGGCATGTCACGGGGCTGATTCCCCCACCAAAAAGTGAAGTGCTATATGTTAGCTATTGCTCTGCTTTATTCTGCATAGTTCATGTATTTTACGTCCCCGTCACATATTGAGATCTTTCCTTGGCTTTGGCAAAAAACGGCAAAAAACCCTCCGATGTGCAGGCAGCCCCAGAGGGTGGAAGATGCCCTCCGGCTGTGCCTGCCGAGCCCCCGCTGCAAGCTACGGCTTGGTTTGGAAGCGATGCCGTTGTATCGCAGCACTCGTGTCAGCTCTTCCCTCCTGCGTGCTGCCACCGATTTATCATCTCCACGCAATTTCATGCCCTTGAGGACGCGTGTTACGGCCACCTATTTTCCCAGCTGAGGGTTCAACTCTATTTTTTTTTAAAGCACTCTCTATTTAATAATTAGTGCCTTCCGTTCCATAATTGGCACTAATTAGCCAGACGGTGAGAAGCGTGCCCTCCCCCAGCGCTCCATGATCTCTGGGGCGCCTTTCTTTCCTTTTTTTTTCTTTCTTCCTTTTTTTTTTTTCCTTTCTTTTTAACATGCCACACAATTTTGTTCAGGAGCTAATGGGTGATATTGATCTACATAATGAGCCTTTTTGACAGTCTGGGCACATTTGGGAATAATTCTGCGAGCATATGAAATCCTTAGGCCAGAACTGCTCGTTCTAAGCTGCTTCCAAATGTAGCCACAATTGTTCAGAAGTGACAGATGAGCAACAGTTCAGGAGCTGGAAATTACATGCGTTGGGAACAGATTTTTCTTCTTCCTTTCCGGATGACATGTGACTCATTTAGGATTTGCTTGATGATTTTCTACTTGTCTCAAAACAGACTGTAAACACCAGTTTCCAGTGAAGAGGGCGAGGGATGGAGCCTTCATGGCCTGCAACGTGGTAGGAATTCCCGTTTCTTCTCCCTGGGATAAATGGGATGTTTTCTGTGTTTATTCCTTTTCTGGATCCTGGTGAGACGCTAAGCTCCCTGAATTCTTGTGGCAGAGGCTTTATATCATATGGAAAATACTAATTGTGATGGCCTTTCTTGTCTTTTGGTTTCACTGCTCACCTTTCCCCTTAGCCAGGGGAGTTGAGGGCTGTGTTGTCCAAGGATCCCTCCCGTTTTTACGGTCTCGACTACCCGCCAGCCAGGATGCTCTGTGCCCGCTGCTGGGGTTGTGATGTTTGGGGGAACTAAGTGCGTTTGCTATGAAGAGATTTGTGTTCTGGGGTTGTCGTGTGTATTTTGCAGCATGTAGCGATCTGTAGTAATTGTCGCCTCTCCTTGTGCTGTTTTCGTTTCTAATTTGTGAAGGCTCCCTGGAGACTGGCAGCCGAGAGGCACAGACCGTGCCATATGATTAGCAAGGAGCCTGCAGCTATATGAGCTTATGCTGTGAATCCAGCCAGTGTTTGCAAGCCGAGCGACTCGTGCTGTGGTCAGTAGCTCTTTGAGGGACCTCCCAGGAAATCCTGAGCGCTGGCAGCGATAACGTGTGCTTAACGTGAAGCTCTCCTCCCTCCAGCAACCTGCCCGTCGCAGCAGCCGCGGTGGTCCTGTGCGCTTGATTTGAGCACACGCATGAAATCTGGTGCATCCTGAGAGCATCAGATTTATTGTGTGAGCACTGAGCAGTGATTCAGCATTTGTACAGTAAGTCCTCAGGCAGAAAGTAGCTTGGCCTTGTGCTTTGAAATTCGTGTAAACCCACATCTTCCTTAGAGAAACATCCATGGCCATTTTCATGAGGGTGAAGGTGTCTTGGTGTCCTGAGGCTTATGAGGTGTGAAGGTGTCTTCAGGAGACTGCAGGAGTATCTTTCCGTGCCTTTTCCATGCCTACGGAACATGCCTTTTATTTCTTTCCCTAGTAAAGGTATGGCTTGGTAAGCAGCTGCCCTGTTTTGTGCCAGCGAAGGTGTTTCAGTGACATGCAGGGAATGTCCTGTCCCTTGTAGGGAACAAAGTTGACTGTCTCTGCAAAGGAGCTTTATGGTATTCTGGGATCAATGCACTAGTGGTGCATATAGGAGCATCAGCTTGAACATTATTAGAGCTGCCCTTACTAATAATGCTGTGTTTGAGGTTTCATCAACTTTTCTTCATTTAGATGCACAATTTTCAATTGATTTAGATGGCAGCTGTTGAATTCCTTACGTGTTCATTCACCGGTTAAAGGACAACTGCAGGATTTGCTAAAGGCTCTCATTGCCTGTTCAGATCAGAAGAGATGAGTGGTTTGAGGTCAGTCTCTTACCTCACTTGAAGTCAAGTAAAAGAGTGTGTGTGTGTGTTTGGGGGGGCTGTGTTCACATGTGTCGGCCTTGAGAAGAGAGGATGGGATTACTGGTAGGCATGTAGATAGGGATATATTTTGATAAATCTTGATTCCGTGATGATCTGCACACTGAATAAGACTATCCTAATAGGGTTTGTAACATAAGCCCCTGGATAATGGCTTCTTACTCTGCTAGCAATAATCTACATGTACATATTTAACCCTCCCTGTCTAAATAGCACCAGAGGACCAGCTGGTTCAGCTTCCAGAACAGACGTCTGATGGTTATTGTTATGTAAATTGTGTTTTGGATAGGACCTGTGCAGGTGAGGAGCTCCAATATGCCTCATTCCCACCTCAGGTGTGAAAGCTGGCTCTATGCTACATCTGGGCACAACTTGAGTACGTCCCTGCTTGTGGGGTGCAAGGGATGGGCAAGTGTCTGGTGTGGGGGTCTTCGGTGTACAGTAAGAACAAGAGAGTGGCCTGAGTTGGACCAAGAATCCTACGTATGTATGTACGTCCTGTCTTATATAGCAGTATTTCCCCAATATATTATTCCTGCTTCCAGGACTCAATCTTCCTAAGCCAGGGCCGGTATCCTTGTGTTTACAGATGTCAGCCCCATGGAGCTGTCACATGACCAGTGTCAGGCAGAGCAGTTGCTGAGAAAACTTCTTAGAAAATTGCAGGATTAGGGGCAGGGAATAACCTGCATGACCTTTGGAAATCTCCCCCAGCCTGTGACATGCAGGGCACACACTGACTCGTCTGAGATAGCTGTGCTGCTGGACTAGAAACTGGAGGCCCATATACTCTGGGCTTTCTAGATGATTAGGTAGTTGAATGAAGCCCTGAGACCCGATGATCTAATTTGGCATCCGCGTCTGTTTGTATTTGCGCAGCCGCCTTTCCTTTCTCTGCTCTGTGTTTCGGCTATAGCAATCAAGAATTTGTTTTAAATCCACGTACAGAACATTTAGTGATTCACTCATGGTCTCTATTTAAAGGTTCAGCATCTTGGCTGAGGTATCCATGAGATTCCTGGAATCAGTCATGGAAGGTTTTCACCTCCTGAGGATGCCTTACGTTAAAGCCGTCATAAAGTCTCCATGTTTTCTGTAGAGCATTTCACCTTTAGCTCTCGCGCTAGCTTGCTAATGAGGTCGGCAAGGATTTTATCCACCAAGAAGCACACTTGTGGCTGGGTGGACACCCGAGGTTGGGTGGGAAGGCGGTGTGAGCCTACAGACCAGTCCCATTTGGTTTGCCCTGGCAGCAGGGAGACTGGGAAAATGAAGGAGCTGCTCAATCCACAGCTGTCTGCGGAGAGGTGGCTCAGCAGATACAGGTGTGATTTAGGAGCAGAAGTGCCAAAGTCTGGTCAAAACAAACCTGGCTTTGTGCCCTCTGCGACGGCAGGGTAGTGTCTCTGGGTGCAGGGGGGCCTGCCCCGCTCTGGTTGAGCCTGCGGACAAAGCTGTTGTCACCAATGAACGTGGCAGGTTGTACATAAGGGATTTGTACTTCCTTTCCTTGCAGAGATACTGTGATGGGCCTCAAGGTCTGTGCTAGGCATCGAGGTCAGCCTGAGAATACCGTGATTCAGACGTGTGGTTTCTTCCACAGTTTCCAGCCAGCTGGCCGATATAGAAAATGTTTTGTTGCTTTGCAGGGTTTTTCCCTTTTTCTCTCTTTCTCATTTGTTTTTAACATCTAAAGGTTTTAAAAATAGATTCTGGTGTGATCTCTGGTTGCACTCCATGTGCAAACCCCCTCCCTGGGCCCTAACACTCACGGTTTTGACTCAGTATCTTGTTTACTGCAGTGGTCCTAGAGATGCCTTTCAGTTATCCTCTTCCTCACACCCCATCTGTCCTCCCCAGCCACAACCTGAAACTTATAAGCCTGCTGCTTTCGGGGCAGCTAATCTCATGGGCAAATATGTGCTTTATTAGTTTTTTTCTCTTGTGCTTTCAGTAGTTTTGGTTTTAAGGAGGAGGATAAGCAAAGTCCTTAGATGGAAGGGTGTTACCATTGTAATGGACCTTTTTATACTCATGTACGCTCTTCATGGAGCTCAAATGCAATCAATATTGTACAGTCAGTGTGGATGGTCACTCTGCAAAGGTGCGACAAGGTCACTCTGCAAATCTGAGCCAGGAGAGGTGGCACTGGGGCATACATCGGCTGCGGTCAAAAAATCCTTGTTTCATGTTGGTCCAGGGCTACGTGCGGCAGTTTCTGGATGGAGTCGCTCTTAGAGCCTGGTCCTATGTTCTTATGCTGTTCTCACCATAAGCTATTGTAAGGAAATGCCCTCACAGTTATCGGAAGATTTAGGGCTTGTATTCAGGTCATTCGTTTGAAGTGTTGTTGGAAATACAGGAGCATAGCAAAAAGCATCCTGCCAGCAGTAACCGATAGACTTTGGCTGCTCTTTTTCTAACCTGGCGTCTTTTTATAATTAGTGGATTTGTAGAAAGTAAAAATAGATGCTCGTGATTATCCCTTAAGGAAGACTGGGGTGTCTGTGTGGGTGTGTGAGAGAGAGGCGTTGCTCGGGAGACGATTTTGACATTTTAGGGGATGAGGAATTAATTTCTGTCTTTTTTTTTTTTTTTTTTTTTCCTTTCTTTCTTCCTCAGGCCCCCCCCGTTCCCAGTTTCTTACCTGGAGTGATGGAAAACTCGTCTGTGGCGTCTGCCTCCTCCGAGGCAGGGAGTAGCCGTTCTCAGGAAATCGAGGAGCTGGAGAGATTCATCGACAGCTACGTCCTGGAGTACCAAGTCCAAGGCTTGCTGACGGATAAAACGGAGGGGGACGGAGAGAGCGAGAAGACGCAGTCCAACATCTCGCAGGTTGGTGAAGGATGCAGTTTAAAACGGGATGCAAAACGAGGGGACTGGGGTTATAGGGAAGCCAGTGATTTGTGCAAACAGCTTGTTGCCTCTGTTAGGGAAGCAGGTCCAGCTAAAGTGACTTTGCTATTACAGGGGTGTGAAGCAGGGCAGAAGAGCATATTGGATTTTGGGCAGCTTTCTTGTTCAGCCAAATAAGAGGACTCCAAGTGGTTAGTAAAGATCTCCTGCCAGCCACATTTGATTTTTCCATTAAGTGGTCTGAAGATGTGCCCTGAAGTTTTGACTTCTCCGGGGTTCCTGCTTCAAATAAAGGAAAATACTGCGTGGCTGCAATGCGTAGCTGTCCCACGCTGTCCTCCCAGGGGTGCGCGGTGACGGCCAGCAGCACCGAATGCAGGAGCGGGCCAGGAGAGCAGAATCCCTCTCTCTGCCTCCGTTTGACCCAGCGCTTTGCCAGAAAAACGCCGGAGGACTGTTTTGCCTGGCTCGGGATGAGTTGCAGGGCCTCTCCTGAGGAATATTCAGTGCTGAGAAGTGCTGCTGCAGTCCTAGATGCCTGTACTGCTTCCATCCATATACGGAGGTCTTCAGGGATTTTAATGAAAAGACTGAATGAGTAAAAGCAGTCAAAAGCCCCAAATGCTCCCTAACAGCATTTAACTGCTGCGCGTTTCGATGTGTATAATAACCTGTTTGCTTACTTCATAATTGTTATGTCAGGGAAGAAAATCGCTCTGTTGCGGAGGATGTGAATGCCAAGCAAACAGAGGGATCGTTCAGGGAAGATGTGGTTTGGCGTTGTCATTAGAAGCAGATCCAATCGGGATCATGTCGTTTTTAAAACAGGCAGTTGAGGTCCAACGCAAGGAGAGATTTAATCTGCTGAACTGTTGTTGTTCTGAGGGAAATCCTGTGGATCTGGTGCCGTGGGTGCTAGGCACTTGCCAAAGATGCCAAGTGTCAAACCGAAGCACGGAGAAGGAAGTTTGTACAGGGCGAGCTGTGAGCACCCGTCCACGCTGTTTCATAAATCTGGAGCCTGACCTTAGGCTGTCTTGATCCTCCCATCATAGCGTGAGGCTAGTGGAGGTGCTTTCCTACCTTGCAGGAGTCTTGGTAGAATAAAATACTCCGATTATAGAGCACTTGCACCCTGGGTATGGGGACCAAATAATAATAAAAAAGGCTTTTGCCTGAAAGATCGTAAGAGCAAGGGTATGGCCATCGCTAGGTATCTGAAACTGGAAATGCATTGGAGCTGCGCCAGGTACCGCGATAACCTCGGCAGCGGAGCAGGAACGGTGTCGTGTCAGGTCCTGCACAATCAGCAGTGAAAGGCTGATCCCCTGCAAGGGGAACCGCTCTTCTGGGGGCTTCCCAAGCCCTGGCTGTGCCAGGGACGTGGACGATGCTCGGCTGTCATGTCGCGAACCCGGGTCTGTGGATGGGTACAGCAGGCCCCGGGGGAAGCTGTCCGGGGCGGGGGCACAACGTGGGTTCCCAGGGCTGTTCCCCAGCCGACGCGGGCTGAAGGTACGTGGAAAACGCGTGCTTGGGTCCCGCCGGCCTCGTCGCAGGCTGGGTAACGGCGGATCAGTGCTGTCGAGTCCCTCCCTCCCTCCGTGTGGCACTTGGCAGATGAAGCAATATCCATTAAGCCTTGTCAGGGCTTCTGAAAGAGCACGGGAGGTTTTTAATAATGGATGGGATACCGATTCCTGGGGGAGAAGTGAGTCACTTCCCTTTGCCCAGGGATTCGGTCCAGAGGGGACTCAGGCTGGGGCTTTGTAACACTTCTTAATCATCAAATGCTGCCTGGCTAATTAGGCCGCGGCGGCAAAGCTTAGTCTGGAAGCAGCTCGCGACGGGGGGGAAGGAGATGGGGAGAAGGAGCTGGTCCGCAGGAGGAGAGCGGGGCTGTCCTGGGAGCCGTTCCCAGGCCGGGCTTGTGAATGAACCTTAGCAGAGAGCTTTTACACCCAACCAGTACTTATCACCTCATTGCCATGGCTTCCTTGGTGCAGCCCCGGGATCCCTCAGGATGGATCGGCTCTGTTGTGAAGCCAGCGGTTCACGTTGGCAGCGGGAGCAGAGCTGGGTAAACCCCATCGGGGCGATGGCCGGAGGGCTTCATTTTTTGCATGTCCTGTTGAGGTTGTTTCTGAAACTTCTGGGTGATCGCGCCAGAATCCGTGCCGTTTCCGTACAGGCTGCAAGCCAGCTGAAAACTTCACGGTAGGCAGGTTTTCTTTCTCATTTCGTGCTTAGGTCTGTTGGTTGCCTACCACTGTTCCACCCGTAAATTGGGAGCAGCGGTCAGCGTAGCGAGTGAAAGTCTCTTTTCCATGAACCCCAGCAAGGGCTCGATTCTTCTACCGCACCTTATTTCCAAGTGCGATTGCACTGGAAATCATAAAAGCAAATGTCCCGTAGTCCGTCAGAGAGAAACTTGCTTGAGAGAGAGATGTGAAGGATCCCCTCCTTATCTGATGTAAGTAGCGCTTATCTGGTTTATCCGAGCTATGCAGATTTGCTGTAGCCGAGGATCTGATGCAGAGCTTTGGACCCTTTATATTAGCTCTGCCTGAAGAAATTAACACTAAAAGGAATCTTTTTTTAAGAATAGAGCTTGCTGAAAAGATTCTTTACAAATTGAGGATCAAAGCCATTAGAAGTGGGAGAAAATACGTTTAAAAATCAAGTGATGCGGAGTACTTCATAGTGCATTTTTTAACCGAAGGCTGGAAAATGACTGCGTTTGAAGTGATGCTTTGGAGGGGCTTCAGGTCAAATAGGCAAGTACTGCTTGCTTTAATGTGCCAAGTTTAGAAATGCTGTTGAATTAGAAATAAATTAGTAGTCAAGGTTTCACAACCACTTTGTGGCTCAGAAGAGGCTTAATTCTGGGTGGTGCAAGAATGCTCATCCCGATTCCCCTTTTCCATTAAGGAAAGGATAAGTGAAATCTGTTTTTTGCTGCAAACTTATCAAGCTGACTCGAGTTCAGGCAGCGAAGGGCAGTCTGCCCAGACCGCTGCCACCAACCCTGGGCTCCCTGCGGCATCTCTGGGGCAAAAGCTGTTAATTCTCACGACAGCACATTTACAGTTTTTGCATCAAGATCCTCAGGTGCAACAACTAAATCCACCTTCCATCTGTGGAAATGAAATTTCAACTTTTCCTTTTCAAAGGATCTGCTGGACGCTTTTTTTTTTAGCATCAATGCTAGGGATAGGGTCTCTGAAATAAAACCTGAGTGTCTTGGCTGGCGGAGGAGGACTAATACTGAAAGAGCTGAACATCCAGGCTTTTAATTAAACCACTTTTAAAGGCATATCAAGTTAAGCAGCTAAATGCAGTTATACCCCATGTGACTGGTGTTTACTTGGAAGTGGGCTTTTATGTGAAACTGCAGCAAAATGCAGCATTTAATATGTTTTAGGGCTGCACATGGGGCAAGAAGTGAGGCAGAGACGTTACGTATGTCATCTGTGTTTATTGAGTTGTCTTAAGGGATGCATTAAGACGGATATATACTCATACTTGTGTTCCTACCTCTTACCCCAAATTTGCATAAGAAATGATCGGAAGTCATGTATTTCTGGCTTTCTTTTTCTGATCGCTTCTTATTAAAGCAAAAACCAAACGTGCACGTATCCTGCCGGTCTCCGGAGCGGCTGTGCCGGCAGCGGGCGCAGGCCCGTGAATTGATTTGCCAGCCTGATTGAAGGCAGCGCGTTCGCTTTTAGTGAGAGCCAGAGGAAGGAGGATGGTTTTACGGTTGAGGCACTGGACTGAGACAAAGAAAATTGTTTTTAACTGCAAGGTTCTGCCAGCGACTTAATCTTTAAGTTTGGGCAAGTTACTTAATCTCTCTGTGGCTTGCTTCCTTGTGGCTGTAATAATGCTTTCCCTGTCTGAGAGAGGATAAATCCACTCAGCCGTGTATATGCGCTGCTCAGCCGGTGCAGCATCCCGGGATAACGGCTGCCCTGGGAAAGGAAGGGCATATTAAATAGTTCTGTATACCGCAAGCCACTTGCAGGGAAATTGAGTCTATAGCTAATCTGATGAAGGTGAAGTACAGGCATTCCCATCACGTGGGTATCTCCAGCCTTGCTCCCATCAGAAAAGAGTCAAGTCAGGGGAAAAAGGCACTTTTCTCTCAATTCTGTATGGCAGTGGGGGCTGCTAACGTGATGGGGGAGCCGTTCCTCTCTGTCAAGAAGCTCTCAGTTGGTTGCTGTTTATATGGAATCGATTTTTTTCATTTTTTCTTGGTGCCTTGGCCTTGGTAATGTCACCCAAGCAGGGAGACTGTCTGCAATGCTCACTCAGTCAAGCAGTTCCAGGGTGAAGGAGCTCAGAAATGGGACTGGTTGAAAATGTTCAGTCTCAACTTTGGGAGGAGCAAAAAATTGGATTAGATGGTACCTTTCATGTATGTGTTGTGAAAAAGGCTTGATCTTTTTTTTTTTTTTTTTTTTCCAGCATCATGTATCACCTCTTTTCCTTGGGGAAAAAAAACGAAATGACCCCAGACGGAATTATTTTGGTGCAAGCACCTCGCTATCAAACTTCAGAGGAAGCCATAGGTGATGTTCCACAGTTGCTGTCCTCTTCAATGTGCTGTGCTGTTCTGCTGGGCTCAAGAGCTTATGATCACTTATGGCCAGAAAATCCCACAGTCCTTGCTTCCTTCATCATGAAGGAAAGCCAGCGTGAGCTGGAAGGATGTAATCAAATCAGGCAGAATATGCAGTTTTGGGCTACGTTTTTTGTTTTGTTAAAAAAAAAAAAATTGTGGAAATGACTTTTCCATCCTTCGTAAAATTATGTGTAGGTGCTTAGCTATAGAGCTGGGGAGGATCTGCGTCCCTGCCTGTTCTGCTGCACGATCCTACGTGGTCATATTGAACTGATACTATGGCAGCTCCAGACTAATATCTGTTATTAAACTAAACAGGGTGGGGAGAAGCAGAAACTGTGTAAGACTCCATGGGAAACGGTAATCAAGTCAAGCTGGGTCTGGGACATACCGAGCTGGCTATGCCATTCCTAACATATTAAAACACTTTTGGAGTCTGCAAGGAAATAGTGGGGATGTTTGCATAACAAAGTTTCCTTAGGATGCCTGCTCCTCTGGGCATAAAAGACTTGCTGTTGTTGGTGGCGTGCCAGGCAGCTTCTCCCTGGACATGTCCACGGTGACATATGATGTTTTCGGTGGTGGCAGCTTCTTTTTTGTTTTCTTGCAATTGCTCGTGACTCTTCCCTCTCACCAGCTACTGTTGGACCGTTTTGGGGCCAAAGCCTTTGAGATCCTGCCTCGTTTCCCCGTGGGGGCCCTGTGCAGTGATCCCCGCGGCGTCGGAGAGCGGCCGGCCAGTGTTTGCTGTGTGCTGTGGACTGACTCAGCAGCCTCCCCGACCCAGCGATTATTTTACACAATGCCTTTCTATCCCTTTTGCAGTGGACGGCGGATTGTAGTGAGCAGCTTGATGGCAGCTGTTCCCCATCGAGAGGGAAGGGCTCGTCGTCTCACGAACACACTCAGGTAGGGGTTGTGTTTAGCTCTTCCTCACCAAAGCCTTGCTTTTGTTTCTTTACTGTGTCATCCAGGAGCACGGAGGCTTTCTGTGCTGTCAGCGTTCCCTCCCCCAGGGATGGAGACCTGCTGGGCATTGCGGCGACTTCTTCTCGAGGAGGCCAAGCAGGCATATTTAGGCTTAGTGAAAACCAAGCGTGGAGATTCTTGATTTGCACTCTTGAGAAGCAGGACTTCTGGGCTGTGATGGCTTGGACGTGGCTGCACTTTCATCTCTTTGCTTTCATGCACCCTTTTTTTGTGTTTTTGTACCACTTAGCCTTTGTTTATTGGTATCTCATCAAGACCCAACAGGAAAATTCTCTAGCACTCAGAGCACTAGAAATCTAGAGAAGAGAGAGGAGAAATGCTTATTGAGCTACCAAACCCATTTCGGAGCTGAGGACCATCACTTGGGAAGCTGGGGCACAAGGAGCAGACTTCTCTCCCGGTCCATCCTGAGTTGACGTTCTGCTTCATTGCTCTTCTTGAGTCACAGTCTGATGTGAATGTGCAGCAAGAGATCTTGTCTCTTCGGTCTGTCATGGAAAGCTCACCCCCACTGAAACCATGGGAGATGAAGAACTTCCCAGCTTGCACATCGCTTTGACCAGAAGCTTACTTCTCCATAAGAAAGGAATGGAAATGCAGAGTGTTCCATTTATTCCTGAAGAGCTGCTTATTACAACCTGTGTGAGGGAGCAATTTGCAGCATCAAAGCTGAGTTGGAAACATGAGACGTAAGTGAGATAAGGGAGCTTTGTGTAGCTACACGTCCAAGTTACATGCCTGCTGGGATATTAACTGCAACACAAGGGTGGTGTCGCAGGCAAGAGGATTGAATAGCTGAGAGGGCTAACTGGGAGAAGAAGCAGAATTGCAAATCCTGAGAGCCTGTGTTGTGCTTGCAGTGATAGCCCTAATGGAAGCTTAAGTGTGAATTATTTTTGGTAATTGTATGTAATGCAAACGTCAATGAAGAGTATCTACCAAGCTCTCCTGGCATCACTGGAGATAGATTTCTGTTGCCTTCCCTTAACTGCAGTCTGTCCACATCAGCTGCTGCCTCTGAACCTGAAAAGCAGTTTGTCTGTCTGAGATCCATCAGAGGGCTTGAAGAATTTAACCTACAGCATGGCATAAAACAAGCAAGGAGAGTAAAAACCTATAGCATAAGACCAACTTTCTGAATTCCTAACTGTGGAGCTGTTTCTCTGCCAAGGATTAGCTGGTGGGTCCCATGCTATGGACTGAAGTGTCCTGGCTTGTGAGCCTTGGGGTCTTCCTTGGGTAGGAAGATGAGAAGAAAGCCACAGCTATGTGATGAGTGTGATGAAGACTTAAGGAGGAACTGCAGTCATGAAAGAGAAAGCAAGAAGATGTGAGAGCATGTGGGGAGCACTAGGATATCTGCGGAGGGAGAGGGGAAGGGAGTGTTGGTGGAAAGGAGTAAATAAGGGCAAAGTGAACTTGTAAAATTTCTTGCTGCACTAAGAATGGGTAAAGCAATGTTTGCAGGTGCAGTTTCTGCAGTCGCTGCGTGCATCTCCTAGGGAAGGTGCTTCAGGCAGGTGATTCCTGTACTCTTTCCCTACTTGCTCTCTTCCAATTTTCAGTCTCATGCATGGGATCTCATACAAAAAAAAGTCCAAGAGCCCCTTCCTCAAAGAGCAAGCAGAGAGCCTGGCTGTGTGGGAACCTGCAGCTTTTCCCAAGCAAAACAGATTCCTGTCCAAGCGAACTGCGCTGAAAGTTGCTCATCTGTGGGACAGAAATTTGCATTTCTCTTCCATGCTACGTACAGTGATATAAGGGAGCTGAGAGCACTCAGGAAAGGAAGATATATTTTTATAAGCGAACACCTCTGCTAACGGAGGCAAGATCCGGAGATCTAACCACCTTGGAGGATGCACGCTGTACAAAGACACTGCTTCGGATGAGCCTCCGAAGGTGGCAGGCATAATTGTGGATTCAGTTTATTGCAGCTTTGATCTGCCGTCTTCCGGCCACTCTGAAATATTCAGCAGCGAATGCTCGGCGCGGTTCCCTCCCCCCAGGTCTGCGTTGCTTCCTGCATGCTAACGCGGCCGGCTGCTTGAAATTCAGATCGGAGGCTTGCGGTTTCCATTAAGCCTCCGTGGGTCGCTCGGGATATTAGCTGGATTGGGTTTTTTCCTATTGAAGAATGTCTCGGGTTAGTCTCCCGAGCCCGAAGCAGCCAAGTGGCAATTGGCTTGCAGGGCTCAGCTGATGTGCCGACACCAAGGTCTCCCGGCAGATTTATGCCGCGGGAGGAGGCGGAGGTCAAGCATCAGTGATGCATTTCTGACTCAGATCGGCGCGGCCCTGACATCTTTCATCTGCCTTGTGCCTTGGTCTTTTCTTTTTTATTCCATTTTGTTTTTTTTTTCCTGGCTGTTGGACTTTTTTGATCCCCTCCAATGGGGAGCTTGTTTTGTGTATACAAATAACATTCACATATGTCCAAGCTGTGCTTTCTGATCTGTTTTCCCAGCGTTTGGGTTCTCTCCCAGCCTGCAGCAGAGCTAATAATTAGCTCTCTCCATGTTCAGCTTCCTTGAACACTGACTTACAAATTTTCCTTGGCACCAAAGAGGAGCTGCAAGCTATTGTTCTTCTGCTCGGTCAAGGTTTTGCTTTCTCGTACAGATGTATGACTGAAACAGTGCTGGGGAGAATTAGGTTCAGTTCATTATTGTTTCTGGCCGTTGATTTTTTCCAACCGGTAGCTTTAAACATCAAAAATAATTTCATTAATAAGGTATTTGTCTTAAATGTAAATTATCAGTTGCTGTTCAAACCTACTAGGGCAAAAAGCTTGGTGATTGTTTCCCAAGGGATGTTATTAATTTTTTTTTGTTGCAATTTTTAATGGATTTTGAAGGTTTTGTTCAAGAAAGGAATTTTCAGTTTTCATATTTTATTTCTTGTTGAAATTTCTATGTTGCCAGTTGCACAAGAAGTGCCGGTTTAGCTGAGAAATAGTTGGATGTAAAATTTTTATTGGCTTCAGCTACTGTGAAAACACAGGTTACGTATCACTGTCTGCAGTGACCATGGTATTCCTTGCACTGGAGATGGGGAAGGGCACCTTCTGTGGAGAGCTGGGAGAGTCCTTCCCTTTGGGATGGAGACACGTTAAATGATGAGTGCTGAGGGAGAAGGGAAAGAGGGAGCGATTATCTGTTGTTTCTTGCAACACAAGAATTGGGGCATACTCCATGGAGTTGTCTGGTTAAGGCAAATGAAAGGAGGATTTTCTTTTCCCAGCAGTATAGAGGTGTATTTTTTATATATATATAAATATATATATATTTATAATGCGTGTGTATATAAGCATCCACAGGATGTTGTGCAAGTGGATTTGCAAGGGGATGAGAGGAATTCCTGGCTAATGTGCCCACTGATGGGTAATAATCTGTCTTGATGCAACCTCCTCTCCAGGGTGTTGCTAAATTGCTGTTTTTGTCTAGCTCTCAGGTGTCTCCAGGAAAGATCGCCCTGTACTTTCCCCATTTCTTATGCTCCTTGGTTAGATGTCTGCTATTAGCCGCTGTGAGAGACCGGATTGGGGTCAGTGCCCATAGGGCAGCACTCTGCAGTTCATGCTGCCTGTGCAAAGTAGTTGTTCATAAATGGAGAAAACTTCCCCTGGAAACCTTTTATTCCCATCTTTCCCATTCCGTGAACAGGTGACTAGTAAAAGGTGGTTTGTGGGGAAGAAAGGATCAGACTGCCTTACTTATGGTCATGGAGGATCTCATGACTCACATTTCACAAGCTCTTGATTTGCTGAGAAAATCCCAATCGTATATAATTGCATTCTGCTCATCTAAAAGTCTCCCTGTTTCTCAGCGTGAGCAGTAATGTCGTTTGCTGCATAACATCGCTGTGCTCTGCTAAGCCTCCCTGCGTTCGAGTGGTGGGCTGAGCGCTCCCCTTAGAAAGTCTATTAGTGCCATGTGAGCCTCTGGGGTGAAAACCACTCCCGTCGATGTGTGTAAGATACAGTGAGTGCACCATAATGCCAATATAAATGAGGAAAGTTTAGATAACGGCATCATTTTTAATCTTCTTATGTTTGGATTTCTTTTCTAAAAAGACCCGGTGGGAAAGTGGGAAAAATTTATATAATACTGTATTTGCATTCCCCTTGTGAGGCTGTTGCAAATAGGAAACTCTTTGATATGTTTTTGAGAGCAATTCATTAAGTAAAAGGCTTCTGGTATGGTGTGTCTGTAGAGATCCAGCAGAGCCCTTTATCCACAAAAGGGCTGGCAGCAGCTTCATCCAAGGGCCTTTGTATGGAAAGGGCATTAACAAAAAGCAGAGCAACTCTGTGGGTTTGTCCCTTTTCTCTAGGTGCAGGGAGAGGGAGGGTAGAAACTGCTCCTTCCTGGCCAGATGTCACCCATCATCACCAAGTGAAAGCCTGCATTTTTGGGAATGAATGGGACTGTGATTTATTTTGCTGCTTATGGGTGAACCTTTGTCTCACCTTGTGCAGCAAGGACTTGTTGCATGATTGGGGACCGCAGGAGGTTCTCCAGATGGTCACGTTGTCTTCCTAGTGAGCTGTGAAGGAGCGAATGGGTTACGTGGACCACATCACGAGCACCAGCTGGATTATCCAGGTCCCTCATGACCTCTGGTGGCACCCCTCTGCCGTTCTTCTGGAGGGGCTCATGGTGGAAGAGGTGGCTTGGTTTGCCTTCCCATGAAGGCAGTAGAAACAGCAGCATGTCTATGGCAGGCAGAGACAGCAGCTTTCCACAATTTGGGCCGTTTTCCCTGCTCAGATAGCTGTTCTTGTTCTTGCCTGGGCTAGCTGGAGATAGCCTCAGGTTACTAATTAGACCACTCTGATCTACAGTCTGCACATCACAGAAAATGTATTTTAGAGAGTTTTTAGAGGGTGCTTTTCAGTCTTTATTTGTAATGTGTTATATTCCCTCTCCCTTGTTTGCAGGAGCAGACTGTGTTGATCTCAAGAGTTCAAATGTACAGACCATAGTAAGAGAGCAAAGTCTCATGATTTATAATAATTAGGGGTGAGGAAGAGTGAGGAGAAGCGCCTGACTTGAGTAGTTTGATGGTTTGGGATTGCCAAAGTTGGTTATTTTAAAACTTTTTCTCTTGGGATGAGAAGAAAATGGTGTATGTTGTTAAAGAAAGCCCTGTCCTCTTGGACCAGAATATCTGATGCTGGAAACAGAAGGTCAAATAAGTATTTTACTTTTCAATTTGTCCCTAATCCAAAAATAGCTTCTGGGAAATGAGGGGGAACTGGAGATGCAGAAGAATGATGATCCTATTTTTGTGGCACACAGACTTATAAAATAAAATGAAATTGGAAGCAAATCATGAACTCGGTGTTAAAGAAGGTCCGGCCTGCCTTCCAGCTCAGCAGAGGACATCCTGTAATGCACGTCTTAGGTCCTAAACTGGTTTGCCTCTACAGCGGCTGTCCCACACACTTAGGCTACATCTGTGCTGATAAGTTAAATGTGTTTAGGACTCTTCCTTGATAACTGACACAGGACAGCACTCACGTATGTTATTAAATGCTCCTAGCATCCAGAATAGGGTGAGCACATGCAAACTGCCTTTTGAGAGCAGTGCCTCACCTCTGCTCGTTCTCCACTGTGGCTGAGCATTGACCAGGACTTGCTGGCCTGGGCCAAAAACATCCCAGGGACAGTCCTAAAGAGATAACAGTGTAAGATGCTGAATTTTTGGTGCTTGGGAAAACTGCCTGTGCTGTTCGGTAGCATGGACAGAGCCCTCGAGTGCTTTGCAGGGATTGTGTGCTGTTGTGACTGCGTGGCACGTCCTGCCTAAAGGATATCTGAAAATACACCCAAGCCTGCCTGATAATGTAAGCATGAGAAGTTCCCACATCTCCACAAAATCAAAATTAATCTTGCATAAAATCTTATCCCCAATGTCTCCATCACTCAAGGAAATACAGTGCTGTGCTAATGTGTCAAAACGCTTCCTCACGGGAGGTGTTTCCCACTGTGTGAGCTCAGACTGTAGGCGGAGAACATCTGGCCTGCCTGCATCTGTGAGACATAGTCTGAGGGAGTCTTCTTCGGGTGGGGTGCAATAAGAGCAGATCCAGTTATAACGTTCAGGTCCCCTCACTTACGTGTGTTACATTGCCAAAGCGGTGGTATTAGTATGACCATTGTCCAGGTTGTCCTGAAGCAGCTTCAGGATGGGGTGATGGGCGAAGGCTGTCTCTGTTGGGGAGCAGCAGGTTGCAATGTGCAGGGAGACTTAACTCTACAGAAAGCACAAAAAAGCCAAGTCAGGATCAGTTCATGTTTCTCACGTCACAGAAGAAAGTTGGTGGGTTCTGGGGAGGGAAGACAGGTGGTACAGATTGCTGTTCAGATTTTGTCTGTCCCACAATGAAATGTCTCGGCAGTAAAATCTGGGCAGCTACCACAGAGCAAGCAGCCGTGCTTCGGATGTCTTCCTCCACGTAACACAGTCCTGTCCTTTGCAGTGCTCTACAGTACTCTTCTGTGCTTTACAGGGCTGTAATATTATATGTTATAGACAGTATAATTAAATACTGTAATATAGTAATACTTAATAACATTATTTTCCTAGTATTGTAGGTTCTAACATGATAAGTGAGAGAGATGACAAATGATAGCTTTCTCTCGCAACCTCTATTTGATCATACAGCACAGAGATTTTCATCACAGACATCAGTGCCGGTTGACTGCCTTGGGTCAAATGCGTGGAAATTTTCTGTAACGGATGCTACAGAGGCAGACAGGATCTCTGTCTCATGTAGTGCTACCCTGAGCAGCTAAAGTCAGGCTGAGACTCCCGTTACCAACAGTGCCATAGCATAAACTCAAGTCCACAGCGAAGTCTTCTGCTTACCGGCTTAAATCCACTAACATCAGCGGGCAGAGTAATGCCACCAAGTGTGATTTTTCTAGTATAGATTCGGCCTCTGAGACTTCCAGTTTTCCACCAGATTTGGTCAAGACTGGCCACCAAGTTTAGGAGTTGTTGGAACAAGCAGGTGCTAACAGACGGTGCAGTTGCCTCCTTTTCCTATCTGAAAGGAAAAGAGAAAATAAAAGACGAGGAGATACTTTGAGGCTCTGATGGTGAACATAGGTTGGTCTAGCCCTGCCTTACAGTGGAAGAAAGTGGATCTTTGTAAAGTGAGGTGACTTGCCCACAATCAAACAGCAGCTCTGAAAACCAGAGTTGCTGCTTACTGGTTTTCTGTCTGTGTCTAACCTCTATGTAGTGTATGTTGCCCTGTTAAATTATGGTCTGAGAGGACTGTGGAGAAAGAAATCAAATTATTTAGCTAAGATTTAATTTTTTCAGGCACTCCTGTTTGGGATACACCTCGTTAAGGAGCACAACCCATTAAGAAGGAACAACCCTGTATTGTTTGGTGATTGGTTTATACTCTTCATAACTACCTTTACAGAAGCCAAATAAGAAAGAAGAGTCTTAAACACAGAAGGCAAGAAATGTTTTCCTGCATGTTCTCCAGACAGCAGCTTAGAATCAGGGCTGCAGAGGTCTGGAGTGGTGCACTAGCATCTGATTTTGGCAAATCTGTGTCATCCTCAGAAATTTCCCTGGCTGTGGTTATTAGTATTCACACATCTCCTTCCCAGCAGAATGAGAACCTGCATATGGGAAATCATCTTCCCCCTCATTTGAGATACCCCACTTTGCAGAAGGGAAAGAACATACCTGCAGCAGCAGCATGTACACACATGGGGAGATGGAGAAAACGCTAGCTTTTCTGCTTGAAGCTGTGGTAGAATTTGCACTCTGAGGGTAGAACTGCCCTCATGAATAACTGTGGCCCATGGCAGCTTTACTTTTCTAGAAAATGTCCTTAGATTTCTGCTGACTGGTCAGTCAGAAGCCCTAGGATCCGTCACAGTGTCTAGTTTTCTGCACATGAATGTTCATCTGGGGCACGAATATATCAAAAGAGTGTACTGTGGAAAGGTCACCATGATCTTCATTGGTCTTATGCTCTTTCCCTACACATCTGCTACTGACTGCTGGTAGAAATAGGCTAGATGGACCTTTGGTCTGTCCTAGCTTGGCTTTTCTTATGTTCTTATGACATTTTTCCTGGTACACTTGCAGTTACTGAGATTCGTTCTACTCTTCATCCACGATTGCTTTAAGGGTGATCTGTGCTGTCCAAAACAGGCACATCTGTGCCTGCCGTGGTGTTGTGTAAGTGATACACAGAGAATAGTGAGTAGGGAGGATAGTAGTGTAGAAGATGACTGGTGGATCACAGGCTCAGTGTCTCCATCCAGCAATGTGTTACTCCTGCTCCAAAGCCTTGCTCTGTGCTCATTTCAGGCTGTCAATGTACTAGTGTGGGCTGGAAGTAGGTTTGGCAGCAGCTTGCAAAGAAAGGAGTCGATTTTGGAAGGGGCTGGAATGAGTGTGGAAGTAACTCGTGGCTTTTAATTGTGTCTGTCTGCACCATGCTGCCCTTGGCTGGTGGTAGATGCTATGGGGGACTTTGCTCTCAAGGCACTCAGCCTTCTGCCCTTTCTGAACATCGAATTATTTACTTATCTTTTGAAGAAATGTTGTTGTCTCAGACTGCTTCAGGCATGGAAGCTTTCGGGGGGGGGGTTCTGTGAGATGTATGTAGCTTTAAAGCTGCTCCTCCTTGTCCTGCTTAGGTGCTTTAAAGGCAGGGAGTGAAATGAGTTGGGACTAAGTCCAGCCATGTGGCTTCTCATCATGTTTTAGAGATATGCCAAACGAACTGAAGTAGGTGCTTGTCCAGCTTTATTCCCTTTCTGTCCCAGCACGAGTGACCTCCCTGCAGTCACCCGTCAGCCTCCCTGTTGGAGAGTCTGCACCGTCGCAAGCCTGGTTTTCCTGCAGGTTGTGGTTTCAGGTGCACACTGTCTTAACCTGCGCCAAGAACAGTCCAGAACCGTATTAGTTATCTTGATTTGTAGGTAGGTAGTGTACCAACTAGGCTGTTGGGCCCACCTAAGTTGTTTTAACCATATAATGAAAGTATTGGGTCTTCCTTCAAAGAAAAACCCACTGCAGAATAAAATCCCACCCACCCCCCAAAAACTGGGGCGTTAACATTTGTAAATAACGACAGGGTTAGTGCCATCCGTGCTGGGTGTCTCAAGGGCACAATTTGGCCTGTATAAGATATCTAGCAGCAGCTGTGATGCAAAAGCTAACACCAACAACAGTGTAGCTATGTCAAACCAGCACCAGAAGACGATCTGTAGCACGGCCTTTCCCACCTCCAGAATAAGCTGTTGCCTTATTCGCCTGCCTGTTGGCCGGGAAGAGCAAGAATAAAATGAATTTTGCAGTAAGTGTTCATGAATATGATGCCTGAAAACCACAAATTTCCAAACTATAGAGTTCTCATTAGAAATGTCCTGGCTTTTGATCCCCCCCATGCAAACTCGGTGTTTCTTGGGGCAGTCTGAGCAGTAACACCGTTGTATTATTTTATGAGAGGAGTTGTTCAGACAGACAGTAAACAAAGCAGTTAGGGCTTTGCAGGTCAAAATGAACATCTTTAACCTGGTGATCAGGTGCAGGCTGAGTAGACCACAAAACACTGGACTAATGTAGTTGTACACGGTTTACTGCGCCGAGTTGCAGGCAGCTGCACATCTATTGTAGCTGTAGTTTCTGGATTGGTTTCAGGAGCTGGTGGCTGGATGAGGGGACCGGTGGAATAAGGTAGCTCTAAAACCAGTTGTAGTAGAGGCTGAACCAAAACGAAGAGGGCTAAGAGGAGGTTTTCTTTGCAGCAGAGGAAGCATAGCCGTAATTGTGTGCATCTACGGACGTGGGCATGAGACAGTTGATAGCTAAAGGCTGTATCTTTAGTTAGCCAATAATATATTTGGGGAAAGTGAGCATGATTTCAGGCATGTGGGGTCTCCTGCAGATTTTGTTTGTCAAGAGCTTGCCTCCTTTTCCCATTTGAACTAATTGGTGTAGGAAAAGATATTTTTATAGTTCATCCAGAGACACAGAAATGTGAGTTCCTTCCCTTCCTCGAAGACCTCTGTCTACACCCCATGCTGTGGGAGGTGGTGGGATGGGCTCCAGGCTGGGTGCTGAAAAGGAGCTCTGGTTTACAAAATCCTCACAGTTTTTTTGTAAAAGCTGGCAGAATGCATTAGTATTTTTCTGAGAAAAGGTGGAGGGAGGAAGGAGGTAAATAGGAAAAATATCTTCGTGCCTTATGCTGAGTTTGCCTCACATCCAGACGTGCCTGTATGGGAGAGATGCCGTGAGTGCACTTGTATTAGACGTCAGAGCATCAAGAAGCCCTCAACCTTGAGACGTAAATCCTTAAAAAACTGAATTGTTTTTTTCAGCACTCTGCTTAACTGCTTGTCCTTTTGTATGTGGCTGGTTCTTCTGCATGAAATTTTTATAGTGGGTGGGTTTTCTATAGGGTTTTTTTTATTGCTTTATGTAATGTATTGAGAATAAAGAAGCTGGGAGCTTGTCGCTAGTAAAATGTTTTGGGTAAATCTTACTTCTTTTTCTTAAAAGATGTCCTCTCAATTGTTTATTATCTGTGGGGAAAAATTGGAAGAACAGCTGTTCTTGGATAGATCTAGAAGAGCAGGGGGGTTTTGAAAGAAATACTTGGAGTCTGGTGTCAAAATTTTGCATAACTGGAAGCCTTAGCGGGAAGTGGGTGCATGAAAATTTCTGCTGTGGAGAGACCTAAGAAAGGACTCTTTGCCTGATAGCTACCTTCTCCAGTTTTAACGGGATTAAGGCTCAAGGCTTGGAAGCCATTTCTGGGCATCCAAGGGAGCATGAAGGTTTGTGTCGTTGCTCTGCGGGCAGGACAGCCAGAATCCTTTGGAGGGCTCCCCGTAGCTTGTTTTGGGAAGCCCCTTGCAAGTGCTACGATGGGTCAGTCGTTAATGCTGGGGGCTCTTGTGTCCTGAGGAGTCTCTAGCGTTCCTTTCTCTTTCCTTTTTCTCTGGCCTATCTCAAGCTGGATATTAAATGCAGGGATTTTTGCATGCAGTTGAGTGTGACTAGGAGTTCAGCGTTGTCTCCAGGCTGCTTGAGGCTGGTGGCAGTGCTCTGCTTGGCCTACACTTTTCCCAGCACAGCAGACGTTGTGCTTACCTTCAGTCAGGGCAACCACGTAGGCGGTCACTGTGTTTCCATTTCTGAACATCTGGGGAAATCATCCGCTTTTTCTATGAATGGGATTTTCAAACCGGTGCTGAAGCAGCAGAAAGAATTAACTCTTGGGCTGGGAAAGGAAAGAGGCTTAATTAGTTCACGCTGCAAAGAGCTGTGAAGATGAAAATTGTGATGTAAGTGGAACATGTTATTATTGTTAATTAAAATGCAAATGTTAGATTTGACAACTAGTTTCTAAAGGAGGGCGGTTGGAAGCATTAATGTGCACAAGCCTCGCGATTCCCAAGGGGTTGCAGAGCTGGCCGAAAGGATTTGCATGGATGAAAGCAGACGTTTTATATCGCTCTCTCGAGGGGCCACGTTCCCCTCCGAGGCCCAGTGTGTGGCTTAGAGGTGCCCTCCTGGTAGAGAGGGTAGATTTAGAAAGGTAGCTGGAGCCCAGGTAAGAGATGGGAACAAGAGTTCAGGGTTGTTTTGGGTATTGGAAGAGACTGGAAGAGTCTTGGTCTTTTGTGGAGCACCTCAACAGAGAGCGGTGGGACTGGGATATGGGGGGAATGGGCTGGTGTGAGGCAAGGACAAGGAACAGAGAACTTCTTGCTATTACAACCATTTTTTTTAGCTACTTTCAGAGCTGCAGATGAATCAGATCTGTTTCTTCACTTTGCTGGCTTAATTTAACAAAAATATCGTGGGAGGCTTGTAGGTAATCTTGCCGTTGGCTGGAGGTGTGAGAGCCGGGGAACCTGTGATTAATGTTAAGCCCAGACTGGTGTAGGGCTTCTTTGAGGTTTTTTTGGTGGTAGTAGTGATGCTGGTGGAAGTTGGTTTTTTGTGTTTTGTTTTTTTTAATTTAATTACTATTTTGAAGGAATTTTTAAAAACATAAATATTAGGAGAGAGTGAAAAGGATAGAAAACACCAAAGAAAAGGAATAAAAGAATGAAAAGGCCCACGGGCCATGAATTAGAGCCAGAAGACAAACAGATTTAGTAAAAGTAGTATTGGTGATTTTTTATCTCACTGGATCACGACATTTGCACTGTCTTGTCTCAGTGAGTTCAAGGGTTGCCGTATGGTGGACCTAATCCCCCCCTTTCTCACGATGTGATTTTGGCCAGCCACGTCTCTGGCATTTGCACAGGTACGTGCTAAGTTGCAGCCCAGGCAGTGTGATTCAGGGTGAAGGGATTTAGCCTGGCAGGAGTCTCCTGCATCATCTCCCTGAATCCCTACGGCGGTCTGCAGGCCACCGTGAGCAAAAGTTGTGCTTATAAATATAACCAACTCTGAAACCGTCGGGAGCTGCTGTATGTGTGAGGCTCGGCAACGTGCTCTAGGTGACCCTGCTTGAGCAGGGGGGTTGGAGTAGATGATCTCCAGAGGTCCCTTCCCACCTCAACCCTTCTGTGATTCTGTGGTACCTGAGGAGCATGGAGAAGAAACTCAAGGTGTGAGTCTCAAATTCAGCATTTGACTTAACCAGTCTGTCTTTGTGGTGCCTCCTGAGGGGTATTGTGTCCTTGATTTATTGTTTTTTGTCTCGCTCTGCAAATCGACCAACATTTAAATGGCGATGATGGGGTTTCCTGTTTGAAAATGTAAGGAGCATTTGGAGCAGAAACATGTTTTAAAATGAGTGGGGGTTTTTTTCTCTCTAAATACTCCAAGAAATCCTCTGTGTAGTTCTTGGCTTTCCAAATACATCCCCAAATGTTTTCTCAGAAGTGTCAGAAGTACAACTCTGGGTGCATTTGATTCTGTCTTTTTAGAGGTGGTTTGAAAAGCTCCCAGATCAGCTCTGTAGCCCATGTATTGCACCTACCCATTGCTGACATAGATGGACAGGATACTCTTTTCTGCAGCCTTGGCATGTAGGATACAGTAAATTCATCACTGATATTTCGAACAGCTAAGTGGTGAAGAGTCTTTTCTCTCCTTTTCAGTCTGTGCTCGTGTCTTTCCCACATCAAATGAAATTGTTTTCACTTCTCCGGATGGATGCCTGCAAGACATGCTGTTCCCCAGCGTGTCCCAAGATGCCACCTCCCTGTGTCTCCCAGCTGGCACCAATCCATTATTTTCCTCCATGCCAGTTTAACAATTCCCTTAACTTTGTGTCGCTTGCTATTTTTCGGCCGTTGGGAGACTTAGATTGCACTGTGGCAAGGGGGAAGAAGAGCCATTGCTGTAATATCTCTTGGGAATAGCCACAACCCCTCATATTTCACCTATGCACAACTGTAAAGACCACTTAACCTCCTCCTCCTTCAGAGTCAGTGCTGATTTGGGGCTATGGCAATCACAACATATATGAGCTTGCTTGAGGCTTGCTAGTTTTGAGCACGGAGAACTCAGTACTGATGTATTTTGCCTCCAGTCCCTGGTGCTGGGTAAATACTCGTGTTTCATGTGCACTATGGTGCACGCTTCCGTGGCTGGACCACTGCATAACGTGGCCTTCGATAGCTTAGATAGAGTCAGCTGGTGCATGTCTTTACTGCACTGCACTTGCTGTGCAGACCACAGGGAAGATGCACTAATGTGGTCTCACTTACGCAAAGTGCCGCTTAATTAAGTAAATAAAAATTGATGCAATCTCTGGGCATGAGCTGGGAAAGTCGGGTTAGGATAAGCTGCGAAACTCAAGCTTTGCAAACATGTAATTATGGTCAGCTCTTACACCAGTCCTTAACTACATACTCGCCTTTTCATTTTCCGAGTTTCCAGAATACGTGAAAGAGTTGAATATTCTGTGCTTTGCGATTTCTGCTTTCTGAAATCGTCTCAGGTCACTTCAAAGCTCTATCCCGAGCCTCTGAGCAAAGCTTTTGAAGCGCTGACCCTGGCAAAACCCACCTCCCTCCCCGGCCGCCGCGTGGGCGGTTTGGATAAATACGTCTGGTGGAATCCGTGATTCTGGTTTCCTGATGACTCCTCTCGCCCTGCGGGCGCCTGACTGAACAAGAAACCTGCCGGTGCTCTGACAGGGTAACACGTGTTACGAGAAGAAAGGCAGAACGTGAGGGACGACTCTTTGATAGGCTAAAATAGTTACTCGTTTGATGCTTTTGGCTGGTGAAGTCCCAATATATCCAGGTGTATGAACAGCTGGAGTCCAGCTGTGGTCTGAGCACAGAGGGAAAAACTGACTGAGGAGTTGATTTAGGTTTTGGGGGGGATTAGGGATATAGGCAGTTTTTGAAGATGTGGGGTTGCTGAATGTGCATAATTAATCCTTGTGAACGTAAAGGAGGTAAGTATTATTTCCCCCTTATATAGACTGGTAAACCAAAGCACGAGAGCCAAATCTTGTCTTCCCTTAAGCCTCCCACAATGTCATCCCTTGGCAGTCGGTAAATGTGAGAAAATTTGACCTCGAGATGTTGAAGGACTCAACGGTCCCCTTTGGGCCAGGAGGCTCCGCCGGCACTTGTCCGGGAGCCACAGCTCTCCTGGCCCACGGGGCTGGTGTGGGGCCGGGGCCGCGCGCGCACACGACTAAAGCCAGCTGTTTGTCGTTTCCAGGAAGAGTGGGATCGCAGCAGCAGTGGCAGTTCAGGATCCCGGCCTAGCTCGGGCTCCAGGCGTGGGTCTGGCTCCAGGTCTGGCAGCCGCGGGAGAAGCAGCCAGTTCAGTCGCTCGACCAAGGTATATCTGGTAGTGACGGCGGGGCGAGCTGGCGGAAGAGTGCTGGAGTCGTGTCCTTTGCTTGCTGTTCATCGGAGGCGTCCTCTTAAGAACGTGACTTGTGTGCGACTGTGTCTACGTGTAGGGCGTGAGTGCGTGTGAACCACGAGCTGGGCCTAAGGGGGCTGCTGAATTCGCGCATCACCCGTGACTTGGATGCGCAAGTCTGCTCAGGTGTATCACATGCTTTAATATTGGGACAGAAGTCCCTAGCTAATTAGCTTAGTGCAGAGGAAATTCGTATTTTTTTTCTTGAAATCTCGGAGTACTTTAATTTGGGGGAATTAAGAGATGTCTTTAATGAAGACTTGCTGAAAAATAATAATTAGAAGCTGATATATGGGACTAGTGAAGATAAGTGGACACCACAGACACAGTGTTGAATTATGCCCTTGAAGCCAGCTGCTTTCCATGGGAGCTGTTGGTGAGACTGGGCGGGGAATTGCTTTCCTGCCCTGAAAAAGGGAATTTGAGAATTGGCTTTTGATCTGTTTTGAGGTCAGTTCCCTGCTTGAACTCAGACCGGGGGCCTTTTCCGTGTCCCCTGCCAAAACTGCTGAATTTTTCTCATGGAAACTTTCCATTTTGATGAGTTGGCATTTTTCAACCCAAAAGAACCCCTTAAATCAGAGCCTTTTTAGGCAGCTCTGCCTGTGCGTGCTCTTTTCTATTTTCCGTTGAAGTGCAGCCAGGGGTCATCGGCCGTTGCGAAGGAGGTTAGGTGAGGGAGTCTTGGCAAACGTAGAATTTACACGCGCTGAAAAAGTAACACATCCCACAGCGTAATCCCTGCATTTACACCGTGGGCAGTGCTAAGACTCAGCTGACCCCTTGGTGTTATGTTATATTAATGCTAAGCTCAGTGATTAGACATGCTGCAGCAGTCATGCAATGAAGAGCATGATCTTGCATTTGCAGTGATTTGCTGGGGAATAGTAATGAGGAGCGGTAAGAGAAACTGGTGTTACATTGACCTGGGGTTTTGCAAAGCTGCTGCGTGCATGTAAATGCCTACTTGATGTGGGGAATTTGCTGAAGCTGCACGCATAAGTACAGAGTCCACGCGCTGGTGCCGTGGTCGTCTACCCCTATGTTTGTTTGTGCAATCACAGTGGTTGAGCAATGGTAAATGTAGATTTTATTCACCTGGATGTGTGCTCACAGGATCTGGAGGACTGAGGTTATGAAAATGCAATTAAAGCATATTGTGTGTAGGATCTGTTTTACTGAATCTCTGATCTTTCTGAGCGTTTAGGACATTCTCATCAATGTGTCTCTCAGTCACCATTCCTAGTGGCTGAATTAATTTTCAACAGTCCTAACCCCTTTTCAGTGAAAATTATTATCTAAGTCTGTGGGTTGGATCATTGGGAACTTCAAGTTAAAACTGATTACTATTATAATTACAGACCTGGGGGAACTGAGAAGAAGCAACTTCTTTTCTTAAATATATGCTGCTTCCCCCCCCCCACCCCGGACTTGAGAATTGGCTTTTTTTGCAAGTATTATTACTAAGTGTCAGTACCATACTGAGAGCTTTCTAGTTAGTACCCTGTACCTGGTGTAGAGCTGCTGCTCTGAAGAGCCGGTGCTGCCCCGCTTTCTCTTCAGCTCCCGTTGCAGCAAGTGTGCTCCATGCCCTTTGAACTGAGACAGAAGCATCTTATGGAGACCGGTCATTTAAGACTGAGAAAACATTTGTCTTGAAATGACCATAGTGACTCACAACTTAATGACAGATTGCATTATCGTTTGGCCCAGATGCCTTTTTTACGGAGTGAAACTAGTATTTTGAATGTCTCCCAGAGGTAACAGGGATGGTCTAGGAGAGCAGTTGAGTTGCAGTCCAGGTCAGGTGTGAGTAACCAACAGCAGTTAAAAGCTTAGACCCATCTTTTGAGCTCCTGTGGTCTCCATCTGGTTTGTAGAGATTATTCGGTACCACTTCCAGGGAACATCGCTGCGGTTTCCACGACTTGCTGGCCTCTGCAGGGAGAGCACGGCTGCACTGCTGCCGGGGCTGAATTGCTTCTGCTCACCTGGGTGGTTGGGTGATGAAGGTCAGATGTAGAGCTGTGGTAGAGGAAACACTGGGGAATTACAAGGGACCACTTGTACCGCCCCTGCTTATGCTGCGGATTAGGAGGTGTCAGTGCCCGAGGCTTTCAGGCCAGATTTGAACATATTTAAAGCAGGGCGTTGGAGGCTACTTGCTGCATGATTTGTTTGATGGCTTACAAATGGGCTCCTCAGAAGCCCTGCACCAAGCTGAACTTGGTCAACAATTTTATGACTCAACCCGTTTCATTAGGAACCCATTCCGATATTATCCGAAATCATGGCGGTTGAATACGTGTTGCTGGTTTGTCTCACCCTCATTGTAACTGGTTACATGGTCCTGCATTTTCTCCCTCAGTCCAAATACTTTCCTCTTGGGAAACCCTGCTGTAGGTAGCTCATTGACAGGTACTTAAAATACACCCTGTCCATAGGAAGGCCCTGTGCAGAGAAGTGTTTCTGTCTGCAGGAAGAGGTAGTTCTTCTTTGGGTGATAACTACAAAGACCAGCACATCTGTATTTTCATTACACTGCATGTGAATGCCTCCAAGTATTTAGAAAAGGAATTTCTCTCCTTGGTGAGAGAAATTTTATTTACGTTTGCCTAAAATAAATAACTGCTTCCGTAACTAATCACGAGAGGTTAACATGTCTCTGGTAGTTTGTTTCTGTGCAGAGATATGTTGAGCTGCAGATCCCAGGCAGTTAAAATCATAATCCATCGACCCCTTGTAGGAGAAAAAAATACAAAAAAGGGAGCAATGCAACTGTGTTTTGAACAGCAGTTGCCTAAATTGTTTGTTGTCCTGGGAATAGCTTTGAAATCTGGCCATCTGTATTATGTACTGGAGAGGCACATCCTTCTCTTTGGAAAAACCTTGCTCAATTCATGTGCAAATTGTGATCTGGGACTTCACTAAGAAATGGCCACGTTTTGATGAGTTTTTAGTGTCTCGGTTATTAATATTTAAAATTGGTAGTCTCTCAGGAAAGCTATATGTGGACTTAAGCAACGCTGTTTCATACTAATCTTTGCTGATAACTGTTATCAGCATGGAAGCGTATCATGATTTTATGTACATCTGAACTCAGCAAATGTACCTTATACATTAGAAACAGCAGCTTTCAGGACAGCCAGCGGCAATAGTACAGTAGATTAATGCTTGTAATCGCTTAGATGATCTTCAAAGAGATGAGCCGTCACATAGCAGTTCATGACAGTAAAATGCAGCCCCTTGGGCCCACACTGCTAAGGCATTGCATGTGCAAGTAGATAGACCTGCTTTTTTTGGTAGTGCCCATGGCTGAAAACAGCCTAAAGTTGCTTTTGCAGAGCATCTTGCTGTGTGGCCCTGGACTGGTGAAGGCTCTACACAGTCAGCGCACAGAGAAATGACCCTCCGAAATTACAGCATACGTAAGCCTCATTCTCCTACACTCGTTTCTCCATGATGGGACCATTTGAGCTGAAATGTTTAAAAAAATCTGCAGAAGTAGTACAGGATATAAGAGTCCAAGGCCAAGCTATGGGCAGCTGGAACAGGGTCATGGTATTCCTTATTCCTAGTGCGTTTATGTGTCCATCCCATATAGGTCTGAGTAAGGTGTGATTTCTTAAATGATCCTGGCAAAATCTAGTACGCTTAACCTCTTTGCCTCTTCTGCTTGCAAAGGGTGGAAGTGGCAGGATGTTTTTTGTGGAGTGGTATGGGTAGGCTGCTGGTTGTAAAGGGGCTGTGAAGCAGGAGAAGCAGAGGAAGGTGTTGACAAACCCGAAGAAGAGCATCTAAAGTTAATTTTGAAAGAAGCAGGTGCCTCACAAAATTTGTGCTAATTCAAGGTGTATGCAGTTTATTGGAGGCTTCTCACAATCCCAGTCTGATTATGCCGTAGTGCCGTTGTTGTTTCTACAGGGAAGGAGCCATCTCATTAGTGTGTACCAGAATATCCACATGCAAGACAGAGCAATTAACACTGTACTGTTGAGTGCAGCCTTGGACCTTCAACCAGAGAGGCAGCAAGAGCTGGTCAAGACCACCCTTCTGTGAAGACCCCAGAACCCAATCCAACACTCCCCTCAGTCCTACATGTGTTTCTTGGGGTGAAAAGGAGTTGAGCTTGACCTCCTTTCCTTAAAACACTGAGATTTCCCTATCTGCTGGCAGTGCAAGAGGTTCTGGCAGTTTATGTTGCAGAAATGGCACATGCCGGCTTGTAAGGCCCAGGGCTCTCACGTCCTCCGCGTTTTGGTCGGATGCTGCTGGAGGTGCTGCTGTCTGACAGTTAAGGCTGTCAACAGCATGCAAGATGCATGCAGTGGAAGCGGCTTTGCAGGACAGAGGGTGATTTTTTTGTCTTTGAGGCAGAAGTGTTCCTGAAAAGGCCCTCGCAAGATGCGTTTCAGTGGGGAGGTGGGATGCAGGTTGCACGCCAATCTCAGGCCAAGCAGAAAGCATGAGACAATACAACACAGTATTAATTCCAGTTATCTCAACACTTCCTATAAAAGGCTAATGCCTTTGGGCAAGAGAGAAAAAAACGTATTGGCAAGCTCAGCACGATCCTTTCAATGTTTTGTGTAGCAGCTTTCTAGCAATGACTCTTACAATCTTAAAGCCTACAGCCGTGGTGGCATTAGTTGACACACTGCTATATCCCACAGTGAGATTTCGTTTGAGCAACAAGAAGTCGTGCTACCGGGGCTCTTTGCAAAACTAATTAGCATGACGGTAAGCTCTAGAGGGGTTCAGAGGTTCCTCGGGCAGCTCTGCTGCGTGCGTCACTGGTCTTCTGTACCCTCGTAGGTGAGAACCAGCTCTGTGGTTTGTTCAGGTTGGGTGTCTTCACGGCCGGATGTCAAACCTGCCCAGCTGTGGGTCTTGTAGGCCTCGTGCCCCAACGTTGGCTGTGGAAGGTGGGGTGGAAGGATGGTGCCTGAGTCAGAATGGAAACTCTACGTCGTCTACTCTATGTTGTCCACAGCTGTGTGTCCGTAAGGCTGAAACTGTGTGTTGCTCCTTGCTTCCAAAACACCCTGTTTTAGTGCGTGAGGGGACTCTGGGTTGCCGGGAGGGTGGCCTAGCATCTTGCTATCGTTATGCACCTAAGACTAGTTCTTATCTGCCACATCGCAGCATGCAGCCACCCGACCACTCTTAATGTTGCTGTGGCCACGGGCGAGCCGACCTTTCAGCTCATGGGCTATGACCGTTCTAAAGAAAACTCATACGTTTGTGCTGCCTCCCTCCTCAAACACACAGTGAAAACAAGAAAGCCCAAAGAGCCTCTGAAGCCCCATGGGGATGATGGTGAGGCCCACACGCAAAGCTGTAGCGCTCGCCTGTCTCGCTGCGGGGCGAGCCTGGCTAGCGTGCAGGAGTGGAGCTGGGCTGGTGGCTGGAAAGAGCTTTGCACCTTCCTACAAGTAACTGCTTTTTCCCTTCTTTTTAGAATGGCAACAAAGAGGGCTCCCTTGACATGCTGGGCACAGATATCTGGGCAGCCAATACCTTCGACTCCTTCAGGTAAGCCGTTTAATAAATCTTTTAAACGAGATGGGCTGTGCCCTCTGTTAGCCTTTGCCTGCACGTTGTCCTGGAGGTGCTCGCACAGGGTGGCACTTGCGGCACAGGCCCACGTCACTGCTCTTCCTCCTCCTCGCCATTTAGCCCCTGGCACTAAGCACAGCTGACCTGCTTCAAGCATCGTATGTGCTAGGAGAGGCTGCTGAGTGCAGTCCAGATGTCTGAATAAGTTACTGATATGAATAATTGTAGCTGTCTGAGAGCCTGGATGGGCAAGAGTGAAGCAGCCCTGACCTACAGCTCCTGGATTTGGGGGATTTTTTTCTTCCATTAATTGGCAGTGTGCTCATGCGTTTTGCTTTGCAGCTGCTGAGAAGAGCTCTTCAGCTGCTGTTTCAGCGCTGGAAAAATGTGTGCTGCCGCGCTGAAGCAATGAGAGCTCAAATCAGGGAAATATGCTTTCCACCCAGTCGTGTGCATCTTCTTGCACCATGCTTCGAGCATGGTGGGAGTCTGCAGGGAGCCTGAAGGAGTTACGTTTCCCCTGGGATTTGCTCTGGGGCCTCACATGATGATGGACATGTTGCAGCAGGCAGCCCATAAGGGAGCAGAGCCTCAGCATTTCATGGACCAGACTAGTACCTGTTGCAAAAGCCGCTCGATTTAAAGAGCAAGAGTAGCTGTCAAGATATATAACTACATCATACATCTCCATTAAAAGTATGAGTTTAGAACAGGCAACAGGAGCTCAGCATCTCCAAAAATTTGAAGAAATGAAACATAACGCAGCAGTGTAAAGGTTGGAGGTCTGTGTCGTGTGCTCTGAAGCAGAGAGCAGTGTCTCCAAAAGCAGCAGCCTTCCTCCTCTGGAGGCTCAGATGTACCATCTGCTCCTCAGCCCAGCTGTATTTAATTAGTAGGGTGCTTTCTTTCTTTGTCTTTCTGTTTTTCTCTTAGTGGTGCGACGTGGGACTTGCAGCCTGAAAAACTAGACTTCACCCAATTTCACAGGAAGCTCCGAAACACCTCCAAACACCCGCTGCCTCACATAGACAGAGAAGGGTGAGTGTTGGGTGTGTATGGAGGGATCTCAGCCCCAGAAGTAATAGTGAGGTTGTTCTCTCCAGTAACATTGCCCTTATGGTGAGCATGCTGTCTTGGTGGCATGGCTCATACAGAGGACTTGGAAAAGAGGTGCTAGATCACATGTGGAATTTGGGAACTCCTGAATCAGAAATGGAAGTATCTGTTTTTTAACTCTACCATCCAGTTCTGGTCAGGAGCGGAACTGTTCACTGTATCTTGAATTGCTTGGTGGAGTTCAGTTTTAGGCCATGATGGGTCCAAGCTAAATTTCATAGGTTCAAGCATCTTTGAATACTGGGGGAAAGATCCTGGTTTAGTGCTGATCTTAGACAAAACTTTTGTAAGCGATGGGGCTTCTGTTGTTTCTCTCCAGCAAGACTTCAGCATCCAAATGATCTGTGTAGATCAAAGTGTTCCTTCCAGAATTTCACCCACTATCTCCTAGTCCTAAAACTGTGAAAACATTAAACAGTTCCTTTCTCTGGTTATTAAAACCTCTGGGGGCTTTTACATTATTGCCATTCCTCTTTGTTTGGTGCTTGTTCAAGCTATATATGCACACTCGCATTTCGTTTTGTGTCTTGGTGGTTCTTTTCTGGATTTCCCAGGTTTCACAGTCTCATTCTGGAATTGAGGTGCACTGAACCATCCTCGGTGTTCATGTGTCCATGTAGACTGAATGCTTCGCCCGTGTTGCTTAGAGAGTGGTCACAGTTTCTCTGCAGATTGTGCAAGTTGAGAGACAATCTTAGTTTGGCTCAGAAGGTCTCTCTTCCCTCTTCTTTTCATTGAGCCCTAGTGCTTAACACCCTGGCAGCGCTATTCTTCTGGATAGTTTCACCTGTTCTGTTATCCCAAGTTATGACACAAGGTTTCAACTCATGCTTGATGCAACTCCTAGAAGATCTCTAAAGAAAGATCGCTAAAGAAAGAATATAGTTATTCCACAACTACATTTTATCTAGGAAAATTTTTGCTGTTTTTTCTGAGTCATTTTTGTCTGTAGAGGAAGGAAAAATAAGGACAGGTATAAAATAGGGAGTTGAGAAAATTACAAGTGATTTTTTTTTTTTCAGTGCCACTGTATTATATGTAGTGATAGAAATCCTCTCTCAGAGTAATTTATCTGTTAGTGAGTTGCTTTTTCCGAAGTGCGGGCGATTGCTATACACTTATCTGGGCTCATTCCTCGTAGCGATCCTTCCCCAGCCCACGGTTCGGTGTCTGCTTTCTTAACTGTGCAGAAGACTCTGGTGCCAGGTAGCAAGAAGCAAAAGCACATAACTGTGTAAGGCTCTTCTGCACTCTAAACATTTACTGCAGGTAAATAAACCAGTTTTCAGAATACTTGGAACAACATGAGTAACTCTGAGTTTCTAGGTTAAACATGCCATCAGCCCAAACAGTGCATCTCTCAATGTGGTTAATACAAGTTATAAGTTACCCCAATTAGAATGGAAGAGACGGAGAGAAGATTTTTCTTTTTTCTTTTTAAGTTTGCTCTGTTGGACATCTATCAGCTTTCCACGCTGAATTCGTGCTGAATGAGCTTACTGAATCTCCGGAAAGGCTGCTAGTTAGGCATTTTCCCTTTTACTTGAGTGGGATTTTTTAACACATTAGCTGTGAAATGAAAAATTTAGTAGAAAACAGGGAGAGTTAATTTTAAAACCAAAATAAAGGAAGAGGGTATAACATGGGGAGGTACAGGGACATGTCCCTCGGTATTTAATAGGTGTGGCAGGCAGTGTTCAGTATGTTTTCCACACTGTAAGTGTCTATTGCTAGACCACCGACAAAAATGCTGAATAGCGTTGGCCTGCTACATGAGCCAAATGAGACTGCAATAGAAGCATGCCTATTAGAGGACAGTTGATGATTACTTTGGGGCGTTTGTCAGCTAGTCGGTTCGTTAAAGTTGCGTAGTATAGATATTTCTTAATCATTTGTGCAGCAGTCAGTGTAAATTATTTCTTTGCAGTAACCTTTGTAAATTGAAGTCACTATTTCAGCTATGATGGACACACCTGGTTTCCAGCTGAGTGATTAGGGTGTTAATTAAATTCCAGCCCTCTATTACTCTCGGTTGAGTCCCACATCACTTCTCCACGGTCTCACAAGGACTTCAGTCTGACTAGCTGAACTACAAATTCCTCCGTTCAGCTTACTAGTTTCCAAGTTTGATGCTTCAGAATATGGTGTTTTTCTGGATTTTCTTTTTAATCTGCCCAGAGATACATGACCTCCCCATTTACTGTGATTCCACCAAGGTCAGATGTTCTTGGCCTCCTGGACACTGGTTACCTTGGTCTGCTGGTCTCTGATTTGCTGTCTAGTATATCATATATAACATTATCTTGTCACTAAGTGACTGAAAAATACTTTATCGTTCTTGCGGGATAGAAATTGATTGCTCCGATTCTTTACAAATGCAGAAGGCGACATAAATTGACGATTTTTCCTTCTTCTGAATCATTAACAGGTTCTCTGCATTCAACTAGTAGCAGGCCCATAATATCTTCAGAATTTTTTTTTTCATTTTTTGACCTAATAAAAGCTTGCTAATTCTCCTGACAGCCGTGTATTCAGTCTGTTATGCTTGGTTTCTCTCAACAATTTTTTGTGTTTCAAAATTTATGCTTATATTTGTATTGATTGTTGTGTACTGCTTTTTGCCTGTTTGTGATTTAAATTTCTGCTTGCTTGCTGCCATCTTTCTCAGCAGGAGAAAAGGAGCTTTGGGGGAGTCTAGTAAATGGGAAGCAGTTCAGAATAAACACTTAGGGTTACATTTTTCTTCCCCATTCTTTTATCCGGATGGGAGGTGGCTTTTGTTTTGCTTGGTCTGGGAATTCACTCCCTTTGAATCACCTAACGTTAGTGCTCAAGACTGCCTTAGGTTTTCTCCCAGGAGATGCTACCAGGTCATAGTAAGAGCATTTTAATGCTCTGGCAACTGGGTAACTGTTGGTGCTGGTGGGTGGGGTTGGAAGCAGCGTTCATTTGGTAGGAAGGGCTTTGTGCCCACCTGGGAGCGTTTGGGAGATGTATTTGTTTCAAAGCACCTCTTTATTTTCATGAGGGTCCTCTGCAGGTTTCACATGCTTTTTTTTGTTCTCTTCCTGCCACAGGCTTGGCAAAGGGAAATATGAGGATGGTGACAGCATCAACTTGAACGACATAGAGAAAGTCCTTCCTGTGTGGCAGGTAGGTGTTGGAGATGTTGCTGGTCTGCGGTACTGCTCATACCCTAACAGCTCCCTTTGCTACCTTTCCTTACAAAACAGTACCTGGAGGCTGGGAAGCTGCTGGGCCAGGTGAGTGGGCTAAGCTGGCAGCGGTGGCCTGAGGGCAACAGGGACTTTTGCTGCCGTTCGGTGGCTAAGTCCTATGAAAATTTGGAGTCCACCACTACTTCCAGCTAAGAAAGTCTGGCTGAGATCCCAGAAGACTTACTCCATTGATTTCCCTGAGACTTAACTTCTTAAGCACCGTGGATAGCCCGAGCTATGGCCCTTTAGGCTTCATGAGAAGGAATCATGCTAGTGGCCTCAGCGAGCCTTCCTTCAAACCTGACCCCTAGGCAAGGGCAGTTAGTGTCGGCTTTGTTGTGAGGTGAAACATTTAGGACAATGCATTTATACATGGCTTTCATACTTACACACACATATATAAATATACATACATACATGCACACAGGGTTCATATTTTAGGAAAGGAGATTCTGAAATGCAGCAAGCGTCCTGCCAGCTCCAAAATAATTTGCTGTCAAGAAGGCATCAATGACTGTCGTCTTCAGTCAGTTTTGGTAGCTCTGGTTAAATGACCTTTGACACTCAGACGTTAGGGAACAGTAGGATGAGGCCTTCAAATAGTCCCGTTGAATAGGTCGGTTGGTCAGTGTTGTACAGCCTTTCTCTTTCCTGTGCCCCGATCCTGAAAGGAGCTGAGTACCCTGGATTATGCATGTTTCTGAAGGTGCTCAGTGTGCTCCTTGTTCAGGTCGCCTTTAGGTCCTAAGAACGACTCCTCTTTGCCTTCAGAGGGAAGGGCTGAGACCTTCCATGTACCATGGCAGCGTTTCAATATTCAGCACTGAACAAGAGCCCGCTGGGACTCTTGCTCATAGATCATGTGAGAAAAAGCCTTGCTCATCCTTCAAGTCATGTGATGATCCGTGTTACTATTTCTTTTGAGTGAACTAGCAATAAATACATAAAGTAGTGAAAAGAGTGGAAAAGTACTGCATGCAGCTGTTTTCTGCTTAGTCCCTTATGTGCTCAGCGTGTCTGGACTTTAGGTCAGAGGCAGAAAACGTCAGGGTGAGCTGTCAGTAAAGACCCCAGTAATTCTGCAAAATAACGTTATTTTCCCTGGGGAATGATTGAAAATGTTTTACATATGGAATTGAAGGGAGTTTCCAGACATACTGGGACTGCATTTTCAGGGTCATAGGCTGTGCCCAGTACCCAGTGCTGCATATTGCAAGGTTTATTCAAAATGCTGTTTGGTGACGAAGCCTGACCCTCTCCTTGTAAGGACTCTTGGCCCCGGGAGTGTAGGAGACAAGAATGCAGTCTGCAGAGGGAGAGCTAAGGCACAGCAGGGGTAAGTGCTTAATACTTGAGGTCACACGGGGTGAGCTGAATGCAGAAGTGCAGAATCTCAGGATGGTGTTTTCCCTTCAGGATGACGTTTTCCCTTAATTACGCAGGAGACCGCCTCTTACGGACAGGAGGCAAAAGGCAGGCAAGGAATAAGGACAGTGCGAATTGTGGCTCAGGGCAGTGGGGTACAGATCCATTCCCTCTCAGGAGAGGGACTCTGAATTCCCTCGCCGAGAAGGCAGGCTGCAACAAGCTTTTGCTCACAGCATCTTTCATTATTAGAAGAAACTATTAGAAAGAAAGATGATTAGAAGAACCTATTAGAAGTTTCTTTCAGAGAAGAAACTCTCATATTCTGTGCCAGGAGTTGACATTCTTCTTCTCCAGAGTTTAACTTCTTTCATAACTGACAACTATTAAGTAAGCCAGGTCTTCCTGCTCTAGTTATCCTCTCATGCTGTTGTGACACCAGATTAAGTTCATCGACTCCAATGAATTAATTCTGCTATATACCACTATAAAAAGACAATCTGTATCTGTCAGGTGGTTCTAGTTACCTCTCAAAGTTGTACAGTGTTATTTGCAGATCTTAATAGATAGTGCGGTGGCTCTAAGCCTTGCCTTGAAGACCTGGTGGAATTTACGTTTGGTTTGGTGTTGTGCTTGCACTTCTGGGCTGGTTAGTAAATGCTACCTTATTTCAGAGACTGGCTTGCCTAGGCATGTACAGTTGTAGTGCGTGTGGGAACTAAGAGCCACGTAGTTATTGTTAAGGATTTATCTCGTTCAGCGTTGACAAGTGAAATAATTCCTGACAGCTGGGTTAATCCTGACCTATCGTTGTTAACTGGATTTGAATGTAATCATGCGACGCCGACAGTGGCTGTGCTGCTGTTTGTCACTTTCTTGTTTTACGTGGCTCTTTGCAATACCGCTCGCGAGGGCATGAGGGCACCTATTAGGGTGAGCGTATGGAAATGCATCCTTCCTTCAGCTTCCAGGGAGCTTTCCCACATTGCAGTTAGTTTTATGTCATATCCTGCGAAAGAGGCTTTTCAGGTCGGAGATGCATGAAATTTTCTCTGTGTCGAAAACCGTACGGGTTGCTTACTAGCAAATGCTTTCTGATTACTTCCTCTTCATCTCTTAGGATGTGCTAAATTGACAGGGAGCTATGCATGGACAGCAAGCCAGACTGGCCTCCCGGCTCATTCTCCAGTATGATTCGGTGATACAAACATTTTGCACCGCTAAATGTGCATCTTCAGCCATGGTAGAGTTAATCAAGAGCACCAGGTTTAAGAGAGCCAATCTCCCTTACGGATTGCTTTAGAAATTTGGTTTCCTTTGATGCCAGCATACACTGGACCTTATTTCTGGGATACACCCAAGCCTGTATCCATGTCTCAGCTAGTATTTCCAGTGGCCTCTCCCAGGGGTTAAGCAGAATGCTCTGGATGTCTGGACATTAAGATGTAAATTTGAGTTTTGCTACTGGAATCTATCAATAGTTTTTAACAAAATGTTGCAAGGAGAACCGGTGGTATTTGATGATGATATTTAAAGCTGTAAAAATAAAAAAAAGAAGATAACCTCCCCCAAACTCTTTCTCTTCATAGCTGTCTGAGGGAAAAATGCTTGTCTCCAGCCTTTTGTTTTGACAGTAGAGGATGTGTGTGTATCCGTCCTCAGAGATGCTCTTGGCAGACTGCAGAGCGGCACGGCACGCTCTGCCATCTCGTGGACATGTAGAGTCAGACGAACCCGGCACTGCTTCCATACTCGGCATCGCGGCATTCCCAGTTCCTCCTTGATGGTATTGACCATTTCCGTGTTTAAATTTCCTCCTGCCCCGTCTTTTCAAGGCTTGACTGGCGTGGTTGTTTTTGGTAGTAAATAGACCTTTTTTGGGGAAGCGCAGCAGTTGCAATCAGGGAACGAATGAGTTTGCAACACGGTGGGAGTGGCCCTGTGCCTTCCTTTGTGCTAGCACAATACTTGGGATAACACTGACACTGCTGGAAACCAGCTATAAAACAGATTGTGCGTGCGGTGGGCATCTGCTTTCCTGTAAATAACAGTCGGTTGAGGATAACAAAGGGCACTGTTTTCGGAGGATCTCCTTCACACAATGAACTTAAGCAAATGGTTCTTACTTTGCTTTTGCAGTGGCTGAGAGTGCGTGAAATCATTATTTTGGCTCCGCTCATGAGTCATAACCTCTTCCTCTCTCCTTATTCGCAGGGGTCTGTAGCGGGACTTGGGCACTAATTCACCTAAGTGCTGCCAAAAAGTGGCTTTGGAAAAAATATCTTTAGAAAATAAGTATTCTCTGCTCATGATCTGCTTTTTATTGTACTCCAGGGAGGGCTGATTGTCTGCTTTGGAGAGGCACAGTAGAGATGCACATTTCAGTTTTCATCAGCCTCTCCGTTTTCACCTTGCTGGTCAGCTGGTTTGATGGAGGAGACCATGCAACTGGCTTGGTATCGTGGAGGAATGACTTGGAGCCATAGGGGAGAGCTTATGTGGTGCATTTTGCTTTTGCGTCCTTTGGCAAATGCTTGGAAAGGCTTTCAGGCTTGGAACTGTCACGGCTGAATGCCATGGTCCTAGATGGGGACAGTCTGCAGACTGTGAACCCTTGGCACACTCTACACCTACCTGAGAAAACAACCCAAGGGGCCATGCCCTACAAGATCTCCTTTCTCTTCCCCATGAGGCTGCTGTAGCTTCGCTGGGATCGTTTCCCGTTTCCACGTGGGAGCTGTGACACAAAGGTGGGTGGTTTACCTAGCGTAAGAGGAACCAGTGAGGGGGCTGAGTCTCATCAAGACAATTCTGGCACTCACCCTTCTACTAATTCCCTTAGTTTCCAAATGCGAGTGTCTCAAAGCACCTAGCTCCCCTTCCTGAACGGCCATGGCCTGGCAAGTGTTTGCTTTGAGCAGACAGCAGTGAGTTTTATTCGTGTTGCTGAATGCAGTATTACCCATGTGCTTAAACGGGCAAACTGATCCAGACTCGCATAGTGTCTCCCACTAACCACATAACGCAGCAAGAGGCAGAAGTTCTGCGGTTTCCCTGTTGAAGTAACTGGGAAGTGGCACTGTCCCCATGGGCTGGGTTGGGGAAGTCTGTAATCATGTAGTAGTGGTCACTGCAATCATGACCGGTGCCCAGCAGTCCTGTTTCTGTTGCAGATCGATCCCATTTGTCAGTTAATAGAAGCCGGAATAGCAGTGATACAGTTGGCTGCGTGCAAATGTACTTTGATGTCCACATGTGAGAGCAGCTCAGAGTACCAGCTCCCTAGGCCTACCAGACCGGCTTTTTGTGTCGTTAGCTGAGATTGTCAGCAGACATTCCTGGTGGTTTCCAACCTGTCTGGATCATAATATGCTTCCACTGATCTTTAGCAATGTATTTCCTTTCTCCTTACAAATTATAAGGAAAATGTCTGAATCTTCCCTCCACATCTCTACTTTTTTCGAAGAGATCTGGTGAGAAGCTGATAGCTTAGCCAGGGTGTCACGGGGATGTGCTGTACTCGTAGACATAAGCAAAATGTTTTGGGGCAAATATGCTGAAAGGGTTGCTGAACAGGCGTCTTGCAGCTTTTGGCTTTCAGTTTGCCAGACTCATGTCTCCAGGCTGGGCCTACCCTCTCTACCCTCTCCCAGACTGTCCAGACATACCTTTCTTGTCTAGCTTCTTATTGGTTTGTGTTTTAGATGTAGGAAATAAGTGACACGCTTGAAATGGGTGTTTTGCTTTGCTTGTTTCTCTGTGATAAGCATGGAAACAGCTTTGATGTCATTTGGTTTGGCATCTTAACTGAATTGTAGCTCATCTCTTTCTGTTTCCTTACTGATTATTGACCATTTTTGTGATGCACTTGGGGTTATAATAAATGGATCGTTTCAATTCTGTGCAGTTAGTGGATCTAGTTGTCATTCAGCTTCTTTGTTGGATGAGAAGCAATGGTGCAACTTCTTAGGAAAAAGGGAGACTCGGTAGCTTATTGTGTTCCTTTTAGCACCTATGAACCATCCTAGAAGGACAACCTGTGAAAGGTTTGAAAGTTTTCTTTCACTTTTGCCCTCCTTAAATGCAGGATGAAGGGGCCAGCTCCAGAGCTGTGAATCTGTGACTGCTGCTTAAGGTAACGATTGTGATCTGGAGTCCAGTCCATCAGAGGTGACCTGAGAGCTCCCAGCTTATTTGACATAAAGTTGTAAATACTTTGATAAAAACAGGAGTATGGTATTTAAAAAAACAGCTATGACCTTGCCTACACTCACATATCTCCTGTAATTTCTAGGGCTGCTAAGGAGGGTGAAGTTGAATGAATGTCAGCAGCAATGTAGAGAAGATGCTATGAATGTTGTAGTCACTATTATACTCCAGACTTCATCCAAGCAGGCTTAGAAGCATCAGGATTCCTGACTGTGCTGGGATCCCACCTAAATTTAGACACATAATCAATTTTTATGGCTAGTCTCCTTGGGATCCTGTTCTCATTGGCAAGTACTTTCAAGTCAAATCGTAGAATTTAGTGCAGAGTTCATGTGAGTAAAGGTAGGAGCCTGTATTTGGGCTGGTAACTTTGGGTTCCAGCCATAGTAAAGACATAGACACTTCTGGGAACAATTCATTGCATCTTAATGTAGGCATCTAAAAAAGGTCAGATGTTTCCTAACTAAGGATATCTGTGTTTACACCCATCTGTCCTAAAAGGAGCTCAGATGGACTAGCTCAGATGTACCCATGTTTAGACACTGAGAAATCTAAACAGAAATAAAGCTGACCCAGGTGTCTGAGGAGAGAAAAGTGAATCCTGGACAAGCATTCTCTCTGCTGTCACTCTCCATGACTTACTGCCCAAGATGAAGAGTTTGATGTCCAGCACTAGTGTGAGGGATTGCTGCTGGACAGTGCAGATTCCTGACCTTCCTAGAGTGGACCGTGGCTGAGGTGGCACAATGGTCTCTGGTCTGTGTGGAGCTCCAAGATGGTTCGTTGGTGGGGTTGTTTCATCTACCTCGTCCGTACAGCAGCTTCAGAATCCCTTCAGCACAGTACCCATCCTCTTCCTGTCCCCTCTTGCCACTTAGTCCTGTTTTTACTGCAGCATGAGATTTCCAGGATGCCTTAGCCATGCCTCTGGGCAGTTCTTTCCTCCTCCATGTTCTCCAGGAAGCCAGTCCTTTAACCAGCCCAGATCCCTTCTCTTTCAGAGCTGGATTTTTTCAGATGTCTCCTGGCTCTCTGAGGTTGCTAAGCAACTTCCCACTCATCAGCACTCCCTTGCAAGCTAACAAACACGCTTCACCCTGTTTAGCCAGCAATTGGTATAGGAAAGCCCTCTCAACATTGCCTCGGAGATTTCCTGGGTGCCAGGAGGACAGTGTGTGGTGGTTTTGTTTCTCAGCAGCAAAATGTGACCTGCACACCTGGCTCGCGGAGCTGCCTGGGTCTATAGGTGCTGCATGCTCCAGTGCCACAGCCCGATGTCAGCTGAGACACCAAAACAAGGACTGTGGCTGGGGGATAGGCAGCATCAGAAAGCTTTTCTGCTTTTCTGCTGGAGCTGGATGAGTAATTCGTGCTGCCGAGAGGTATTGCTGGAAGCAGCCAGCAGAGGGGAGCCTGCCACCGCGCTGGGCGGCCGGTCCTGTGCATGCACGCGCTGCGCACGCTCCTTCCAGGGCAAGGGGCTGCAAATCTGCTCTCCTCAGAGCAAGGAGGTGGCCACCATCCACAAAACTGACAGTCGTGTTCAACAGTGGGGATGGGACACGCGTAGGTGTAAGACTTAAGCACCGAAAGTGCTTTTCTGCCAGGGCCCACGTGCCTCCATTGCCATCCTTATATGCAAAGGGGGGTGGACTGGGTCAGTGACGACAACTGCTGGAGAAACCCTGAAACAAGCCCTCCTTGGCCTTAACCACGTACCGTCTCAGAGGAGATTATTCCATAACTGGAAAACCTGGGGTTTTCTCATATCTGGCATCCTCTCCCACTGGAAATAAGAGTGTACTGCATGGAGCTCTTGCCCCGTCTGTGTCCTTGATTCTCCCTATGCTGCATGTCCCTCTTGCCAGCCCTGTACTCATCAAGTGTAACCCTGACGTTTTTTATACATCCACATACCGCAGCGTGTGACCAAGTCACGCTAGCTTGCTGAAAGCCCCAAACTGGAGTGATTTCTTCCCTCCCCACCCATATCCTGCTGAATTCAATCAGTCGTGTGGAAGCGTGGCGCCGTTTTTTGAGAAGACTTGTAGTCTACCAAGCCAGCTTCCCATATCCCAGGGGTCTTTCCAGTACTGTAACTGCTGAAACTGCTGTGGAAAGTCCCTGTCAAAAAGCCAAGGTTTACTTGAGTATAGGTCACAATGTATTGAAAGTCGGATCTCCACTGCTGGGGAAAAAGCGTGTATGCTATGTCTTTCCGCGAGGTATCATCTTTCTGGGATCCATCTCGCACGGCATTTAACTCAACTGACAATGACCATCTCCTTGGGAAAAGGAGTGGGCTGAGTGAGCAGACTGACTTGGTCACCTGTAACCTCTTCAGTGCAAATGTCACTCCACTGTTAGCATGAAGGTTATCAACAGGGCAAGGCAGATGACTGTTATGGTCTGTGAAGAGTTGGAAGGGAGAAGTCATGGCCAGGGTTGGCTTGTCCTCCATGCAGTTCATCCGCTTGGATATTCTTGCAAGGGACAAGCTTTGGCTCTGAGAATAGAGCACAGTTGCTCTGTGAGCCTCAATCAGGTTATAATACCGGTGGTTTTTATCGGAGGTGCAGAAAAGGGCTAGCTCTTCCAGTGGCTGTTTCAGATTATGGTTGTCTTCCGTACTGTGTGATAGACTGTCCGACAGCACTGCACAAAGGGTTGTGAGTGGGAGGTTGTGTGGATTCAGAGCTCCAGAAACATGGTTGTTTCAGGAAGCCCCGGGGAAGTGGGCAAGACCTATTCCCAATATTATTATTATTAGAGTTTAGAGTTGGTTTCACACTGTAAGAAATGACATAGTCGCACTTCTCAAGCTGTGTCTTTCAGGCTGTCACCCGGTGCAAGCAGACAGAGTGGTATTGGTTATACTCGGTTTGTAATTCGGAGGGGTTTCTTCTCAGCTGGATGGGCTAGGAAGTTCATTTTCAGTTGAAACAGCTAGTTTCTGGAGCTGATAGTGATGCAGTTAGTCAACCTGGCCCAATCCCTGCTCTGCTGTTTAAAGAATGGGAGACTTGTTACAAACTCCTGCAAGGAGTTACAGCATTTTCGTGAACTCGCCATGAGTCAGAATCACCTTCCTTCGCGTTGACTAGCTGATTTTTTTTAAGTTCTTTTTTGGGCTGTGGTCTGAAAGTCGTTTGTTTCAGTGATAACACGGGAGCCCTTGGGGTCATGAAGTCACTGAGCAAGGATCGATAGAGAGCACGAGAGGGACTTATTGCAGCCCCTGAAGGTTGTAGGAGGTCAAGATTTAGGCAGACGGGGAGCCGTGGGCCTGGGCACCCATGGCCGAGGGGACGGGGAGCTGCGGGCCCTGGCGCTGGCATGTGGCGGTGGAGGGGACGGGGCACCGTGCAGCGCTAGAGGGCACTGTGGCCTTTCCCGGCAGGCCTGGGCCAGCCTCACGGCATGGCCGCCGGCCCCAAAGCAAAGCTCTGCGGAGAGGAAGCCGCGCAGCAGGCTCCGGCTGTCACTTTTCCCAAATGTTAAATCGCCCCGTGCGCGGCGGCCGCGGTTACATCCATCCCGCGCCGGGGCTGTGCTCTCCCTTCCCTTCGAAACCTCTGCGGCTTGTTGCGGGCTGGTGCGAGGGCCGGTGTCCATCCTCCGGCCCGCAGTGCGCGCACGGGACCCTGCGTCAGCGTTATGGAGGGGAAGGTGTCTTTCTGCAATTTGGGCTGAACTTGAGCTGAATTTGATCAGCACCTGGTGCAAGGCCGTGTCTGCCCTTCTTCACGTGACATCTCTGTCACCCTGTTTCACGGATGGCACCTGATGCCCAGGCGACCAGTGGGACATTTCTTCAATGCCCATGCAGCCTAGACCTTCCTCCCACGTCTCCCCGACGTTTTGAGAAGTCTTTTGAAAACCCCATGCTAGACTCTGGTCCTGCGGGAGGGCCACGACGGGGCATAGTCCCAAAGCAGGTTGCTCACCACAAGGACCAGTGCTGCAGGTACTGAGTGACCATCCCTTTCCCCGGGGGACATCCCGACCTATGGGATGTAATGCCATTTAGCTGCGCGTGGAAGGATGGGTAGACCTTAGCAGGACAGAGGTGGACACCTGCCCGGTGGTGCTTGGTACTGGAGCACCTCTCTTCCTTAGGCTGTAGTTTGCCAGGCGCTAATGTGTGCCAATTCGGGGGGGGGAAGAAAGAAAAAAAAAAAGAATAGATGGAATTTGGGCTGCTTTGCAGTTTGTCCTTTGGCCTGGTTGCCTGAGGGGTAGACATGAAGCAGCTGAGTTGTGGGGCTGAGGGGAAGTGTGAGTGTGAGTGCGCTCTCTCCAGAGTGGAGCTTCATGGGCCAGGACCACGAGGGGACGAGGGAAGAGGATCTGAGAGCTGGATGGGAAAAGCTGTTCCTGGCAGCATGATCAAGAACTTTATGTTGCTTTTAAGGAGTCCACAAGTAGTTTTAGACCTGAGAAGCACGGGCTTCTGGGGAATTAGCTGATTTGGATATAGGGACTAGTATTGGCATATAAATAACAGTCTTGCAGACTCTTGAGGCTCTGAAGTATCACCACATAGAACTCCGGCTTAAAGACAGCACAGGCTTTTCTCAGGCTTATGGCTGAATTTCTTTTTCTTTTTTTTTTTTTTAAGTTGATTTCTGCAGCTATATAATATCTAAAGAAAGCCTGAAAAGTTTATTTTGTTCTTTTCTGTCCTTTCTATAGACTGTTAAAAAAAAAAAAAAAAACTTCCCCCAAACTGCTTGAATTTTATTTTGACTTCTAAAGAGTGATATATCTTTTTCTCCTTTGTTTTCCCAGAGGATTCATTAGAAATCCGAGAGGTCTTTCTCAGCACTCCATTGAATTTCTGCTGAATATTTTCATGACGCCAGTTGGGGAGTAGAGCTTAAGTTAAAAAGTTGTTGTAAAAGTAGCGGAGAAAAATTCAGGTTTCTAAAGATCCCGTATGAAAGTCCAATACTGCTCTTATGGCTTGGCTATTTCCACATCATAATCCACTTCCCCTTTCACCATGGAAGGCCTGAATTTTTTTACAGAATAAAGGGAAGGAAGGCATTTCTTTCTAAAAAGTAGGCATTCCAAGGACCGAAGAAGAGAGACGTGCTAATTCCCATTGGCAGAGGAACCTATATAGCATAAAAACACAGCTTTTCATAAAAATTCTGCTAATATGACATCCCTTTTCCGACAAAATAATAGGTTAATGTTTCCTGCAGCATTTAAAGTCAATTCTAAACTATAAGATGCTCCCCCCTTTTGCTAAAATCTTTCCTCTGATGTTATGGAAATAGCAACTGGTGCAATAAATGAGACCAGAGGTTCTTAAAACACAAGTTTCCTGTTTGCAGCCAGCAGGTAAGTAAATGCTCTTACGTGCTGCAGTCGAACGTGCCGTGCAGCTTGGAGACATATATATATATAGCTATAGATGTAAATATAGCCGTTTAGTAGCAGGATAGATGTTTACTGCAAGGCAAGGTAGTTCGGTCAGAGATTGTCCCTTAACTAGGAAATTTATTGCTGCACGTGACGCCTGTATGTGTTTTTCACGAGGAAGATAAAGATTGTTTGTGAAGGGAATTGTAGGATGTACTTGCCTATGCTAGCACGGGACTGCGCTCTGTACCCAAGAGGTCCTTCCTAGTCCTGTATTCATATTGTCCCTAAATTTTTGTCTATAGATTATGATTTTAAAAATACCTTTGGGGTTTGTTTGTTTTTTGAGCTACCCTGTGCACTTCTCCGCTGGATCTAAAAGCAGCAGCCGCTCGGATATGTGAGTGTTAGAATGCAAGACAGTCAATGAAAGAAAAGTCCGTGCCATCTTTGAAATTCCTCTGCTGAATTGTGGGGTTAGAGGCTTTAATCTGGACTAATATAAATAGCAGAAGGAATGCGTTCTCACTCCCCCTGTGTCTAGCTGGACCGTATTTGGGCACGGATACAAATGCGCACGTGATGTGGCAAAATGTTAGCTGTTCTGCATGTATGCATGGAGAAACTGAGGCAGAGAGCGCAGAAATGAGGTGTCCCAGGTCTCCCCAAGAGTTTGCAGGAAAGCTCGGAGAGCGTTCTGGATTCCCGGCCCTTTGGCCGCACAGGGTGAACCCCGTGGCTGATGCTTCCCCAGCTGAGCAGAGCTCTTCTGCTCCGGGTTTTTGGCATCCCTGTTCGCTCCGGTTCTCGGCTGCCAGGAAGGATCCCGCGGAGAACATGAGCCCTTACTTTATTCTGTACATCTACTCTTGAGCGTGACCTGGGAATGTCTCACTTCTTCATTAGCACTGTTGGTTCATGCCTCAGGTTAAGGCCTCTGGCCAGGCCTTTCACCTGCTGGTACTGCCACAAAGAAACTGCTTGTTGTTGGGTTTCGTTTTGGTATTTTTTGGTGTTTTTTTTTTTTTTTTAAATTCCTGTAATGTATGAACAGAGAAACCACTAGAGAATGATAAAGCTTCATTTCTTCCTGCTTTTGTGGCCTGCCTGATTATTTCATTTCTCATTGTATATTCTTTTGAGGCGCCCTCTCCAAACGGAAAGAAAATATGTATGCTTACAGGAGCAGTTTGTTTCCGCTCGCCTGGGCCAAACAAGCAGATATCGTACAAGACACAGATTGCATCTGTTTGCTGGTCTTGGGGAAGAAACCTCCACTACTCACTCAATCACATGCATATGAATGACATTATTCATTAAATCTGCTGGGCTGTGCATGCTTGACTTTTGCCATCCTTTCTCTTGGGGCTACCAATAAATAAATAAAATGTAAACATCTAGATCTTTGAGTTTGCATTACTACATAGTTACTGGATAAGGATGAAAAGATTTGTGGTCGGTAGTTACACGGGCATTATTTGAACCAGCAGCTTTGAAGATGAGATGGTCTTTGCTGTTAGTTAAGGGTCATCCAGCAAGGACAGCCAGTTTTTAAAATCCAAAAGTGAAACCTGGGTTTTCATTTGTTACCATTTAAAAGCAAACACAGGCCCAGGATGGCATCCAGAATCTGCTGATCAGTAGGGTGTGAACGAAGCCGTTGTCCTTTTTTGCCCTAGATTTGCTAGGGAATGGGGATCCCTCGTGGGCGCTGGTTCCTGCCTGTACAGTAACAGCAAGTTCTGCTGTTGAGGTTGGAGGCACGTGAAAGAGCCCATGTGCTGGACAAGAGAAATACAGCTGATACGGGAGGGAAGAAAGGATATGGAAGGGGTTTTTGTACATTGTCGTTCCTCATCATGCTAAATTCTCCCCTTTTTTGACATTTCCAAAGAGTGAATGTTTAAACTTACTAAAAACATTTTTTCCCCCCTAATAAAACTCCCAGGACTTGACTGTGTAGAGGGCTAGGCCTTGGCTGAACAGTTTTGCAAATCTGGCCTCATGCAGGTGCCCTGCAGGTGCTGAGCAAGGGGACTCAACTGTTTCAGAGCGGCGTTGGATCAGCTGTACTCCTTCTGCCTGTGCTGTTTTTGGACAGTGGAGAGCTCAGCCATCCTTTTTAAAGCTTTCTTCCACTTTCTCTGGTTCCCCATCCACACTGATGGGTCCATGAACCTTGTTCAGTAGGAAGCCATGAGGAAGCCCTGTTGCTCAGCTCTGCGGGTGCTGGGGCATGTCAAGGACGGGGGAACTTCAAGGAGATGTTTCCAGCGGTTCAGTGATCAACTCACTTTAAAGCTTATGGAGAACCAGAGAGGACCCAGGGGCTAGCCAGGTGCTTTGCCACTGTTGGTCAGAGTTGAGGTTTTTTAGATGTAACCAGCATGATAAAAATAATCTCCCTGCATACAGATTTTGATCTGGACAAGGGCTCCTGTGTGCAGGACGGGTTTTGGTACCTGGATTGTCGGCACAAAGTTGAAAGAGCCATTTCCATGAGCAGAATTGTACTTGAAGCATCTGGTTACTAGCTGTCGTCCAGCAAAAGGACCTCTTTATTTTGTCTTGAATGGGAATCAACCATGTGTGTGCCTTAAGTCTTCAGAAACTAATGCAAGTCCTGCGTGCTACCAAAACTGAGCTGAGCTGAGCTTTCCCTGTCTCCTCCAGGAATGGTGCTACAGCACATCCAGGATCGGCCCCTGCCTCAGGCACTGATGGTGCTTGATGCAGGTTGCTCCCTGCGTGCAGCTCCCTGCACCCAAAATCAGGAGAGGGCCACGACTCAACCGAGAAGAGTCCAGACAAAGTAGGTCACCGACCAGAAAATCAGAAAGGGGAAAAGTTGAACTCTCGCTGAAGGGCGTTCCAGCCAGAAAGAGCAAAGGGGAAAAAATTAGAGCGTTAGTGTGTGAGTGGCCACCTTGTTGTACAATCACGATATCGTTTTTCTATTTTTTTTTTTTATGGTTGGCTTAACAATTAAAAGGCTACACTGCAGTTTGGTTTTTCCAGTCTGCTGCATTGTGTGACCCCTGTGACTCTGAGTTAAGCCTCATTATATAATGGTGGGGTGTTTTTTTGGAAAACCTCCGCTTAATCCTTTCTGAGCAGAATTTGCTGTTTTTGTTTTCTTTCATATCGTCGTCTCGCTTCCCCCCGCCTACCCCTTCCCCGGCGCGCGCACGCTGGAGGCGTCAGTCTGGGAGCAGGGTCCTTTCTTCCTTTCTTTTTTTCAAATCCGTGGAGAAAAATGGTTTATTTTCGTTTGCTTGGGTTACAGCGCCTTTCCCCGCCGCCGGGGGGAAGGACTACGTGATGTGCAGCAGGTATTTTGTGAATGGAGCGCAACCCTGTGACTCCCCGTCGCTCGACCAAAGAGGGAGGCAGGGGAAGGAGAGAGACAAAAAAAAAAAGCCCCCAGTGACTCCGTATGACTCGGTCTGGCTGGAAAACTTTTTCAGCGCAGAGGTTCTTAAGCCAGGAGGAAGCTTTCTTCTGGCCCAAGAACAATAAAGGGGTCAGCAGTCTGATCCTCCCTCCTACACCCTCTTCCTTCCATTGTGCGGGGTATGTGCAAATATCCCAGGCTGCTTCTGCTGGGGCCTGAGGGAGTTTAGCCACACATGTGACATTAAAGAAAGATTCTTGAACAGCTCTGTGAATTTAGCAATCCTGAGTTGCGAGAAAAAGAAAAAAGAAAAGAAAAGAAACCCCCAAGTCTCTGGAGTGTCCTATTTATGGTGCAGCGTCAGCGCTTGGAGAAGGTACTGAGGAGTATTTCTCAGAGCTGATCTAATGCACCCACCACTCAAATATCGCCCCACCGTGCTCCGGCTTTGGCATCGGTTCTCCAAGGCTCCGTGGCAGCTTCTTTCCCAGCGTCTGCTCAGTGTGCTGCCAAATCCCTGCTTCTCCCCAGTTCTTGACCTCTTCCAGGAGCTCCTTGTTGAACGGTTCCTCTGATCATCCAAGGTGGGGGAATTTTCTGCTCTCGCAGGACATGTGTAAATCCTGCACGCTGCTGCTGTGTAGCTCCCTAGCAAGGACAGGGTCGGAAGAGTCAGCTGCTTCCACACTGAGCATCTTCTAGGGATTAAGCAGTGTCTGCTGGTGCCCAGGGTAGCACCCTTCGCTACCTGAACGCTACTCCTAGGACACGAATCACAAACTGTGAAGATCTGAGTCAGCAACCCCTGGAGTAAAAGATCGAGAGAAGTGCTGACAGGGCATGTCCCACAGCTGTGTGCACACAGGTCTGTCTTATTCTTCAAAGCAACCTGCGTCTCTTTGTTGTGGGGGGGTAATACACAGATCACAGTGCCTCTATGGTTTCTGTGATTTTCTTGTGAATCCCGAGCAATCAAGAAACAGCCCTGAGTGCCCTTGTAGACCACTCCAGGTTCTGTTCCAACCTGAATGATGATACTTTTTCCAGGTGTCAACTAGACAGCCATGGTATCTGGTGACTGCCAGGTTAGATAGCACCTACCTTCCTTGAGGAGAAGGTGGGCTCTGTGGCCTTCTATGAGAAGGTGAGTTAAATACAGTAAGCTGTCTTGTGCAGTGAAGATACGATCCATTCCACAAAGAGAGTGGACGATGCTCCTCAAATTGTCAGAACCCACCTCTTTTCCTGCACAATAATCAGCTAATAGCATGTGTGACCTCCTCTCGCTCTGTTACAGAGTGGACTGCTTGTTGGACTTTGGCACTGATCGGTAACATGAATCACGATGGTGATTTTGCCGTAAGGCAGTTCCTGCCGTTATTATCTCCTTGTTGTGTTGATAATGCTTTGGTGGTGATGGTCAGGATTTCCTCGCACTACAGAGCTTTCCTGGAGATCAGCTCTGCGAGTGATGGAGGAAGTAGCCGTTACAGGATTGCTCCTCGCTGCTGAGAACCATGTGGCCGACTTCAAATGTACGTGCGACCTGACATGATCTGAAGAGCACCACAGTGACTCCTCTTTCCACTCTCCCTTCCCTCGTCTGCAAGTCAGTGCAGCCATGGGGGTGTGTGAGTTTATGTGCACGCGTCTGGAAACTGCTCTTGTTCTGCAGATGCTGAGAGAGGCTACTGTGTGCCTTGGGGCTGAAGCGAAACCAAAGCTGGCTACAGAAAGCTGGTAGCGGTCAGGAACCCCCACAGGGGACATGGGGGGAGTTACCCCACATCTTGCCTGAATACTGAAATCTTGAGGGCACAGTGGGAAAAACCAGGACCAGGAAGAAATTCAGGTTCTCCTGCCACTCTTACAGTGCCGCAGTGTTGGGACTACACACACTACAAGGGTCCTTTATTCAAAAGGAAAACTATTCTTCGTTCAATTTATGAATGCTTAGACAAACAGACTGATTTAAACTAGTTTTTACAAGTGCCTGTTTTTGAAGGTAAATGTAAGCTGCCAGTTCTTCTTTGGGCCTCAATATTATAATGCTTTCTCCTTGACACAACATCCTGGAGCAGCTTTCTGATCTCTGGGTAGAGCATCTAGCTCCCAGATTTCGGTTGTGTTTCCAAACAGCATAGCAACAACTCTAATAAATGATAATAGCATGGGCTACATTGACCTTGGTGGAGAGCAGGTGAAGTGTGACACTGCAGAAATGCATGCTTCGGAGGCAGAGCTCCTTTGCTGCTCTCACTTGTCTGGAAGAGAAAGTAGTCCACAGATGCCCCTGGCCAGCGAGGAAGCGTGTCTGTGCTCCCTGAAAACTGCGCCTGGTGTGGTGTGCGTGGCCATTTGTGAACAGGAGGTAAAAACATGAGAGGGGGAACCAGTGTCCTCTGAAAACATATTGCTCCGAGGGCTGTGAGCGTAACGGAGGCTGGGAACGTGCTGCATTAGAGGTAAGAGTTCCTTGACCATCCTGCCATTCCTGTCTGAAGTGTAAGCAGATTGGCTTGTTTGTTTTTGTGCCCGCTATGTCTTTTCATTGCATGATTTGCATACAAGACAATATTGAATTTCCTCAATTCCTGAGCGTCAGTTGGCTTCAGGAAGGGCTAGGCTGCGGTGCAGCAGAAGACAACCATGCCCCTGTTCTGGGAGGTCTGAGGTAGCCTTCCTGACACGAGGTTGGACAAAAAAGAAAGAGGTGTTTTAGCAATAAAATCCTTCTGCGTATGCTGCAATGAAAATTAATGATCTAGTGCTCATCTAGAACAGTTTGCAGTTTGGATGGAGTCAGCCAGGCATCTTTCACAGGTGCTTTTCCAAAGTTACTTGATTATTTAGTGTCATTACTGTGCATAGCACAGACAGATCATATCCTGGTGGGAAGGACTGACTGTTCGAGAGCAGGTGGAAGTGCAGCAGAGGATGGTTAGGAGCGAGTCGGATGGTGACAGCTAAGGGATGTGAGTGCGACGTGGATGATGTTCCACAAGCCTCCTGTCAAGTCAAGGCAAGTTGCTGGTCCTGGCTGAGACCAATCCTGTTTCTGGAGAAATCAACAGCAAATCTTCATCTTCTGTGTCTAAGTTTCCAGTCTTCTGCTTGTCTGTTCTGTCCATTTCTTCTGTGTCTTGCCTGTGCTGCCTGTTTAGATGGGTGCCTCTCTGCACCGGAGTGCTTTCACTCTGCTGGAAGAGCACGTGTGCATGCAACCCCTGACAGAGCCCAGGTCCTGGGATGTGTAGCTGCAACTGAATTAGGCTCAGAAAGGTTACAGGTCACGTTGCAAAAGGGAGCATGGCAGACAAGAAAGAGTTATGGAGGTGGTTGGGAGACACCTTCACCCCTTCAGAGGCTGTGGCCTCTTGGAAGTTGGGCTGCTGGGTGCTGCAGTTCTCTATGGGGAAAAGCATGGTGGTTTCATGGGTTTCATGTTGGTGTGCATCTCTTCTTCTTCCATGTGTCCACCAAGAGACTTTTCCAGAGTGGCAAGGCAGGATTCAAGACATGCTAGGAACCACGTCCAGTGACCAGGTTCAAAGGAGTTTCTGTCTTGAGAGATCAGGCCTATAATACCTAGGGGTTTCTCCTGGTTGTTTCAGGAACCTCTCTGGGTTGGGAATCATGTACAGTAGGAACAGTCATCAGCCTCATCTTAGTGCACCTTGTCTCACTGGTTAGGATTGTTTCCCCCATGGAAACCATCAAGAATTCCTGTTATTTCCTTTCCTGAGGCTTTGGGTGGGGATTTCTGGAAGGTATTTCAGAGGCAGGTATAATTAAAGAAAGACATACTTTGCCAGACAAGGTTTCTTTAAAGCCAACTTTTAGATGGTAGCAGGACATATCAGTAAAACAGAAACCGTTTGTTGCCTGGTCTAATTGAGAGGAGGTCGGGAAAAGGGGGTAGCTAATAAGCTGAGAGTCATCCTAGTTAAACGTGGCACACCAGGGTTAAGACCTTTATCCAGCAAATCCTTGAAATATGTGCTTAATTTTAAGTCCTACTGACTTCAATCTGTTTACTCTTGTGCTTAACTTTAAGCATGTGCCTAAGTGCTTTGCTGGCTGAGGGCCAAGGCAAATAGTAGACTTAGGAGCAGATTCACATAAAGCGAATGCTTTAGTGAACTAAAGTCCTGTTGAGGAAGTCAGTAGAGAGGTAAGATGCCGTACCTGTGTTGGGACAGTGAATAATACTATAGCAGTATTGGGAGAATGAAGAGAGATAGTACTGAAAATGTCTTGCTTATGCTCTCCTTGTAGGGAGAATCCCAACAGTTTAGTCTCTAAACAGTTATCTTGATTTCAGTGTCTCTGTGTTTCGCTGTTATAAAGGTATCAGCTTCAAAGTTAGTCTTGTGTATCCCACAAACAGTCTTGAAAAAAAAATTCCCTCTTAATTGAGAGAGAAAAACATTTTGGTAGAGGAAAAATAGTGTTGACTTCATCATCATAAGAGGAAGGAGAACAGATTATATGACCTGACTAATAAATCTTCATAGGAATTTGCATGGCTGCATTAACACTTACAACAAAAAGGACTCCTGTATTAGCACAAGCTTTTATAATGGCTTTATCTTCTTCTTTCCTGTTCCAAGTTAATTCCTGAAAGCCTTATTTTAATCCCCCTTTTGCTCATCCAGCCTGGACTTCTTAGAATGGCAAGGGTTTTTTCATTATTTTTAATCTATGAATGACAGTGATTAAAGCTAATAGCTGCAACGTGGCATACATGGAAATGAAAAGCGAGCATCAGAAAACAAAATCTGTTTTTTTGAAAACACCACTACCAGGGGTTAAGGGAAATCTGCAGCTGGAACAAATATAGCCCTCGTCTAACTTCCTCAATAACTCTACTCACGGAGCTCGCAGTTGCCAGACGAAGGAAGCGTGGTTAGCCATTGAGTCTTTGAATGCAGCTCCATTTCCCCCTCAAAACCATGGAATTTATATTAACCTCCAGCTTTTCTTAGCTGGTGGGAATTTTTTTTTTCAATTTTTTTTTTCATTTGAGGAAGAGCCTTGCTTTTGTTGCTTCGGTTTGTTTGAGGAGTGGAGGAGATGGTTGTGCTCCTAGTGTGGCGTTCTTCCTGGCAAAAGGCCACGGATGCTAAATGAATGTTTTTGGCATCAATAAGGAGAGAAAGGCGGAGGCTGCCAAGTGTGGAGACACAAGCACCCGCACAGACATCTGATGAATTGATTTCTCAAAGGTCAGGCTTTAACCGTCCTGGTTTGCCAGGTTGTCTTCATTCCGAACGGAGGAACAGGCAGGAGAAGGGATCATGTGTGTTTTTAGCCTCTTGGGCGCTGGTGTAGCTATATATAGTGATCTATCAGTGATCTGCGGCTCATTAGAGGCCGGGAGACCCCGCTGCAGGATTGGCCTTGGGGAACATAAACGCAGTATGTAGCAGCAGAAGGCTGTTCTTTGCATGGCTTTCAGTGCGTGGGTTGTCTGTGAGTTGTTTGCTTTGGATATTTGCTAGCCGTTTCTGCGGGTGGGTAGCTCAGCCTCGTGGCATGGTTGTGCTCCCCATTTGGCGGTCAGAACAGTCCAAACAGCAGAGGTGAAAATGGGCAGGTTTGGTCTCCAACTAGGTCTGCAAACGTTGGCTGCAGGTTTTAAGCAGAGCCCAAACACCATCCTGTCTCCAGCGTTGTGATAACAAAGAATCTGTCAGTAAAGTAATGGTCTATCTCTGACCTTTCCCAGCCCAACAGTTGAGTTTTGGAGTTGAGCCCCCAGTGTTGCCCATCGTGCATGCTCAATCCTTCTGGAAAGAAGGTCTCATTCACTGAGTGACGGCGCTGGAAAAGCCCTGGCAAGGAAAGGCAGCGCAGCACGCAGTGCAAACACCTTTCAGATCGCAAATCCTCGCAAGTACTCTGCACTGCTAACAGCCCATAAACATCCTTGGGGCTTCACGGCTGTGAATGCTCATCAAACTGTTTACACATAATGTGGCCTGAGAAATCCCAGTAAGCCAAGCCCCTGGTGCTGTCACTTGGCACATGAAAATGCCCAGAAGTTGGTTTTGTTTATCATGTTTTGTTGCTCTGGTCACTGGCTTTCCTTCGTCCCCACTGGGCTCTGATGAGGAACAGCCTGAAGGCTCCTCCACTTCTCCTGGGTGAAATGAATTGAAAGGGCTTCACCCGGTTCGCAACAGTCCTCACAAAAGCCATCACAGTGCACGCTTGTAGTGGCAGAGAGGCTAATGCTTGAGTGGTGCCTGGAGAACATGAGCTATCCCTGCATCTTTGGAGCTGTCATGGTTGAGGTTCATCTTCTGCAAGATGTGGGACTGCAGATACTCCTGTCTTGCTGCCTGTCGTGTAGCAGCTTTTGGATAAAAAGTAGTTTCTCAGGATCTGTTTTTTGATTCTTAGCCTGGGTGGGCTCGGAGCTGGGGGGGTCCACAAATACCTGCTGGAGCTGCTGGCGGGTTGCTTTAACAAGCCACGTGCACCTCGGTGGTTTTCAACCTTCTTTGAATGTGAACCATTAAAGGGTTTTTTTGTGGAAGTGCCAGATCCGTTTAGAGATGTCACATTTGGAGATTGCTGTAAAGCAGATAGGAACTTGCTTTTCTTACTCATACTTGTTTGACTGTTCAAAGTAGTCCATGGCTCCCAGAGGCCTGTAAAGCACGAGTTAAAAACCACCAGCATAATTAATATATGATGTGATATGATTGATATTCTGTGGCAAGTGCATAATGTTTTATGTACTTGTTCCTGCATTAAAATCCATTACAGCAGGAGGAATTTTAGTGTTTGATGCATAAAAGGAAAATCTTGGGAAGGAACAGACAGATATTCAAGAAGCAGTTTCTTCTACCCGTGTACAAACTGCCTGGTAACTTGACCACAGCTTCTGTTGATACAACCTAATGAAGAAGGCTCCGAAGAGACCCTAAGGTTGTCCAGGTTTTTGATATGTACTCTTAGCCAATGTCAAACTGTGAGTTTTCTGGCAAGTAGGAAAGTCAGGGTCTTGTGTCACACAGCTCACACTCCTGCAAAGAGATTGGACTTTTCAAAGGGAAGAATGAGGTTTTTTTGTAGAATTAAATTGGCATTTGCATTAGGCTGTTTTCTGAGCTAGGGTGGTTGTGACATAGGATCTTCACTTGCTCTCTCTGGACTGAGCTAGACAAGTCAGAGATTTTGGAAAGGACAAAACACTTGTTGTTGTTGTTGTTGTTGTATAGTCCCAGGAGCTATGTATTGTGTATGTCTTCAGTACAGGAGTCTAAAACTGGAATATCTGTGGTTTGAAAGTGTTTGAAGCACGATATCAGGAGCCCAGAGAAGAAAAAGATGGTCATATTCTGCACAGCTTGCATCAGCCATGAAGGTGCCCTATTTGATTCTGCAAGAAAAACTGAGACTGGTAGATCAAAAGGGGATCCCACTAATCATGACCCCATTGAAACTGGTGGCAAAATTCCCTTTGACTTCAGTCATAGTGATTTCAGTAGGACGTAGTGATATGAGGAGATGGATTTTCTGTGGCAAGATAAGCACGCAGCAGACCTCTCCACTGGAGATACCTGGGATGATTAATTCAGGACGTACCACAGACCAGCCTCTTAGGTAGATGCCTGCCAGCTCCCCACCAGGTAGCAGAGCAGAAAAATGCTTATTGACTTATTAACTATTGTCTGCATTCTTAGGGCGTTATGAAACTTAATGCATTTGGATAGTCTCCAAAGGGAAGTACCATAGCAGTGCCAAGGGTTGAGTGGTGAGAAAGTTATTGTAGTGCCACTGCATCTACCCGCATTGAAAGGAAGGAGCAGCTACCTATTGTTTTTATGGTGATATAGTTACCAGTCTGCTAGGGACCTCATCGTTTTTGTGCTGTTCCAGCTTCTATGAGCTTCCATGAGCTAGAGCTCCTACGAGCTTAAACTCTGGTCCACCTGAGACAAGTAGGTTTGCAGAGGCCTAGTTCTGGGTGATTGGGTGTTTTTTATGTGTGTTTGTGCAATCGTTTATTAATAATAAGATGAAATGAATATATACTCGGATATATCCCCTACCATCTGTTGAGAGCAATGCCGAAGTTTGAGGTGAGCACACCCAGTAGAAGCTGCTGTTTTTGGAGGTGCTCTCCCAAAGCTGGTAATCCTACCAGGGGTTCAATAGACTTTCTTCAGTTTAGACAATGACCTGGGCCCGAACTCTGTCCTATAGGATCTGTTAATATATCATCTTAAAAATTTATCAGGGAGGCCTGTCCGGTGAAGAACTTCTCTTCCTCATGACACCATCCACCAAGATTGCATGATACATGATGAAGAGACGTTAGTGTGAACAGCAAATGAGGGGTAATGTTCCTTCTTCATGCTAAAGCAGCCATGACGAGATGATACCTGCATTTGTGTTAGCCAGCCACACACCAGCGGATTTTCCCCCCCGTGTGCTGCTCACTTCTTTGCAACTGTCAGAAGAGCCAGATGGAGGGTGGAGGAGCTTCGATCTTCGGTGCAGTCGATGGGGCCAGTGCAAGTGTCCTCTTGCTGTCTCATCTGCACCCTTCATCTCAGCTCAGGAGGCAGTACCAGGTAGCAAGCACACTGATGTATGTAAGCTGTAGATTGTAGAAGCTTGAAAAAAATAGAGGAAAAGTGTACTTTAAAGAACTGCTAGGTCCCCAGAGGAGTGAAATAGCTTAAGTTGCAAATATTCCCATAGCAACGTTGTAACATTATAACTCCCAACTAGAGCAATTCCTCCCTCACCCCCAAATAAGAACAAGCTTGGCAAAATCTAGCTAAGTCTTTTCAGACTAGTGCAGCCCTTCCTCAGGAGAAACTCGGGCTACCTGGGAGCAAATCTCTGCCCTAAGCTCTCCATCCTGGAGCGGAGCAGCTTTACACTGCTCATCACACAAGTCCCAAAATGGAGTTTTCCGCTTAGCAATAAGGATGCAGTGATGGTAAGCGGAGGAGAGTACCATTGCCACGACAGCTTCCCTTAAACCCCTGGTCTTGAAGGGAACAGGAATGGGGTCAGACTTCAGGGCATGCTTAATCCAGTATCTCACATCTGAGCCCCTTGGCTAATGCCAGATTTGAGGATGTCATGTTTGCGCGGTGTGAACTGAAAGACCATAAACACCATCTAATACAGACCCCAAAACAAATATCAGGTGTAGTGACTCCTGGTCACCCGTGATGTGGGCAGCATGTATTCCAGGACAGTTGTTGAAAAAAGTTCTGGTTTTCAGCGTAAAGCAAACGCAGGTCACCATTACCATTTATTTTCATGTGGATTCTTTAAAGATTCTGAATTTAAGGGCTCCAAGCACTGGTGTGGTTGTATCTATATTTATTGAATAAATGCATTTATTTATGGATGGGACACTACTGCTGACAGCAAGGTTTGTTTTTAAGTGTGACCCGGCTAGAGGAAATACATACAAATAAACAATAAACCTAAACAACACTAAAATAACATCAGTTAAAACAATTAGAGTTACTTCCACTCATGAAGTATTGTTCCCGTTTTGCTACAACATGGGAAAAACTCTATTTCCTAAGTCAGATTGTAACCGATTCTGGATTTGCGGATTCTTGTAACAAAGGGGATTTCTTTTGTCTGTTATTTATACTCTTCCTATCGCACAGTATGTCCGTCTCGGTCTGTCTGGAGCACCCAGTTTCAATACAGTTTCCAGGAGAGTTTCGCTGTGTACGTATCTCTGTCGCTTAGCTGGGCTTTGGCGGCACTGGTTGTGCTGCTTCTGGCTTGGCCCTGCCCAGCGTGGTGACCGCGACAGCCAGCCGTTGTATTTATGGATATGGATGTGTTTGCAGAGGCAGTTCCTCCTAGGAGACTTTGTCCTGGATTTTAAAGTTTTATTATCTCGGAATTATGTATAATTCAGGAGCGCTGGGGCTGAGGTTTAAAAATAGACCCCAGAAAACTTGCTGTAGGTGATCAGCACCAGGCGTTGGGGAAGATTCAAGGTAAATTTTGACTTGAGGTACTTAAGCGCGCCAGCCTGATTGTTCTAACGTTTTTAATTACGTAGTTGTCCTTCCCTCCCAGTTTCACGCGGGGCTGTGGTAGCCATTCTCTCAGCTGCTTTGCTTTATTCCCGAGCTGGCTGCAGCGGGACGAGGTGCTGCAGCTTAGCTGCCGCAAAGCGTTCAGACGCCAAGGTCTGCGCTATCTTCATCTAGCTCAGTGTCCGCTCTCTGCCAGGAGGCAGGAGCAAATACTGAGGAAAAGCAGTGGGAAGAGTCTAAAAGATGCTTCTCCGGATCTGGGATGGCATGTGCAGGGTCTGTAATTCATTAGAACACCTGCAGTTTGCGAGAGGGGCTGCATAAACTGTCTTTAACACTCAGCAGATTGGATTCCAAGAGTTTGCGTCTTTGGGGAACTCGGGAGGGCAGAGCCACATACGAAATAGCCCCGGTATTTTTAATGATAGCTAAAGAGTGTTGTTTCGCTGTCACAGTCGTGCCTCCATCACTGCCATCGCTTCTGTGCCCCTGGCCCTTCCCTGGAAGGAGAATCTCCTGCTCAGTGCTCACCACCAAAGCACGCTCGCTTCAGCTCACCGTTCAGCCTTTGCTGGCCGATGCACGTTTCCGGCACGCTCCACAAAGATGCAGTTGATCGGGAAATCCTCTAAACCAGGACATCTCCCAAAAAATGACTAAGCCATGTATCCTGCGTTGTGACTGCTGAGCGATGGGAAGAGCCACTGCAGTGGAGTGCTCTGATTTAGCTGCCTTCCACCTTGGAGTAGGAGCGTTTTGTAAAACCGTTGCGCTTTCTCTTCAATCAGTATCGAGTCCAGATGAAAAAGGAGCACTGATTGATTCCTTATACAGAAGTGCGGCCATTATTATAAACACCTTCCAGGAAAAATGAATAGTTTGCAGTTTGAAGGAACAAATTTATCACTTAAATTTTAATGGAGAGGAAATCATTTACAGGCCGCTTCCTGACATTGTTTGGTATTCTTCCATGGCTTCCAAATCAGGTCAAGGCTTTGGTTCATGCCACAGCCGTCTTCTTTCAAGAGAGAGAAAATTCCCCTCATGTAACACAGGAGGATGAATGGCAGGCCAGTTTCTGTGGAAATTCCTGGAATGGGGAGAAGGAATAGTAGGTATTCTCCAAGGAGCTGCCTTTACCTGAAATGCCTACAGTACTTATCCTTGGCCTTGTAAAACGCTGGCTTTGAGCGGGTAGGGGGGAAAATAGCATGGGATCATGTTGGCAGTGGAGGTAAAGGGTCTGTCCACACCTTGTCCACACAACCTCAGCCCGTTCTGCGGATCTCACGCACGAGTGTGCACAGCGGGGGGACCATCTGGATCGTGATACAAAATAGAGTGTATTTGTCACTCTTTGCATGTGTGATTGAGTTTTGCGGTAAAGTGTAATATAGTCCAATTTCACCGCGCATGCGTTTGTGCTCTGCAGTCCATTCCTACCGCTCCACTTAGTCTGATGCCTCTGGAAGTGAAGGGTAAGTGGGTAGCGGGACATTTGCAGGACCTGCTGGGTAGGGAGAGGCCAAGCAGCGAGTTCCTTTCCTGCAGCAATCCCAGCAGGATGTTACCTGTTTGGGTTGGTTGTACTGGACATTGGCACATTCAATCCCATAAGGCACCAAGAGCATCGAGCTGACACAATAAAATTTAATAACTATGTCTGTGGCTGTGTGCTGTCCCGGACTTTCCAGGACTGCCATGAATAATTCATCATGTAGGCAGATTAAAGCCTCTTTATCACGGTGTCTTACAAGTTTCTGGGTTGGTTTTTTTAGGGCATTTGTGGAACTGCAATTTTTTCTTTTTTTTAGCGCACTGCCTTTGGCCACAACATTTCTATTGTTGTTTTAGTGCTAGCAGATGCAATGTCTTCTGAGCTCCCGCAAACCCAACCCCACCCTCCTCTTCCTACCTCCCCTCCCCAGAAAAAAACATCCCACCCTGAACTTTGTGTGTAATAAAATGGAGCAAAACTCCCAGCATCTACTGGAGGCCTAATAACCTGTTTGTTCAGTTCGAGCCTTCTGAAGCCATTTGTTTAAGATAAGCAGGGGCGGAGATGTTTCTCGAGGGCAGAAAAGGCTCCTGAGATAAAGCTCATAGGGAATGATACTTTGATATTGCCAGATAATTTCTTTTCCTCCTCTCATCACCCCAGTGTTGTTTTTTCCATCTGTCCTGTAGCTTCTCTGAGTGTTTTTTGTTCACTCTCCAAAACTGCTGTTTCGAATTCGGGCCGTCTCTGCGTGCTTCAGCATCTCAGCGTCGGAGGGCTGCACACGTTTGCGATGTTGTTGGAGGGCAACGTCAACAGAAGCACATAAATAAGTAAAAGTGAAGACAGTTGCTTCGTAGGGAGAAGTTTCGCATCTGACAGTCGGACTGAGTCAGACGGACATGAGCAGCACAGAGACGGAACAATGAACTCCAAACTTTCCGAGCCTCTTGGATTTTTGCCAGATCTTGGTGAAATGCCTGACACATTGAGTTTGTCCAGCCCTGTCTCCATTTGCACTTGAGTCTTGTAGAAATTGAGGGGAAGGAGGGAGAGTGCAGACCAGCGGTCAGGTATGGATGAAGTAGCGCTTGTGTTGCAAGGGAATTGCTGTCACGTTCCAGAGAAACCCCTGGGAATTGTTAGGTGAGGGTGGCCACAGAAGCCTCAGCAGAAAAAAATGCTTTACTTCTATTTATCTCCTTGTGATTCACCATCATCAGTAAAACCAAGAAAGCTGATGCCTCCCTCCAACTTCTTAAATTAATTCTGCTGCAAAGGAAGCATGAGAAAAACGCTATCAAACCTCAACCCAGAGCAGTGTAGCTTGAAAAGTGACCATTTCTCTCCTCTGGTCTCTAGCTGCACTTCACCATGTCGGTAGCCATGGGTTAATGACTACAGGAGAGCGGTAGGACCACTCCCGAAAGGGAGTTTGCTGAGGAGGTGGCGGGTGTTGAAGGGGAAGGCGGGAACGAAGGAGGCTCTTGGGTTGCTGCAGAATGTCAACGAGATCTTAAAAGCTTTTTTTTGTTGTTGTTCTTTCATTAAACTTTTATGTAAATGGCACTGTAGCAACAAGGAGGCAGCTGTCGTCTTGCTGGATTCTTATGGGTGGGTGGACGGGGTTAGGGGTTGTTCAGGCGTGTTCGTTGGGTGCTTAAAGCGCAGACACTGGAAAGAGCACCCGTGAGTGTGTAAGTGCGTGTGCGTGTGTGCAGGTACGTTTGTGGGTATGTGCGTGTGCTGGTAGAAACCCACCATGCTCAGCTCTGACAAATCACAGCAGGCCTTCAGTGTGGCTTCTCCCTCTTTCTGCCCTTCCGCAGCATCCCGTCCTCTGCAGAAATCTTCATCGGGCTCTGTCCTCTCTGAACCGCTCTCTGCAAGCCATTTTTACACACCATCTTCCTGGGAGCAGCGTCAAACTTTGATTTTCCCTGTGTGTTTTCACCAATTTAGGTAAATTACAGATTGCCCTTAGCATATGCTACCTGGCCACAGGACAGTCACCCAAGCTTGCCAGACATCACCTTCTCTTCTCCAAGAACGTTTATCCCAAAAATATCGACAAAAGAATATACACATCACAACATACCTGATCTCCTGGGGATTGGCCCAGAAAGCAGACTGCTGCTCAACACCCCTTCTCTTATAGAGCTCTTCTCCTTTCTAGTTACAGCGTACGTGTTTATAATTTAAAGCTGACATACATATAAATACATTAGAAGTCCCATGGGCTTCTCAGGTTCTGCTTGAAGTTTACCACTGTGTAAACCGCAGAATGTTTTGCTCCAAAATTAAAAACGACCCCTATTAGCGGTACTTCCTAAAACCATGGGCTCCTTGTTCGTTCTTTTTCCCGCACCTCTCTCTTCCAGAACTAGCAGCTTTGAAGTGGGTTGTTTGTTGCATTCTCTTCGAGCCACCTGGGAATAAATATCAAAATAAAACCGCTGTGGGAGAGAGACCAAATGTGATTTTACTGCCCACTGACAAGTTGCGAAGCCACATTTGAAAACCCTGGGCACCTTGGCTCGCCAGTGTCTTCTGACTCAGGCAGGAAAGCGAAACATCCCTCTTGGGTAGGTCTTCTCGGAAACCCATTGCAGAGCAGAGGGTGGTGAGTATCTACCCATCTATTTTTCTTTTGCCTTGCAAAACACGTCCCTTTGGCTTCGTTCAGTGATTTCAGCTTCATAAAGCACCTATCTACTGCCCTGGTTTGCTGAAAAATGGAAGAGCTGCATTTCAGATCCGCCTTGTCCTCAGCAAGTCAGCTTTATTAAAAGCATTTTCATTGCCATGTTGCCTGACCTGTGGTGGGGAGCAGCTACCAGCTAAATCGAAGAACCATGTCATAAATGTCCTTACCTTGCACTTGGGACTCTGTCCCGCACCCGCCCATGCAGCGCCCTCGGACTTGTCCGCGCACCCCGCCCTTCTTGGAAGTGGCTGATATTTCCTTTTACATCAGTGTACTGCACAAAAAAAAGTCGACTTTTCTTCCTTCCAAAATTAGCTCTGCTTAGGCACCAAAATAGACAAGAGTAGGGACCGGTGACTGTTTTTTTCCAAAACATTGTCTCATGACCAGGACTAGGGAAGGGAACTGCTTGGTCCGAGAAGGGAGATTCTTGATTTTCCTAGTGGGGACACTAAGTTCTGTTCTGTTCGGGCAAGCGAAACTTCCAGATGTGCTCTTTGGATTCGGAGGTTTATGCCCATGTACTTAAATCACGTCTCACACCTATGTTTGTAACCAGAAGAGTCGCCAACTCGTGCCCGCTGCCGGCTGGCATAGCTCAGAGGAAGAGCAGTGGCGTTGGGCGGGTAGGAGGACATGCAGCGACGCACCGCTGCGCGTGTGCTTCCTAGCTGGGACGACCAGGAGTAGAACCAGAGAGACTTAACGAAGGCTTTGCTCCTATGGAAATCGGTCGTTTCAGCCCGTGTACTCTGCAGAGGTGGTTTCATTTTTCAAGCTCCGGGTAATTGTATTTGCACATGTTTCTGCAACGCAGCTTAAATTCTTAAAAATACCCCAAACTTCAGCATGCTGCGGTAGTACGACATTTGGAAACAGTCTCACTGAGTATTATACTATTTTTAGCCTGGTTTCCTAAACTAGCAGAGCTTATGTGATTGGGCTGTCTGTGGCTGCTCCCTCCCTTCCTTCTCCCATTAGCTTTGGAACCCATTGGCCAACTTCAGGCAAATATTCAGAGTATTAGAGATTGCAGAGATACTAAGCTCCACCTGTACATTTAGTGAAAATACGCTGATCAAATAGATGAGAAGAACTCCAGTTGCAGCACCCAGTAATGAAAAAGCTTCAGCGTGCGTTTTAAGCTATTAGCCATCAGAGATTCTATACAAAAATAATTACAAGGTGTTCAGCTGCAGGAAAAGCTCAAGTCAAATCCTGCTAAATAAGTGATAACCCAACCACAGCCACAGGAAAGCCGGCTTCCAACTTTCACTATTCCCAAACTACTTCTTGTGAATCAAAGATGTGCCATATTTGACTGGCGAGGCAAGATCCAAGCAGCATGGAGAGTGCTCTTTCTGATGCTGGGTGAATGCGTGCAAGCAAATGACTGCAGAGCAGCATACTTCACTGAGCAGGTCCTCAGTGGACAAGTAGATTTGCGAGAAAGCTCATGCAACATCGTTTAACGATGACCTCTATACCACTGCTATGGCTGATAATGTAGGGTGCTGAGGCTGAAGTGATGCCGCTGAGTATTAAGGGTGTTTTAATAGATGTTTCAAGGAGAGAGGGATGATTTGGTCACTGAGAGATGGATTCTACTCCTGAGCGTGCTTTATAGTGCCCACACTAAACCATACAATCCCTGTGCATCCAATTTGCTGGGGAAGTATAAAAATGAAGGAGAAAGTTAAAAGAGAAATTGCCTGTGGTCTCTGCCTTCCCAGGAAACAGCCTTCTTCACAGTTGCAGACGAAGCAAGGTGCAGCTGTGTTAGCCAGCAGCATGACTTACCCATGGACTTGGAGAATTCTTCTTTGCTTGAAATCTTTGAAAAAAATGAACATCTCCTAAATGGAGAGGCTAGTTTCCCCAGGAGCTGTAGGCTTGCTGCAGTAACTACATGGGCACAGTCCTCCAGACCGTCGTACGCAGATGGCCAGGCTGGATGGTCAGAATAAGCCCTGCTGGTCTCAGTATCTGGGAGGCTTCCTCAGGACTCCAGAGAACTGCCAGCCTAAGTTCATTAGCATTCACAAAGACCTTTCTACCCTATTGCATCTTCCACCAGAGGAATTCAAAATATGACTATATCAGTAACTGCTACTAAAGTTAATTCTGCTTTTTAAGGATCTTTGCACACAGAGAGAGGGCTTTTTTACGTCAGTGTGTTGCGGTGTCATGCTGATGTGACAAGGCTGCTGCTTGATGAGAAATGTTCCTGCCCACCCCTTGCCCTTACCCACGCTGCTCCGTCGTGGCCCCCCTCGCGTGGTGATTCACCAGCAGCGACTGCAGCTTAGAGGAGAAGACAGACTGTTATGGAAATAAAAGGAGCAACTTTTACAGGGCTTTTATTGCCAGCCTGGGAAGTACAATACTACATAAATAAAAGTCATTATGGTTATGATGGCTCTGTAGTCTCTGGAAAATAAATAATACTTTGCACTTACATAGTGCCTTTCGTCCAGGAACCTCCGAGCTCTTTGCTCGCATTAACAAAGTCTCCCAGTGCCCATAGTAGGAAGGTAAATACACCATCCCAGCTATCAGCTGAGCATACCAAGTCCAGGAGAGGTAACGTAGCACCTTCAGTGGAGCGAGGACAAGACAGGGAAAGAGCAGCTTGGGTTAACACAGCCCTTCCACTGACTTGACTCGGGCAAGTCATCTCATGTCCTCATCGTCTCCGTTGTTTCTGGTCCATGGAGTAGGATCCCACTCATCCCCTTCTCCAAGGGGTGGCTGGGGTTCATGGCTAGCGCTGGGGAGGTACCATGAGGTACTCCACAACGCGTTTATTGACTTGCCCATGCTAACAGAGAGCGGTGCAGCCACGGTAGACCCTGTGGGCTGTGGTTCATGCGTGCTCTGCTAGCTGAGCGATGCTGCCTTTCTTCCAAGCTTATCCTCCAGTGCTGCTGAAATGCTGCTACAAATAAGTAGGAAAACAGCCCAGTAAAAGTGGATGAAGCAGCAGTTTAAGTGTATTGGTATGAAGCATCATGTGTGATGTGGATGAATTCCCCGACAGTCATGTACTTTGGGTTGCACCAGTGCGTGTTGAAGTTGTCTGCTGTACGTGGCTTCTCTTATCCAGCAATTGCAGATAACTTTATTCCCTGTTCATTGTAATGGCCCTGGGAGGATATAACAGATGGGTGGATTTTCAGAGCTGCTTTGATCAGGTTTGAGGTACCGCGCTGATTTGTGTTTTGTAAAGATGCTTAGCCAGGAACAACTTCTTTTACCAGGTCCACACTTTAGGCATCTGGCTCTGTCTCACCCGACCACTTACACTGCGATGCTTCCTATAGCTCAGAATTGATCATTGCCTTTTCCTCTGTTTTACAGCAGGGTTACCATCCATTGCCTCATGAAGCTGAAATCGCACACACCAAAAAGCTGTTTAGAAGGAGGAGAAATGACCGGAGGTAGGTGAAACCTCTCTTGAATGTATTTTTTTTATCTTCTCTTCCTCACTGCACATAGGTCTCGTGGAATGTCTTTGGACAATATTGACCTGTGGCAGCTGGCACTGTTGTATCAATGCATAATCCTTTATTTGAACATTAACGCTCTGGAACTGCAGTGTCTGTCCATCCCACGAGTTGGTGTTTAAAAACTTGGGTATGTCTTAGATTGCTCCAGAGAGCTGAGACCCTCCTTCAGTGCAGGTTGGGGCTACAACAGCTTGGGGGAACCTGGAGCAACCCTAATGTCCAGCTGCCCTCGTGCAGATCCCCCACTTTCATTAGAAGAGGCAACTGGCAAGATATTTTCCATAAAGGCTTTGAGTTCCAGTAACTTACTTCCTCTCTGTCCATTAAAAAGTGGAATTTGCTGACTTTCAGGGCCTGCTGCAAAATGTGTAGGGTTGCAAGGGGTTGGCAGTAAGCATCAGATGCCTTTCCATGGGAAGGAGTCCGCGTGCTAAGTAGGCAGCCGGCTGAGCTCCTGTGGAATGGGTGATTTTAAATCTACTGAGTTAATTTAATTGTGCAAATTGTGTATTTAATTGGATAAATTGCATATTTAATTATGTGAGGGCATCTAGAGTCCTGCATAGGAATTGTGCTTGTGGTTAAATTTGAAAATAAGCAAGGAATCAGAGAGGCAATTGCACATGCAGCTTTTCTCTGTGTGCACATTCTTGTGCTGTGGCTTAAGCTGCAAAGCCAAGACAGTAAAGCCTGTCTGAGACCAGGAGATTGCAGGGTTAATGTTATTTAACCGGAGAAAGAGTGGCCAATGTTTTCTTCAAGAATAAGCTGAAAACTGTGTGTCTGAGCTCTGATGCCTCACTGGGGCCTGATTTTCCAGGGCAGTCTTGCAGAGAGCTGCCCAGTAACCGTCGGGTTGTGTCCCAGAATCACAGAGCCGTCACTTCTTGAATCGCTAACAGCTCTCAAAAAGCCACCATACGGTTAACTCTTGTTTGGTTTTCCTGAATTGGACTGAGCAACTGAAAAACAGCTGAAAAAAAGTTTGCTGCAACGTTCAAGAAACATTCTTCTGTGGGCAGAGACCAGGCATGGCAAGCTGGTCCCCACTGCGAATTTCCCCCCGGGCTTAGAGCAAAGCTCCGGTTTTCAGTTTAATGTGTCATTCCTGTAATTTGGATGGTTATGATGTAGTACTTGATCACAAGTCTCTGTCTGGTTTCACTTGCTTTCATGTCACCATCCTTGAGGGTTTTACAATTTCTTCGGTTTAAGTCTAACAGTCTTGTGGGGATAAATAAGACCAAGTGCCAAAAATGAAGGGTGTTTGAGTAATCCCTCTGGAAGACGCTCGCTAAGGTGCTGTTGTGCTGCTATTGTGAAGCGGCGATGGCAAGCCAGGAAGAAAATCAGACGGGTCCGGTGCTGGCAATGGACCATGTGTCTGTGGCCTTGTGGTTAGTCAGCGACAAATTCCGTTTCCACTCCTCTTTTGGGCTCCTTTCTTTTTCCCTGTACCCAATTGAAAATACAATTTGGTCTTGTGATTTAGAAAAAAAAACTTGTTTCAGCTGGGTTGCAGCCCTGCAATCACAGAAACATGATTAAAAGCAAGTTTCGTTCTGTCTGTGTTGCAAGCCGGGGTTGGATTGGGTTCATCAGAGCACTGCACTGCGGTACTTGAGTCTTGAGCGCTTCAGGAACTGCAACGTGGATTAGACTTTAGTCTTCCCACCCTGTCTCACCTTGCTCAAAATGGATCCTTTTTGCCATCCAAAGGCAGTATGTCTTTGAGCCAAAGGGGAAGCAGCAGGCAGAGCAGCGGGATGCTCTGAGCAAGCTGAAATCCAGCAGGACCATCACGACCAGCTGCAGCCTGACTTGCAACGTGCAGACGTGGTGCTCCACTTGCAGACACCTGCACCCAAGCCAGCGATGGGCTCACGCGTAGTCGGCCTCCAGGCAGGTGTCCCCGTCCCTGAGAGCACAGCCGTTGCTGTAGCGCTTGTACAACCCGGCACGCGGGCCTTCGCGGGCATCGGGTCTCCATCTCTGCCAACCGTGTGTTGTAGTGGTGGTGTGGGTGATGAAGGCTTCGTGGGGGTGAGGAGCTGCTGTCCAGGTGAGGCTCGCATGGCACAGCAGCAGGTCACAAAGCTGCTAAGAAACCCATGAAACATAGACTTCTTTGAGCCATGCTGACACGTGTCGTGCCAGAGCCTCGACTCTTAAACGTGGGCGATTGCACGTAAGCACTTTTATCCCAGCTGAGAAACCAGTCCACTTTACAGCTGTAAGGGTCACGCTAGATGGATTTCTTTTTCTTCTCAGTCTGTTCAGATTACCATGATAAACTGCCAGCAGCCAGGTCTATTGGAGATGATTTCCAACCCAAATGCCTGCCGTTCACTGGGAGGAGCCCTCTGGGTTCCTGAGGTTGTCAGTGGGTGTCCGGCAGGTTTTACAACAGGAATCTGCTTGGATAGGTGTGACTCCGCTTTTCCAGGTACCAGCCCAGCTCCACTGCTCTGTGACCGCGGGGAAGAGACTTCCCTGCTCTCTGCCTCAGTTTCCCCCCTTAAAACAGAGATCGTGCCGCTGGAGGGACCAACATGTGCCCAAGTCCTTTATTGACACGGACATCCTCGGTAGTGCTGCCTGTCAGCATGTAGAAAGAAGAACATTTTAAGCACAAGAAGTTAAGAACCCTGGGCAGAGGGAGCTGGAGCGAAACAATCGATTCTTTTAAACAACTATTCGCACCGAAAAGGCATGGTCCCATCCCCCAGACCTCGGCTGGGAGACCCCAGCAGCCCCCCACACCATTTGGTTTGATGGACGGCACTAAATCTAAGCAGCCCAACCGCTGGGGATCCCCACGGCTTCGCGGCCCGTTTGGGAATGGAACGGGACCTTGGGCTGCCTGTCGCTCCGGTGCCACTTGAGATGCCCCGGGAGAGCACTCGCGCTTTAAAATTGATTTCTAGCAGTAAGCGAGGTCTCAAAATGGTTATTTTATGTGAAAAACACGGCAGAGTGGGAACAGGGGGGAAAAAAAGTCTCGCCGACCGAAAGTGTTTTGCAGTTTAAATGCCAGATTGTGTTGGAGCACAAACTGGTTGCAAAGCTGTTCGTGCTTTATTGCAGTGCTATTATCTTAATATCCCAGGCATTGTGTTAGTGGAGAAAGGATTCATTTCATAGCTGGTGGAGCTGCACAGGTGGTATAAATATCCCTCTGCCGTAGGACCAGCAGAGGAGAGATTTTATTGCCAGTGAAACAGTTGGGAGTTATAGGCCTTTGTTTTAGACATTGTCTGGACGTGGAAAGACACAAAATTGCAAAACCAAGCCCAGGGTGCTCTGCCAGAACCATCGACGTCCAGCTTGAGAAAGTTAGCTGATTAGCTGAGAAAAATGTTTTGTGCCCGTTCTGCCATTGTTTTTATGTGAGCGAAACTTTAAGAGCGCTGTAAAACACCCGGCAGCTCCTCGCCCCTGCGCCGGAGCAGGGTCTCTGGGGTGCGTTGGGGCCTGTCGTGTATTAGGTGGGATTTGCCCCGGGACATACGAGCTGCGCTGCTAAAGCCAGAAATAAAATCAAGGAGCTAAGAGCCCTGCAGATGAGGCCTAGGAGGGCTGGGATGGTATTTGAGAAGCAAGTGTAAATGCCTGAATGCAAAGGAAAAAGAGCCGGTTTCTTAGAAAAGGGTTGGTAGCGGTGGGGTCACTGGCCGAGGGGGTGGGAGCAGGGTTAAAACGCAACAGACTTGCACAAAAATGAGTGTTTTTCCTAGTTTGTTTGTTAGAAGCAGGTGTGGCCTCAAAGCCCTGGCACAAATGCCTCTGGTTTTCATTATGCAAGCTTTTTTCCTGAATTAGGCATTTTTCTCCTGAAAGCGGTGAACACTTAGCATTAACTAGCACCACAGACACCATGAGCAGATGCCCCGTCTCACCCCTCGCCCTTGGTGTGCACCCAAGGTGGATGCACCCAGCTCTCCTTCTCCGCGACGTGCCTCCTTGGCGCAGGGATAACGCGTCCTGCACCCCTGCGAGGCACTCGCTGGAAGATCTCCTGCCATGTGGATGAATGGCCTCTAGGAAACGGTGGTCCACCTTGCAGATACGCAGGCAAGTCCAAAACTGACCTCTAAACAATCTACAGATTCACCCTGCCTTGCCCGACAGGTTATATTTAGCCTTCAGGTTCCTGGTAGTTTTTATGATTATATTATAAAAGAGCTGATAAAGCAAATTTGCATCCAGAAGTCTGCCTCTTTCGGCCTTCTAAAAGATATTGCTTCTCCTCACAAACTGTAATATTTTCCACCCTCGTCTGCTGCACAATTGTGAAGCTCAGTAGAAGCTAAGTCTTGGGCTAGTGAAGCGAAATGACATTCATGTCCAGCCATGTTGTAAATAGTTTCCCCCTGCCTTCCACTCAGTTTCTTTACCTCCCCATCTTATTTTCTAATGGAAAAAAAAAAGGTTTCAAAATTACCTGGGATTTTTTTCTGTTAGAATCTTTTTTTTGAGTTTTCAAAATCAAGCTTCAGAAGTGCTGTATTTATGCCCTTGTTCGTGCACATGCAACCATAATTCTCCCGTTGCGCATGGGAGCAGATTAAAGGTGACATTAAAACAGGCATTGAATTTCCCATTTAAAGAACGGTCAGTGTGGGTCTGTTTGGCAGATTTTCTATAACGTAGATCAGTGTTAGAGCACATCTGGTTCAGAGTTTAATTGTGTGAGGTACTGTAAAGGGGATGACAAGGTCCTTGTTGCAACGAGCTTATAGTCGGGGAAGCAGAGCGGGCAGAGGTATCGCACTCCCCACCTCACACTGCAGAAATCTCCGTGCCCTGTGTTTTGTCTGTAGGTTTGGACGCACAAGGGGTAACTATTCACCTTCTTTATATAATGATACTGAGGAAGGGCATTACTGCTTAATGGGATCATGGAAAAAGCACAGCAGAGGAAAGTATTTTCATAGTTGTCAGTGTGAGCAAGGGTTGAATACCAAATGCTAATCTGCTGTCTGCTGCCACGCAAGACCCAGCTTACTTAGATATCTCCAAAGGGAATTTGGTTTGACCTCCCAGAAGCAACCACCGCTATGGAAGGAGAGATTATCCCTGGGTGGCAGCAGTACCTCTCATGCCCTTCCCTCCCACAAGTAGTCAAGAGAAATGAAACAGTGCAGGAGATGCACGGTGGATCCATTTCTCAGGTGCTGTCCTCTAGCCCTTCCCAACTGAGCTCTCTGCTAGCTGAGCACAAACCATGGTGTCCCCGGGGAGCTGCACTGTGAGTTTGGCCCATTGCTTTTCAAAAAAATTCCCCCCAAAAACGCCACTTGTTAAATGTCTACTGAAATGCTGCAAGTCAGCTTGCTGCTGCACGAGGTTTCTCGGGTTTCCATGTCATCCTGGGATGATGCCTTCCGAAGCACAGAGTCTGGTCAACCAAACCCAATGTCCTTAAGGCTCGTTGGCAGAAGTTTGTGTTACGCTGCTTGGACAGCCTTATGGAAGCCATAGGAAACGTTGCCCAGTCTAGGTGGGATACACAGGGAATATATGGAGTCTCCATCACAGGACGTTTTTAAGAAGAGATTTTCACAAGCCATGATTTAGATTCAGTTACCCTGTCTTGAATATTATAAAACAGCCTAGATGATTAATCAAGCTTCCCATCCCTGCTATTTTCTGTGATTCCCATGTACTGATGACAGTGTAAAGAACATGAAGCATCTATTTTCTTTTCCTTCTTAAAAGAGGCTCTTCAGCAACCGAGGGAGTAGCTGGAATTTCAGCACAGCAGTGTCCTTTCTCGAGCTCATGAGTCCCCTTTTAGACTCCAGGACACAAGATGGCAAGAATCAGATTTGGCTTGAAAGCCTTCCTACTCTTTCATTAATTCTCCACCTCTACACACGCACTTCTGGCCCAGCATTGCAGTGGTCTGACTAAACAACAGGTTTTCAAGAAGTCCCCTCTTAAATTGCTTAAAAAGGGTAGGTGGGAAGCATGGACTTTCGTGGATCTTCAGTGGGTTTCTCAAAGTAGGGTTAAGACAGGTAAGTTTACACCAGTTCTTGATCTTCTGATTAATGGAGTACTTAACTTGTTCTGTGTCACTTAGGGAGGGGGAGAGTTTTACTGAGGGACCAGGAAAATTCCTTAAATTCCTAATCCTGGGGAGTTCCTGAAAAGTTTGCACAGTCATAATCTCACTAGTTCCTTTGTCGGTAGTCCTGTGTGTTTTCTCAATAAGCTAATTTAGCTGTTTATTCCTGTGCTGCTCTCCGTAAAACCCTCTGTGGGTTCTTTTACCTTTTAAATATTTATAGCTGTGCATCTCAGTGGTATCTGTTTAAATAATGATTCACACTTTTTGTTTGGGGTGATGACATTGAATGGAGAATATCAGTTCTCTGATGCAGATTCTGCTTGTTTTGGCATCATGTTAAATTCAGAAGTCAAATCAGTTCGACTTTCTTAACGAAAGGAGGTCTTCATATGCGTGTGGATTTGGGCTGGTAGCTTGCAGGGGCTTTTGGTAGTTGTTCTGCAGGGAAAGGCAGGAGAGAATTATGGGAAGAAGTGCAGCCCTGTGGCTGGGAGAGAATGAAGCAGAAATTTTAAGATCTCCAAAAGGCCTCCAAATTCCTATTTTCGATATAAAGGCATGGATCCTTTGTGATTTTTCCAGGGCCACCGTGTCTGCCCCGTTCCAGCCATGGGAGCAGGGCTGTTGTGTTGTCCAAGTCCCTGGTGGGGTTTGGGGCGACCAGAGCAGCAGGTTGTGTACGTCCACGGCCACGCTGGCAGGGACTGAGCCAGGTCGCGGGGGAAGGACTTTCACCCATAGCGTGCTGCCGTTGAGATCCTTCTCCTGTCAGATGTGGATTTAGGGGATGCATTTCTGCAACTGGGAAACCATCCATCATAAAGCCCTTGTGTGGGGATGAGGAGAAGGAGCAGAAAACCGCCCAGGTCCTTCCCACTCTTATGTGAAGGAAAAAAGTGGGACGAAGAGGTTCTTGTGGTTTCCCTACCTCTTCTCAGCATGCCACAAATACCTATTGCTTTTGATAACAGGATTACTGAAATGTCCCCAAGTTTTCTCTTGCGCTGTCCCAATTTGCTTCCTACCGTTAACTTGGCTTTACACTTAAATGATCAGGAAAAAACAGTCTGGATTCTTTTTTCCATGTTGTTTTTGTTTTTAATTAGATTCAGAGCTGGGGGAGGCAGAAATATCCTACTTCCCTGGAGAGCCCCGGGTGGCTGTCAGGGACGGTTTCCTCTTCCTGAGACCCGAGCGTTGCGTAAGTGCCACTGGCTGTGCTGCTCGTGCCTGCGTTGAGAGCGAGGTTATCTGGGGTGAATACAGCAGGGCAGTTTCCACGGCTCCATTTCCATGTTTGAAGGCACCATCACGCCCGTCCTGCTCTCTTCCACAGCCTGGCGTGGCCCAAGGCACCCAGCCACCACGGGCTCGGGGCCAGGCGGGACTGTCCAAGATCTGCTGAGGAGCATAGGCGAGCGGTGATATATTTCTTTTCCCATTATATTTTATTTTACAGACCCTCGGGGACACTTAGCCACCTTCGGTGATTAGTTCCACTGATTAAGCTGCTTTTCCTCTTGTGGCAAAGCCCCTTTGTGAAGAATTTTCAATAGACACCCGGCTCGGGACATTGTTCCTGTACAATTTCCTTTCAAAACACCATAAAGGGTATCCTACCACTTTAGCCTGTAATAAACATTGCAGGAATCCGCTTTACCCGACCTGATCCTGCATGGACAAAGTCTCCATGTGCTGGCAGCCGGTGGCAAGAGGGGGAAGCCGAGGGAGGACGGGTGGAGAGAGGAAGAGTGGGAGCAAGCAGCAGAGGAGATAAGCAAGGATGGGAGTAGCACAACTGCTTGATGATGGAGCAAGGTGGAGCCTTTGGCAGGGGGATTTGAGATCAGAGATAAAGCAAGAGGGTTTTTTTGATTTTGGGGTGGGGTTTTTTTTATTGCTATCTGTTAATACAAGGATCCAGGGTCACCTAGGGAAGTTAACAACAACACAAACTTAAAAGCACAGAGAAGGAAATGCTTCTTCGCACATCTCTGCTTGTTTAGCCTTGCCAAGCAAAGGCTGGGAGCGGATATGGATGCTCTCTCAATACACCAGGGGTAAATATCGTGGAGGAGGAAGGGCTATTTATGCTAAAGAAGAGTGTCACCACGAAAACCCACTGGATGAAAACTGATCATTCACTTATATAGGCTAGAAATTAGAAGGTCTAGCTTGATTACCATCAAGGGAATAACAGAAGGAAGGAATTGGAGTAGTTTGGCCCTCTGTGGATGGTTTTCTGTGCAAAGCCAGGGGACAGCACTCAGTGACACAAGGGCCCTTCATAGTTATTCCCATATGTTGCCCTCACAGGAGGTTATCGGGTAGATACAGCTGCGAACCTATGGAGAGCTGGCATCGTTTCAGACCGGTTAACATGTTTGCTGCTGCTTGGGCAAGGCAATGATGGACTAGGACTGAAATGGTATCAGAGGGGTCAAGAAAGTGTCCCTTCCTACCCATCCAGCCCTGTTGGCCAGACACATTGGCATTGCACAGTCCTTGCTGCCCTTCCTTCCAGGCATCAAGTGGAAGCTCCTGCCAAGGGTCACCAAACTGGGAGCCAGTTCCCAGGAGAAGGGAACTGAGAACAAAGAGCCCAGACCAGGATCCCCATGGAAAGAGCATTTCTGGAGCACTGAATGATCAAAAAGCCATCTTGTGATGACCCGTGGGTATCCGGCTGCAAGTGACTCATGCCATGGGTGGAGCGGCCTGCTCTAGGACTGGCATCTTCTGGGAAGCACTGCAGCTTCTCGAGTGCAAATCTAAGCTCGCAAGCCCCACAGGCCTCAGCCAGCCCTATAGCACATCTTTTTATCTCTCCCAGAACTGAATGTGGCCCTGCACTGAGCTGGTGAACATCCAGCAGGGCTTGGTAAAGCCATCTTGGTTCCTCTTGGCTCCGGAGCTTAAGTTCATCCGGGCTTATATCCAGCATCAGTTCTGGACTGCCTCTTCTGAGAGCCACTGGCATGCCCCAGCACCATCCCCAAAGCTGTGTGCTTAGGGTTTTGCCATTACTGGAGTGGTCCATTTAAAACACCAATAATATTAAGGTGCCGCAGCTGGTATTTAGCATTTATCGGGGAGTTTGTTTTGACTGTCACCTGTGTCTCAATCTGTGACACAGTGATGGGGTGAGTAGGGGTTTTCTACCCACCTGCTCTGTTTGAGCCATTTTCATCAGGACTAAGCCCTTACGTAATGAAGAGGTCAGCACAAATGTGCCCAGCCGTGAGTCACCTATAAAGGCAGATGGTGTGGCTGGAAGCCTGCTGACAAAACGCACCACGAAAGGCAATGCCGTATCTACAGCTCCTTTCCTGATGCTAACAACAGCTGACAGAGTTTGGTCTTTCATGCGATGCAAGGAAAATGTACTTCTGTGAGTACTTGGGTTCTTTAGATGGTGGCAGAATTGATTCAAGACTGGTGCAAAGAGCAAAAAACCCTTTGAGAGTTCAACGGGATGTAGTCTGCATGAGCAGGACTTTGGGACAGTCACCATATTCACCACCGTTCTTCATATCTGCTTCATCCTCCCTGTATGTTTGTCTAAAGGGGTGGTACAGAGGGAGTTAAAAGTTATTCATCTAAGCAAATTTAATCCTTTCCTTTCATTGTTCCCTTTTCTTTAATGCCAGGAGTCAGTGACAGGAGAGAGCTGGGTGCATTTCCCAGCTGCAGGGTTGCCACCTCTCTGCTGAGAGCAGCTTTGTCGTTACATAAAGACTGTACAACACAGGGCCCTTTCTTCAGATTTTTTTATAATCTTGGTGACTGAAGTGACTTTTGTCCTGCAGACTAAATTTAATGGGAATTGCTGCCAGTGGCCTTTATGGCATCAGGACACTTTTGCAGGTTGTTTTTCTCCATCTCTGCAGCTGACTGAAAGACTTATGTACCACTGGCAAAACATTTTGCTGTTATGAAACCTCAATAGAAAAATAATGGCCTGCTGGATAAGCTCAGGGTTTTATGATGTTACTTCATAGAAAGTAAAATAATTGTTCCAGCAAAACATCTAGGAGAAATTTTTGCACTGTGGGTGTCTGAGGTGAAGGGACAGCTGATTTTCTCAAAACTCAGTATTTTTTTGGTGCCCCCTTACTGCGTGACCTCAGGGGCTGCACTGGAGGACCACATCTTGTTAACACTGACAGTTCTTCCCTCACTTCTTTTCTACCGCTGCCTGTTCTCATGAGAGTTATTTTCCAGACGGAGGGGAAGGGATGCACACCACAGCTGCACAACCAGGATGGACGTTAGCGAAGCAGCTTGTCCCTGTAGCTAAGGTACTAGGTAGGACATGGGACATTTCAGTTCTCACTTTTGCCAGTGACAGCTGGGATTCAGCTGCAGAATCACGGATGTCTAGTGCTATTTTAGATGCTGGAGGATATCGTGAAACACCTGCGTGAAGCTAGCAGACACTGGACCCATGTGAAACCTGCAACAAGATGGGGTGGAGGCCAGGCAAGATGCCTTAGAGAGTCTCCAGTGATGCAGACAGCTGTATCCCACCGTATGTGTCTATAGCTAAGATGACCATCTGTGAACTGAGTGCCCAAGTTCCCATTATAGTCAGTGGGGATTTGGTCCATACAGTCAGTGGAGTTCGGAGGATGGTTCATCTCATCCTGAAGCAGGCGTTTGGCCAGGTGAATCGCTCTCCAGCCTCCACTGCCCATAGGGATTGGGCTGTGACTGGTTATAAGAGGAGTTCAGATACCTCGTACTTAGTCATTGACATTGCAGATACCTCAAGTTAGGCAATTTGAACCCACTCTTTGTGTGAAGCTGTGGAAGTCCCTTCTTCTGTGCCTCTGTTTCCCCACGCATTAAATGATGTTTTCTCTGGCCATTGTAAGCTCTTGGGGGAGCAGCTGTTCTGTACTCTAGGCACATACATACAGGGCCTGAGAGTCTCCACCATGGTGCTCTGGTAAAGGCCTTGTACAAGACTCAATTTTATAACCAGCCCTACAGTAATGCACTGAGAGGAGGGAGAATTCCTCTTCCCCTGGGCCAAAGCGGGAATTTCTAAAGGTTGCGTTCACAGACGCTCAGGGAACTGAAGAGCTTCACACAGAGATCTTCTGACCTTTAAATATGAAAAATGAGTCTGGCCATCTTGCAAGAACAGGTTTCCTTGCTTTATTTCACCTTCCCATGTTGACCAGAACCAAGGAAATCTGAACAATGAAGAAGTTTGGGAGGAGCTGAGCCCAAACACCTCACACAAGAGGAAACACTGGGACAAGGATTTGTTTCTGTGTTCTCTTCAAAGAGAAGAAAGACTTCAGACTGGACATTTCATTTCAGGGAAGAGAAATCTCTTCTTAGCCACCTGAAACCTGACATGCAAGATTTTCCACCAAGTTATTTTCATGCTTGCAGAGAGCAGGTTCCCTATGCTTTCTTGGCACTCCTGTGAAGCTTTGGGGACAGCAGTCTCCACTTCAGAGCTTGCCTGCCATATATATTTCTGCTGTCTGAAAAAAATGTGTCTGCACATAGAAGGTGCACATGGCTGATGAAATGCCTCACCCACATTTACATCATGGCCTATCTGCTCTCTCACTCACCCCTCTCCATCCTGGCTTCTTGACTCCTGTCTGGCTTCACTGGCAAGAATAACCCCTTCTTATACCATCAACTGTCCTCCTGCAGCTGGGTCTACCAGCCCGGCCAGCTGGGCAGTGCTAATGAGCAGAAGTTGATACCAGTTGCTGGCTTTTCAGCAGCCTGGGTGAAGCATGGTTGGCTTTTTCATCCTTAGTTCTTTTTAGGTAGGTGCTGACAGCACAAACTGCTGGTATCACAAGTGTAGGAGCCCTGAACCATGGAGATGCATGGCCTGCTCCCCTTAAAACTGCAGCTCATTGTCACCTCTAGATTGGTCAGACTTCAATTAACAATTAGCACCTTTTTCTAGAGGTTTTCTTTTCCACAGATGGGGAGCTCTGAGCTTGTCTTCTTGTGCTCTGTGTTTTTTCCAAAGGGGCTTTTAGTAAGATGTGTGTAAAGAGCCTAGTAGCAGGATCTGCCATGAGGACTCCCCTTTCCCTGGAGAATGCCTGCACCAGCAGGAAGGGACTCAGCTGCCTTCCCGCTCCCTCTTTGCAGGAACATTGTATTTTTGACTACAGAACGAGCCAACTTCAACAGGCTGCCCCAACCTGAGCCTTTCTTTTAGCCAGGTATATGTGACTCTGAAGACATTAGGCTGAGTTTCTTCATGACAAGGAGGGACCAAGATGCAGATCCCCTTCTTCCCGAGCAACGTTTTTAATGACTAAATTTATTTTCCTGAAAGTGGCTGCAGGGCAACCCAGTGCTTTTTGGAAAGAGAGCAGCTAAGGAGAGCCGGTGTGACTGCTGTGCCTGGTGGTGAGCTCGGTGTGCAAGGACCATTCCTACTGGACTGTGACTGCTGGGATCTTGGGGGGTGGCTACCGAGTTCACGAATCTGGCAAGTCCTAAGGCAGGAGATGACTGAATTTAGAATCTGGGACATGGTGGCATTGCAGGACATGCATTAGAGTGAAATTTCATCACGCATCTTTTGGACAAAGCATACGAGCCCCTCCAAACCCATGGGATCAGACAGGGTTTTGTGAATTGCTCTGCTGGCTGTAGGATCCTCACTTCTAGGAAGCTGTGTTGGGGATGTATGCATATTCCCTTGGAATGAGTCCTAACTATTAATAGAAACATATATACACATAGGTGTCTGTGTCATTTGCACTTGAAATCATGGGAGAGTTAGGAATGGACTGTAAATTGGAGTGGCTTGTAGTCCTGCGTGTGAATTTTAAAACCATTTTCTAGCTTGTGTTTAAAGGAAAATATTATTTCATTTTATGTGAGAATCTGCTGTTGTGCGTTCCCTATGATCTGGTTCTGAGTTCACATACACCGTCCTCTTATCCACTATTTCATGAAATCCCTTGGTTAAAAAATAATGGTTTTTCCTCTTGCTTACCCTCCTTATCTGTCCCTCTGTGCTGAAAGGTGCATGCGTAACTGGGTTATTTTAACATTTTGTCTTGCAAAGTGTTTTCTCGGATAGACTTTACCAAAAGAAAACTTGTTTCAGCAAGTCTCATATTGTCAAATCACAAGGCTAAGACTGCAGTGACACATGTCGTCTCCAAGATGGGTAGTTTTGGGGTTGGAAAGATTAATCAGATTGGTAAGAAAAGTCTGAACGTCTTTTATGAGTGTGCCATGCAAGATATTTATTTCAAAACTCCTTACAATAAGCTGACGTGAAGGTCCGTATTCCTGCAATTTTCCTGCTGTCTTTAAAGTTGCACTATTTCGAGAGCTGCTCCCATACCGTTCTATTCATGGCCCAGCACTAGTGCTCATTTCACAAATAAAAATAGTAATGGGAATGTCACTCACCATAGATTTTAAGATTGCAAGTTATTTTGGGTGAATGTGAAGGTGAACGTGTTTTACAGCTGACATTAACATGTCATTTTTAATGCTGTGAAATTTTGGAAAAGCCTCAGAAACCCGTTCTCAAAGGTCAAGAGGGCAAATCTCTCCTGCTGGGAGAGTGAATAGAAATGAGTTCATAATTAAAGCGTGTAGTACTGACACGTTTGCTTTTTCACCATTTTAATTGAGGTTTTCAGAAAGGAAGAGAACTTAAAACAATACAGAAATGTCTTTTGTTCTTTCAGAGCCCTTTATTGAGGTTTGCAGTGAGTGGAGAGGATGTTTATTGAAGAAAGCAACAATATCGAGACATTATTTCAGCGCAGAATTTCTGTTTGTAGCTGGAACAAAATGCAGTTTTTCAGATGAACTGCATGCTTGCTGAAAACTAACCTCAAGCACAATGTTTTCTAGCATTTTTATTGAGCTCAACAAACGGTATTAAAACAGAAGGAAAAAAGAGGAAGGAATTAAAAAGGTTGAAACACCCTTTTTCTTCTTAGTAGCAGTTTGAATCAAATTTCGTTAACTAAAAAGTCTTATTCAAGTACTTGCCTGCTATAATAATGAGTGACAGTACTAGCATCTCGTTAGTGTAAAGGTGCAAATAACTATAGTGAAAACACTTCTAAACAACTGAAAGCCACTGGCTGCAGAGATGCTGTTAAAATAATAGTTGCTGTCCTCCTTAAGGCTTAGAAACGTTCAGCCACTGGTGAAGGACGGGCCACGTTTTCAGCAGCAGTTGCATCAAAGCTACATTTCGGAAGCGAGTGCCATGCACGGGGCAAGCCGCGCTGGCTGGAGCTTGATATCCCGTAGGGCGAAACGAAGTGCTACTTCTTGAAGTGTTTCTTCTTCAAGATGAGAATTCTTGAGGATTAAGTGTTCATACTTAAGACGCTACCGAGTAAGCAGTGGACACTTATGGGAGGACAGATCTCCGAAAGCGTGGGTGGCACAGAGGCTGCTCACCATGCGCGGCCTGCCAGAGCAGCCTCTGCGGTCGCAGATGAATATTGTATCAGCTGAAGTGTTAGTTACAGGCAATTTAGAGAGGGATCGTTGTTTCTTTCATTTTGATTGTCCGCAACGTTGTTGAAGTTATTATACTAAATTAATTTGCTGAACTGCAGGTCCCCCGAGTGCAATATCGTTCCGTCGGTTTGCTCCTAAAAGGACTCGGCTAAATGATTGCGTTACTGCGGCTTAATGAATTACCGCACATGAGTTGGGCCGTGGTAATTGCCCGTGTGCACGCGCTCCTAGCTGGTTTTTAATGCAGAGTGCATTAAGCTGAGCCTGCATCGCCGAGGTCTGCCATGACTTGCCTTATCTGATGTTTGCCACGAGTGAAGCATGGGCACGCTGGCGTGCATCAGCAGAGGGGTAGCAATCTGTAATTCCCAATTAGCTGTGCTAATTCAGTGCTGTGCTGGAGCCCTGCTGCGGCCTCGGTGGTGCAGGCTATCGCCATGAGCCGAGCGCCAGCCTCCGGGAGGTGGTTCCTTCACAGGTGACCTCCCGAGAAGCCTCTCTCCCTTCGCTGACGGTGGGGGAAGCGTCAGGAGAGAAGACAGCAAGTAGATATCTCCCCAGGGAGGTCAGTAAGAGCAAAAGAAGAGCTGGATCTCCTTTGCTTCTTCTCAACCTTCCTCCTTTTGATGTCGCGATACTTGGCTCTCCAATGTGCTGGTGCTGCTGGCCTGCAGAGGACTGGGATGTGTCCCACCTCTGCGACAGTGGGGTGACCCACTGAGCACTTATATTTGCTGTTCAGTTTAAGGAAGCTGGACTCAACAAGATCGGAGTCAGCATTTAAAACAGGTTGTGCTGTTTTGAAAGGGAGCGTTGACAGAAGAGCTCAGGAATGCCTGAGCTGGGACCTTCCATCACCCAAGGTGCCTCTCGGGCGGTTCAGGTCTTTCAGCATTGCTTTGTTAGCTGAAGTTATGGTTTATTTGTTTTTAAACAACAAAGTCATGGTGTGCTCAGGCAGATATATTCCATACCAGCCAAGGGACCTGGACTCAGCTATACCGATGTCCTCCGAGCTGTGCTGCTGAGAGAGTTTCGCTGGTATGTGTCTACCAGGAAAATCCGCTTTGCATAGCGTGGCACAGGTAGCAATCGGGTGAAGTCAGCCAGACAAGTCATGAGAGAGCAATTAGGAGCAATTAGGCCTGGCATCAGCATCCCCGGTTTAGGTGTGAGGAAACTGAGGCAAAAAGGAGTGAAGTGGCAGCGATTGCACAGTTCATCCCGCGCAGACCTTGCGGTGAACCTGTGGCCTCCGCATTCCTGCTCTTGTGCACTAATCCCTTCACCCATGAGACTGTGCTTAAAGGCTGCCGTTTTAGTGTCATGTAGTGCAAAATATAAACGTCTACGTGCTACTATTTCAGCCTGTCAGAATTGAGGGAAGGAAATATAGCAGCAGGTTCCTCTCCACTAGGAAACCGATCTGTTATTGGAATGGTTTTCTCTTTGGTGGAGTGTTTCCGGCGCAGCTCCTCGACGCTGAAAATGGTTTTCTCCATCTACGTGTTGTTTTTCAACGTGAGTTCATGGCAGGCATTGTCAGTGGAATGAATAAGCGGTTATTTTCCTTCTCCTGCTTTTAATCCTTTAATATAAACGTGCGGCACTTGGCGATTCAGGAACCATTTTCTGGGGGATTCGTCCCCCCCTTTTCTCAGCTCAGACATTCGATTGGGTTAAATCTTGCGGTCGTCACTCGGGAAGGTATATGGCTCAGTGCAATGTGAATTTATGGTTGTATAAGGGCATGTGGTTTACATAAAACCTCAGAGACTGGTTTGTAACCTGTAACAAGCTGCCGTAGGAAGGATGGAAAATGCCTCTGCTTTTCCACACAGTGAAATCAGAGCGGGGGATCCCTGGCAGCAGGTTGGACCCTTTCGCGGGAAATCACTTGTAATTATCGTCAAGGGTTTTGTCACTGGGTTGCTCTCAAAGATTATTTGACAATTTTGTATCCCGGCCAGGGTAGGCCCTAAATCAAGGCTGTCCTCAGGCTCCCTCTGTGCCTTTCGCTCATGTAGGGCTGGAAGAAGGTGAGGTCAAAAAAAGTATTTGGGATCGTGAGTTGTCACCCTCCGCACCACCCCTTGGGGTAAGATCAATGCGGACTAAGCCCCAGAATATACGTTTGTACCTGGAGGTGGTGGAAACCGTGGTTCACGGTATGTTCCTGAGAAGGGAGCTAAGGATTCCCATCAAATTAACAGGAATGATGCCTTCTCCAGGCTCTTCCAGCTAACAGCAAGATGGACAAGGCATCACATAGTGAAATGGATTTTATAAATGCAGTGCGAGATCTTCATATCAGCCTCTAGGGCTGTAGAAAATCTATTATAGGTATTTGCATCCTGCTCGAAGCACCCTATAAAGCAGCTTCCCAGTTCTTTACCAAGAGTGTTTAAAACCCTTTCCTTCTCCTTGCAAGCTGGAGTGGGGACTTTGGCCCCAGAGACCTGGGAACAGCAATGTGCAGGATCTCTGCAGTGCCTCCTGGCATGGTTCGGTGTGAAGAAGCTGCCAGCTCAAGTTGTTTGGGCTCTTGTTGCAGAAACAATATTTCTGTCTGACCCCAGTTAGCAACTGATGTTTGCAAAATAAAGAAGTCAAGGCACTGGAAATACTTTCCATTCCCACTCTTGTCTCAGCCCAAAATATTAGTATTAAAAATATTGCATCTATTATATGCAGCTAATATCTCTACTGGCACGTAAATCACCCAGGGATTTTTCATCTCCATATTAAAAAAAAAAAAAAAAAAAAAAAAAAAAAGTTAACTATGCTCTATTTTTGGATATTTGTTAACTGTTTTGATTCCGTTTATTCCTACTAAAGTCTCAGCAGTCTGTCTCCAAGGGACCATCTGTGGGAAAGATAGTCCTTAGATTGATTAGGAAGGTGCCGAGATCATTAACAGGCATGAAGGCGTTGAATATCTACTCTGTCTCTGATAATGTCTTTGGCCTGACCTCCTCCAGGACATGAGTGGGCAGTAGGCTTCTTTCCTTCATTTAAACTGGCCAATTTTAATTAATTTTGTTGTTACTTATCACTGCAGGGTAAAACCAAAAACAAGAATGACCTCCCACAGCAGAAGTTTTGCCTGGCATAAATATCTATGCTGATGCGAACTGATTTACTCCAGTTCGGTCATGGCTTGATGATATGGGAGCTTTGGCTCTTTAGGAGTTCCCATCCCCTTTTGCTCTTTTCCACTCGTGTCCCTTTTTCGGGGAGACAAAGGTGTTTGTGGTGCCATGCAGCGATTTGGGTCAGGCCGGTGATTCTTCAGAAATCCGTATTTGCTCTCCTCAAGCTTTCTTTTTCTAAGCTCGACCTGTTTGCTGATCCAACGCCATGCATGGCCAAGGGGTTGCTGCAGGACACTGGGCAAGGAAGGCAGTTTGGGCAGAGGGGTGCAAATCACTCACTGCCCGTTCCTGGTAGCCACCATGAATGGTGCTTTTGGGCTGCCCAGAGCAAGAATCAGGACACGCTTCTCTGATTGCGGCACTGGGGTAACACTGGTAAAAACACATTCGGGCCCCAGGTGGGAAGGTCCACCTGGGACTGTGTGGCTCTTCCTCACTTTGAGCCTCTCCGCGACATGATGCACATCGAAGCGGCGATGCACCGTGCATTACTGGATTGGGGCAGTGGTGCTGGGACGCTGCTGCTCTAGCCACACAGAAGTCCAAAGCATCTCTGCTCCTTGGGTTGGTGTCCTACCAGATCCCTGTGTCGGAAGTAATTGCTTGCCATGGACTTCTGATCGGCTCATGTGTCTGGACAGCTGTTAGGAGATCCTGTCAAATCTTGCTTGAGCTTCTACAGGAAAGACGTTTATTTGTTCACTAGAAAGCACTGATATAAATAGGATATGGAAAAACTGAGGATGTCTCCTTGCTGCGGGTCAAAGAGTCACAGAGGTCTAAATGAAAACAGCTGAACAAAAAGGCAGCAGGTGGGGTTTTTATACGTACTATTTAGGATGTATCGTGAGGGACAGGACCGTGGACGGATGGTGTGGGGCTGTGTCTGGGAGTCTGTGCATCTTGGCGTGAGTTTACATTTTATTATATCTGTTAGAGGATTATCTGATCTTGTGATAACTGATCAGTCTTGGTGTATTTTTAAAGGAAGGAGCCTAGAGTCTGAGATATAAGCTCTTTTATTGCAAAGTAGTAAAAGATGAATCTGTATCATTCAACTCGCATTCTTACCAGTAGTCCAGGATCCATGTGTATTTGCACTGAGCAGATTTTTGGGAAACATTGCATACTGTGGTTATGTATTTCGTGTTTAAACTATTTCAGCTAAAATGGATATAGTTGCTTGTTGCCGTGTTCTTCTATGGTTTTCATGTAGTTTTGGTGTTATATTTACAGTAAGCTAAGAATCCAAAAACATAGTTCCAAGTAATGTAATTTATGAAGAGAATCATTTTGAAGCAATTTCTACATGAAATCACTACAACGATTTCTACACCATTCTGGGCAATCAGCCTTGAAGTCCGGGGGGTGTCTTCCTAGCTGGTTGTTTGGTCTGTGCAACAAGGGCTTCCATCTGGACATTCCTGATGATTTGTGGGAGATCCAGCAAAGCATTTAAAAGAGCTGTTTTGGAGCTATCTCACATGCCATCTGTACTTGGGATGTCTTTCCCAAGCTGGTGTTGCAAAACAGCTACTTAAATTCCTCCTGAAGATTCATTTCCATGAAGCTTACAAGAAAAGAGCTGACTCAGGCAGCCCGTCCAGCCAAGCATTTCAGCATGCGAGGAGTTTCATTTGACTTCAGCAGAAGACAAGTTTGCTCTTCATCATTTTGCCGAGCCTGCTCCGATGGACTTAGTGCAGTGCCCTTTCAGCCAACAGCACCATCTCTGTGCACTCCAGCCTGCGGACCGTGTGCTCCTCTGCTCCTTTTACTGTTCTTACGAGTGGGCTGCCCATCACCATGAAGGGAGCCGAGCTGGGGCTCGAAGGTGTGAAGAGATGCAGCAGAAAAGCATGAGGGAGAAATGAGGTTCATTTCTGTGCTTGGAAAGACCCTTGCTCATTGCACATGCAGTCAGCATCCCATAACAGAAGATAACACTTCCCATAATGGACCTTGCTTTGCATCAGCCTTACACTACTTTTCTGATGTATTTAGCTATCATGTGAGCTCTTTAGGTGTCTCTGCATGAAGTCCTTTAAGACTAGCCTTTTGTTTTAAGTTTAATTATTTTATAAAGGCCAAACAAAATCACTTCTAGTGCACAAAGAGAGGCATAGTGTCTGGGCCCAGTGAAGGGCTGTCTGCTGTGAGTGTACTCTGAGAGACCACAGCAATGAAGAGGGTTGTTCGCAGGCAGGAAGCTCATCTCAAGATTTCCTCATGCTTTTCTATCGGCCAGATTCTTTGACCATGAGCCTTATCAGTCAAAAACATCTCTATCCTCATATCGTTGTTTTTGTTGGCTATTCTTGTCCTCTAGAGTTGGTTGCGTGTATTCAAAGATGCACACACGCAAAATGTAAAATACATGTTATGTCTCAAATGTTCAGTGACGATTTTAGAACTTGATCACCACCATTCTGACAGGTGGATTTTCTACCCTTCCAAGAAGTAATGTCCTTTTGAATGCTTAGGCTAGTTCTAGTGATTGGTGTAGTCTTTAACGTTAGTGACAAAAAGGCATAAAAGAAGTGTGAATAATTTCATTTTTGTTTTCAGAAGTGAACATGACATCTTGTTCCCTTCTCATCAGAGAAAAATGCAAACAAAAATGAAACTGGAGCCAAGCGAAACCAGTCTGAGAGAGGAAGCCAAAGGAAAAACACACAGAAGTCCTGTGTTCTTCATGCTTGGAGTTGGTGGTTGTTGCTTTTTGTGGGGTTTTGAGGTTTTTGATTAAATTGTGTGGAACCGTCAAGCTTATTTGAATGTTTCCCACTCTCAATCATGGCAAAGATAGAAAACAGCCAAGGCTGGGCTGCAATACTCTCTATAGTGACATGACACCGAGTTATCGTCGTACACGTGCGTAAAACATCAGAGTGCCTTTGATGGAAGCAGGCTTGGTGAAAAGCACTTCTTGGGAGAAGTCAGGCCTCTAGAACAGAAAGTCAGGCTTTTTTCCTCATAAAAATAATAGCAAAATGCCCCATGCTCCCTCAGGGTAGATCTTCAGCACCAATTTTAGATGCTGTAAAATTCCATCTAGGTCTTCACTGGAAGGCCGGAAGGCCTTCCAGTTTGGGCCACAATGTTCCTTAGGTGTCTAAAACCAGTGCCGACGGGTGGTTTTGTCAGCAGCAGCAGCAGTGCTGCCTTGCACAAACCCCTCTGGCCACGGCTGGCCCGGCTGCTCGGTGGTGCCGGTCCGGCTATTTGTGGAGCTGCGCAGCACACAAGATTAGGCAGCTGGTCTGCCTGGAATATTTCTGTTTTTTTCCCCTATTTTTTTTTAATTCAGACGAGTTGCCCAGCGTGGCTTACCACGCTGCCCTGCAGACGTTTGAATTCAAGGCTGGGGACAAGCAGAAGAGGTGGTGGCTTCCTTAAACCGGCTTTGAGGCTGAAAGAAATTATAGTCAAGCTCCACCCTAAGCATGAGCTCCAGAAACATCTTGGAGAGGCATGTGAGCAGTGAACTTCTGCCCAAAGGCTGGTGTTATCCAGCGTAGACACCCTGGAGTCCCCAGGCTCGGGGTGGGCTCAGATGGTGCCTAGCTCCCTTAGGGATCAACGGGGAGCCCGGTGATCGGCACCTCCCGTGGATCAAAATGAAAGGGTATAGGGGGAGAGGGGACTGAATATGAGTCCAAAGCACCAATCCTGCCAATCCCTGTGCATGTGCTAAAATGCCACGCGCGCTCCCAGGCATTTGGGCTTTAATCCCGCGGATCGGTGCACCCCGGATAAGGGTAATCACAAGGTCCGAGACCGCCGCTTAATCACCGCTGCTGCCAGCGACGGCGGCTGTCCTGGCCCGGGGTGGCACTCAGCCCCGGGCAGAGGGGACACGGCTGGGGACGTGGTGACCGGAGCGCGGAGGGGACAGCGGGGCTGGGGAACCCTCTTAGGGAGAGCCGCGTCGGGCCGGCCTCCGAGAGCACCGTGCTGTGCCCGGTGTCCAGGGCTGCCGCCCGTGCCAGGGATGGGGTTCCTGCACGTTTCACGCTGGGTGAAACACTTCATTCAGAAAGGTTGGACCCAGAAAAATCGGTTTGTTCAGGAGGATATTTAAGAGGGCTCTGCTTCTTCCTGCCTTTTTGTCTTTTCAAGCTGAGTTAATCCAGCCAACTAAATAGAAAAACAATGCAGAAACTAGCTTTCACTGTTGGTATCAGGATCTCTGAGACTTTTAACTCTTTCATTGATGACTCCAATAGTTATATTTAATTTCTCTGGCTCTCAACAGAAAATCCTGGGGGGATTTTCAAAAAGAAAATGGGAGCGAGGAAGGGAGGGAGGTGGCCTTTCATCCGATAGATCTAACCCAGCAAATCCTCCGTTCAGAACTGCAATAACGTTACGCGCTGGGGATCCTGTGCTCTTCTAGCCTCAAGGGTGCCGCGAATCCATGGGATCTTCCTGGGGGTGGAAGATCCTGAGGGGCCCCTGCAGGATTCAGAATCCGCTCCAGTGCCAGACCGTAATCCCTAATATCAGCAGTTCCTGATTAATCACAGGCATGTTAATAGCAAAGCTGATCATGAGACATTCCCAAGATTTAGCATTGCTCCTGGTACAAAGACAGCGTATAGCTTGTGTAGAAGTAAAGACAAAGACAAGCTTTCTGTGTATCCTGTGTTCTGTTCTCCAGTTTCGACACCTTTACCTGATTTTCTCTGGAGACAACTTCTGTAGAAGTTGTCTAAATGCAGTAGGGCACGGGAGAGCCATCAAGCAAAATGCGGTGAGGAATGTTTTCGTTTGAGCACCAGAAAGATTAACGGGAAGCAGAAGGTTAGACCTTGGGCACGGCACCAGTGTTAAGTCTCAACTTCTTGCCAAAGTAACTGTGAGCAGATATTTATTGTTGACTGCTGCGCGGCCCTGGTCGTGCCCCCCAGCCGTTAGGCGCTGCACAAAAGCAGGACGAAAACATCGTCCCTCCCCGCGAGGAGCTTGGCGTGTCCAGCAAGGTTTGTCCCGTAGGAGAGTTATCTCAGACTGAGGCAAAGCGTGATGTTCAGGCAGTTTTTCCAGAGGCAAATCATCCAGCGCTGCATTTCTGGGGGATGCCCAGAGCACCCGGTCCCAAAGCACACGGGCTGCTCCACATTGTGGGGTGAATTTTCCGGGTGCTGTTGGAGATCGAGCTGCTGAGCTCTCCATATTTACAGGAATCGCCTAACCAAATCTCCGTGCAGTCGCCGGGAGAATGCAAGCCCGCGTTGTCCTCAGGCTTTCGACATGCCAGACAAATGGTGCGAGCTTTCGGAGGACTTGTCTAGCTGAGGGATATGAGCAGGCCTGACGGGACAGAGCAACTGTGTTTTAGACTGCAGCTGTGCACGTGTCTGGAGTTATTTTCCCCAGCCTTGTGCTTTCCAGTCCCTTTCCTTGGGAGCAAATGATGTAGTAAAACTTACAGGAATCCCGTATTTCTGAGCACGTAGGCTGGTAATCACTGAGACAGCTGGAGTCTTAGATTTGTTTGCATAGGCTCCTCCATCAGAGCAGACATTTGTCAGATCCAAAGTCTGTTGAAAGGTATCTTGTTTTGTTAATTAAAAAAAAAATCAGTGGAGAAACGATAGCACAAATGATACCATCCTATTTCTAGCTTGGCAACCCTGGCTGTCTCCCCTTGCTTTTTAGTATTTCTGCAGTTTCTTTGTAGCTCTGAACGTCTCTTTAGTTTCCGCACTGATTGATGGCCAAATTCCTGGTCCCGTTGAAGTCGGTAGGAGTTCTGTCGGTAGCTTGAGCTGGATCAGAGTTTGACCCTTGAAGTGAAAACGGTTATTCAACATCAAAGGGAACAGGTAAGAGAGACCGTTGTGCACTCCAGATATCTTCTCCAGATAGCTGAAGAAGTCTGACTGCACTCGCTGATTACCTTTCCAAGGTGCCATAAAACCCAGAGATTTTAGATGTTTAGAGTGACCGTAACAAGCTGCTCTGTCTGTAGTTGCAGGATTGCTCCTCGCGCAATAGAAGCATTTTCTTAAGTGAGTGGGGCAACGGCAGCCAGTTTTGGTGTTAACTTTGAGCTGGTTTAGCTTGAAAGGAAATTCTGGTATACCTGCTCCCTGGGAAGACACCATGGGGGGAATAATACTGTTGATGAAGGCGCAGAAAGACCATTTTATGCTGCAGAACAGAGGCAGTATGGTTTCTCTGGATAACTGCCTTTTGCAGATGCTGTGGCTTTGCACAGTGAAGGAGTGAGTGCATCCCTGGATGCTTATGGGTTTTCCTCAGGGCCTGATACTTTGAGGTTCTTTTTTTTTTTGGAGGTCATCATCTGCTTGGGAAGAGACTGATGCTGAGGAACATGCCCATCACCACGAAACATTATAATTGCGAGGAGAGGGGATTACTTTTCTACCAAGGCTGATCTGTCCCAATGCAACCACTGCAGAATGAACATGCGCCCTAAACATGACTTACAAGGTGCAGATGCTGGCCAGGTTCTCCAGCTCAGTACCCACACAAGCTTATTGTAAAGAAGAAAGGAGGCTATTAGTGTATGTTGTCTCCCCAAGCTCTGCCGCTGGGGACCCCTGAAAGGCATGGAAGCACACCGGCATTACGGTTGCTTTTCCGCTTTACCTTTTGTGGGTCCTTCAGAATAACCCGTGGATCCCGAAGGTCTTCAGATGATGGGTTGAAAATGACTGTCCCAAATAACTGACAGAAGTGCGATGATGGTGGGAGAATGTGCCTTCTCCTGTCTTTCACTCGGCCCTTTTCAAAGCCACCTTAGTGCCCTGGTGCTGCTTCCCATGGAGTATGCAGCCCTGCATGGGACACTGGGTAGGGATGGTTTTCCTGGGGCTGGAGCCAAGTGGTCGGCATGGGACGGCGGACGGATTCAGCAGCCAAGGGCCACGCACACTGCCATGTCCCCACGAGGCACTGTGTCCTCGTGCTTTGTGATGATCAGAAGCTCAGGCACTTTTGGGGAGTGAATTCTGTCCTCTCAGAGATGGTTTTGTGAGACCCTGCATCACTCGGGCCCAGATCTTTAACAGCATAAACTATTTTTGCATTTGGCATTGCAAGCCTAAAATCCTGGTTTTGGAAGTGACTTCAGGTTCCCACGGCGCCAGGTTAGCTGAGGGAGTTATCCTGAGTCCACTGAGCTGTGGCTGTGTCCACGCTCCTACCCCTGAGCAAACACGAGATTATTTCTGTCAGTTTAATCGGCAGCAAGAGCTGTGCAGGAAAACATCTAGAGAGTTTTAAAATACGGGCCCCGTTCTCTCTCCTTTGGCTTTTCTTCTAAGAAGTAGAGCTTCATTTGCTTCACTGGGGTGTTGGGAGGATAACAGCATAAAACGAGTGTTTGCCTGAATGCTGGATTATCTTCCACACCCGTGCCTGCTGCCAAGTCATGGACATCGCTTCTTGTTTGCCATTTTCCTTCCTTTGCCTTTTTTTTTTCTTGTGGTTTTTTTCCTAACTTGTTTAACTCTTGGTGTTTCCCGCCCTGGAGCAGTGGCTGTAGAGCTTCAGTTTGCGTTTGTGTTCGTCCGGCTACTTGCCGCGTGAATATTGCCTTTTCAGCCCTCCTGTCCATGAGCAGAGGTGCCTTTCCTGTCCCTGTTTTACTGTTAAAGCCCCAAACCGAGTAATCTTTAATAGCCCGCTTTCGCTTAAGTGTTTTAATGCTGCATGTCTTTCACAGCCCTTCAGCAGAAAATATTTGTTTTATGATAGCATTATGTCTTTAGAAAAAATGTCCCTGCAAACAATTTATGGCAGTGGGAACGGGCTGGATTGTTTCATAGGTCATTTCTGTGATTTCCAGACATTTGGACTGTTTTAAGGAGAAGAACCATGTCGGGTGCCCTGCCGCATTACGGTTTTGTCTGAATACAGAAACACCTTTTGCCTTCCCTCTTCTTGAAACAGCGTCCATGTGCAGCTTTTATCGCCCCTGTGCAATACTTGCAACCCAAATACAGTAGCAGCGTATTAGGCATAAGAACCCAAAACTGAAAGCGAAGCTGAGCAGTTAAACTTAGATGCTCAAGACGAGAGAAGAGCAAAACCTCAGCGAGTGAACGCTGCCGTACAGCAGCCAAACTCTTGCAGGTTTAAGCATGTGACAACTTAGTGCTAGATAAGGGGTTTAACTAACTTTTATTTTGACATTCTTCTTTTCATGAGCGTTGCTCTTTCTGCATTTTAGAAAGCCGTTTGTATGACTGCATTACTGAGAGGAAACAAAGAAATGCCAGGAAAACTTTATGTGGAGAATCTGTGCTCATAAAATGGTTGTGAGCTCCCGCAAACAGGAAAGCTTCCCCCTTCTCCTTTTTTTTTTCTCTCTCCTCTGCCATTCAGCTTGCAAAAAAACATGTTGAATATCTCTGAAACCCGGATTCGATGGTCTGAGACTAAACACAAATTCCTTCCACTGCCACCAAGAACAAGCCTGTTCTTCCTATGCTGGCCAAGCATAAGCCCTCAGTCTCTGTGGTTAGGAGCCAGTTGGCCTCAGAAAGTAGGTTTTAACTCGTGCGGATGCCAAAGAACACAGATTTGATCGGCAGATGGGTTTGGCAGGCAAGGCTGGAGGCCGTTTAGCCGCTGACCATTGAAGGGTATTTGTGAATGGCCGCTTCCTTTGCCCGAGCACGCTTCGCAGAGCCGTGCAGATCATGCTTAGCAGAGCCGTGCGGATCTCTGCTAGGAAAACAAAATTAATTGCTACGGGAAATGTTTAAAATACCCCGTGCTATTTATCTGGACAGAGATGGGAATTTGGGTGAAGGGATGAGACCGAGCCACAGAGCGGGGATTATAGCAGCTACAAAACCGGTAGCGACGCAGTCATATAGGTTACAGTCGTGCTACCGCTCATCGCTCCGTGTCTTTCCTTCTCGCGCGTCCGTCTGTTTGTCTCTGACTTTGCGCGCGTCTGGAGAGGTTCCCTTGCGAGTCTCCGGCGCGGTTCCCCAGGGCCCCGTAAGGAGCTGAACGTTCAAGCATCCAGCAGGCTCTTGGAGCAAAGAGCAAGTGTTAGAAAGACAACAGGCAGGCAGGGAGCTGCCGCTGGGCTGGTTGCTACCCCTGTGCGGTCCCAGGCGAAGCCGGCAGACGCCGGGACAACCTCCTTGCTAGGGGGGCTGCAGCCCTGCCCTCTCCCCCCGGTAAAGCCATGCTCCAGAATTCTGTTTGCATCCCCAGAAACCTGGCTTGTCCATGCCGAGGGGCCAGGGAATTACGCTGCTAAAAGGCACATGACCTCCAGAGGAGGTGAACACCATGCGACGTTCCCTAAACGCAACACTCCCCTCATATCTTCTTTATTGTCTCGGCGTGAACCCACTTCGAAGGAGTGCAAAGCCAGGCGGGCCCCGCAGTGCCCTAAGTCCTGCCCTTCTGCAAGAAGGAGACCTTTAAACTTCCTTCGCTATTTGTGTGCGTGTGTATGTGTGTGTCGCAGACATTGATAATCTTGACAGCCCGTTTGGAAATCCGAGATGTCCAAGTTCAGTTGGAGGATGCAAGACACTCTCTGGCTGCATCTGCTGGCAGGAATTTCCTCCAGCTCCGGCTTCCTGTCGAAAGAAACAAGAGGAAAATTTCCTCGCTCTTCAACTTTTTTTTTTTTTTCTTTTTTTTGCAGTTTAGTGTAACAGTGTCTGCTTCTGAGAAGCCTTGCCACGCCACACATATTTCTAGAGAAAATGCAAGCTTTGGATGCAAAAGCAAAGACGCTGCCAAAGCATTCCCTCCGTTCGACTGTCGGGTTTTAGGGGACCTGCAGTCTAGGCTACTGCTTGCAGCAAGGGGCTTGGACCCAGCCCGGGTGGGTTTGCTTGCCCCTTCTGAGTAGATGCATCCTCTCAAGCAAATCATTTGTGGGCAGTTACTCTTCTTGGTGCCTGTTGAATTTCTGTGTTGTCCGCTCAGAGCCGTATTCATGCTATCTCCTGTCCGGAGCTACCAGTGCTGGCTGCCTGCGCTGCCGGTGGGAGAGGTGTCCAAGCCCGTCGCCTATATGTGAGTTAAGGGCAAGGCCATGTACGGGCAGCAAAGGCAGCTGCTGCAAGTAGGTTGCCAAAACAAGTCCTCAGTTTCTTCACCTCTGTATGTGTCCTCTCGTTCTCCAAGCGCGGCAGTGATGAACAACATGGGTATGGTGGTAGCACTCATGGAAGGGCAGAGCTGGGCTCTTCTGACCGTCCAGCCTATGCCTTCCGTGGTCTTTTTTCCCCCAACGAGTGAACCATTGAGATCTGCAACTGCATAAGGAGGGAGGGAAATACTGGCCACGGCGTTTGTGTTTAACACAACACCGGCTGTTCCTTCCCTGGCCCTCACTGGGAGCCATCAGCGTTTGGCAAGCTCTGTTGTGCAAACAAGACTCTAGGAGATTTCCAGAAATGGGGACGTTTGGAGAGAAGGGTTCTTAGAAACGGAGAATATTTTGTAAGAATAGCAGGGAGCAACTGTCAGTGTCTTTCTCAGAGAGAAAGGGTGACTGAAAACATTTGGTGTAGGCACCTCTGTTATTTGGTAGCCTGCTTTTTCGCTTTTTTCTCTCTCTCAGAAATTTCTGTTGCACTTTTAAAACCATATTGCAAACTGAGCAGTTAACTAGCAGCAGTAGGTCCTGGTGCTACAACGGCGGTGCCCGTCGCTGGGACGATACGACGGGCCAGGCAGGTTTAGAACTACTTTCATTTTGGGAAAAAATTATTTCTGATATTTCTGCCTTGCCTGGCTTCCCGTTGACGAGATGGGACTAGCCAAGTCTTCCCCATTTTCATGTCAAAGCTTCATCTAACACCGAAACAAGGGACGGATTTTCCTGGGGACTAAAGTAATGTTATCTAACTACTCCTGAAAACCTCAGCTGAAATGTGCCTGGTTTTGAAGGGAGATTTAGAGGCATGAGTCAGATATGATGTCACGTTGGATGCCAGGGAGTTGTCCCTCCTGCTGTGGTGGGGGGAACCACAGCATCTACCCCCCAAGGGCCAGACTGCTTGGTGAGATAGAAGATATGTTGACCAAATGGGACGGGTTGGTTTAGTACTGACGTGCCAGGCAAAGCCTCACGCGGCGTACAATAGCAGGTGATTTTTCAAGTATCGTGTAACTTGAGTCTGGGGTTAGGTGCCTTCTATTCATCAAGGTTGCATTTGATGGAGGTGCTCAGCAGGGTTTGGAAACGTCTGAGTTGGTGTGAGACTGGGCTGCTGGGATAATTTATAGGAATACAGCAGGGCTGAAATCATCAGGTATTATTTTTAAAGTAATTTCCATCTCACATGGCTCTGCTGGTCACTAGCAGGGAGAAAAATTGCATTTTCTGCTTCACGGCTGCAATTTTTTCCTTCAGTGCTGCCTCCAGAAGCACAACCTGGCCATTATGTGCCTTTGCTCTAGGGTACCAGGGCTCTGATGCTACAGGCGCTATGTGAATGAGCCTGTTTTGTGAGTAAATATGGTTAATGGTGCCTCAGTTTACCCCCTCAGAGAAGGTCTTCCTCATCCTCATCGCTCCTCTGCTACAGTTCCAAGCAGCAGAAAGATAAGGGATGTAACAGGATGTAACAGCATCTTGCTTTGTCTTTCCAGGCGACAGCAGAGACTTCCCGGCGGGAACAAATCTCAGCAGCACACGGATCATCAGCAAGGTGGCACCAAACACAACAGGGAGCACCAGAAACTCTACCAGGGAGGCCAGGCCCCTCACTCCTCGGGCAGGACGGGCCACCACGGCTACAGCCAGAACCGGAGATGGCACCACAACCAGAAGCACTCGCCCAACGACAAAGAAACGCACAGAAACGCCAAAGAGACTGAGAATTTGAAAATCGAGGACACCTCCATCTGCACGGTGCATATTCCCCTAGAGACGCACCGGGGCCCGGAGGCTGTGGAGAAGCAGTCTCAGCAGTATATCCAGGAGTCGGAGATCAAGCGGAAAGACAGTATTCACGAGCGCATTGGGGAAAGACCCAAGATCAACTTGCTTCAGTCTTCCAAAGACAGGCTGCGGAGGAGACTAAAAGAAAAGGTACTACGCCTTAGAGGACCTTTGCATTTCCCCTTTACAGGAGTCTGGCACTTGACTGTTTTCCACATGAAGGGAGGGCTGGGTTCCTGGGGACCTTCTCATGAGCACATCCAGCTTCTCTTCTAATCTCTCAGTGTCAACACTCGCCTTGAAGCGTCTTTGTGCTTCTCCAGGAGGCCTTTTATTGACACGCTGCTGAGGCTCGTAGCTCACCTGCATGTGGCTCCTTGGTTGAGGCTGCCGTCAGGTTGAGTTTCCCGAGGAGGTTGTGAAGCCTCCCCGACACCTGCAGAAGGCATTCGGAGGAGGCTGGTGCACGTGCGAGCCCTGACGCAGGCACCCGCTCCCCGATGGCTCATCCCAGCTGACTGCATCCCAGTCTGCAGAGCTCATCTGCTTTCCAAAGAGGCCTAAAAAAGGCAATTTGTCTCTCAGCAATTAAAGAGCTAAATGCCAAGCTTAGACTTTGAGTGCTGAATATTTGGAGTCAGCTACTTAAAGCTGATATCCATTTATCTAGATAATGAATTGAAACGCCCTTATCTTTCCCCCTTCCTTCCAGCTACCCAACAATAACAAAAGTATTGCATGCAAGTGACGGAGGAGAAATCCTTTCTGGAAACAATCTTCAACCTCAGATTTCTGAGGAATTCTGAGATAAAATCTCCATTTGCCCCCTGTGGCACTCAGAATTCTTTCGCTCAAGATGCTTTTTTCAGACTGGAAAATGCGTTTGTGAGGACATTTCCAATGAACAAAAGCAACCTAAACATATACAATTCCATGGAACTGCATGTTGGAAATGCGTACCTTTGAATACATGTGCATTTACTATTTATGTATGCAATGTGAGGGCAGGAAGAGCTTTTGTTAGTTATTTTCATATTCTTTAAAGCAAAGGGAGTATATCAGAGACTTTCAGAGTGTTCATTTTCATTAGCTTCTCCTGCTGTAATGGAGGACCTGATCCTTTAAAAGCTTCTTCATAAAATCGTCCTCACTCATAGCTTCTTACACTTACTGTGAGCCTGCCCAAGTGAGAAAAGGTTTGCAGGATCAGGCTTAATAGTTGCATGCTCTGGGAACTTATAATCTTATAAGAAACACATCACATAAGCACCACTCTTCAGTGTGTGTAGTGAACACCATTGGCCTGATAGCTCCTGCCAGCTGGCATGGGAGTTGTGCAAGAAATTGCTAAAGGTTTGTATTGTATGGCCCATTCTTAAGATTGAACTGGAGGAAGAGAAGAGAGCATACCAGAGCGAGCAGAATGCATGCCTTACTCTGGGGGGGAAAGGGACAAATGCATAGTTAAATTTTAAAAAGAAGCAATAAATTGCATGAAGTGAAACGTGTAACAGTCAAGAGATGGAGAGTTTAAGAGTTCTTCTAGTGGCTGGATCATGTGACATCTTTGATCCCAAGTTAGATCATTAAATATACATTGAAATGTAGATAAAATTGTTTTATGAGCATTTTTTAGACGTTAGTGAACTTACTTTCCAAACGGAGGCAAGACAATGTCCATTATTACCATGTTAGATGGGAAACTGAGGTACAGGCAGGCACCCCCCAGAAGCCTGTCCCAGGTTGCAAAGGCACTTGGGAGTGATCTGACTTTGGCATCCCAGCTCAGTGCCTCAAGCAAATCTCCCTGAGCAGAGGGTGAGGACTAGGGATTTAACTACTGTGAGAAACGGGGAAAGAGAACGTTTCCAGATCAGGCCTCGTTAACTGTCTTCCAATTCTGAGATGAGACCATTATGCCTCTAGAAGATGCCTTGATTTTTCTACGTCTGTTTATATGTCTCCCCAATCCCCTTCCCCTTTTGTTGTTTCTGGAAGAACAAGGGCTGATCTGTCTGTTTTTTCCTTGTGTAACAGACGCCTTGTCTTTCCCTTTTCACGGACCAGGACGAAGTCACGGTGGAAACCACCAATCCCCAAAAGAACAAAATGGACAAATTAATTGAAATCCTCAACAGCATGAGGAACAACAGCAGCGATGTTGACTCCAAGCTCACCACATTCATGGAGGAGGCCCAGAACTCCACCAACTCGGAGGAGATGCTGGGCGAGATTGTCAAGACCATCTATCAGAAAGCAGTGACGGACCGCAGCTTTGCCTCCACGGCTGCCAAGCTCTGTGACAAAATGGCTCTCTTCATGGTGGAAGGAACCAAATTCCGGAGCCTGCTCCTCAACATGTTGCAGGTAATGAGATATTTAGCTAATTAGATACCTGCAGCTGCGTCCAGCCTCATCTGACCAGAAATTATAAGAGCTGAGCTTTTACTAAATTCCATTTGTGCCCAGTTTGTTAGAGGAGAACAGAAGTGTTTCTGTGGTTTTGTTTGTGCACATCTTTTATGGTTAGGACAGACAGTGTAACACTGTAGGCATCATCCAGTCGTTGTTCAGTTCCATTTCTTGAGCTGTATGTGGAAATCTGGTGTCTCACCCCAAGGCCCATCTGTAAAGTAAGCAGGTTCCTTGTGGCAACATCCCTACGGCATTAAGAGAGAAGAATGCGGCACTTAGAGTGGAGGTCCGCTCTCCTCAGCTAAGGCCCATCTCTCTTGCTGTTTCCCCACGACTCTCAACTCCAGGGATATCAAATTAAGTCACGGTCCCTGAGTAGGCTGTTGGCTGCATGGCCTGGCCGAATGGCTCGCTCCTGGTTTCTGATTGCTGGCATCGTCTCGCATGGCTCGCAGCTGTACCAGCTGCACTTGCAACCCAGACAGTCATAATTTGTGTATTCGCTGATTATTCTGGGTGACTTGTTTATTGGTATATGCAGCGCCAGTTGGTTGTCCTGCTGTAAAACCATCAGAGACAGCAAAGGCGGGGGAGAAAAAAGCAGTGGCTCTGGTAACTAGCCCGTAATAACGGTGTGTGGTGGGGAAATAGGGCTGTCCTCACGTGGCAGCGGTCTGCTGGGGAAGCATGGCCGCTGTGCAGGTGGGGTTTGTTTTCTGGAAAGGGTGTCTCATGGTTCAGAGACCTCTCTGCCTCCCTCACTTATCCACCTCGTTTCCTGACGGTGCAGGGTGCACGGTCCCCCCGGTTGTGTCTTGGTGTGAGACCCCTTCCAGAGGAGCAGCAGGTGACACGTACACCTTCCTCTTTCCTGGAGACAAGAGATGTGGAGCTGAAACCTTGAATCTGTGTCTTTAAGCTCAGCTTATCAGTTGTGTGTGGAGACTTACAAGACTGACGGTACCTTTATTTTTCAACTTGAAATGGTCTGTCCAAACCTGGTCAAGGTTGGTCGTGACTAAAACTGCTAATACTGTGTCAGCTTTAGCATACTGTTGGCTATGCAAGGCCATGCTCAGATGCATGGTGGATGAAATAGCATGCTGGGTTGTCGAGGAGGCACTGGGAAAGTGATGGTGTGTCTCACTTGCTTCTTAAAGTAGAGGCTGAGGTAGAATTTTTTAGGACAGTCCAGGCTGGTGTTGCATGGGGAAGCTGTGAGGGCAGGGAGGCTCAAATCACTCGAACATCTGGACTGCCACTGCTGTGTCGGAACTAACGCTGAGTGGGTCAGTGTCCTCCCTATGCCTGTGTTGTTCTGCACGCGCCTGTGAGTCTTGTGCAGATGTTGGGACACTTTGGTTGATGCAAGGTCCCTGGAGCTGTTGAAAGCATGCAGGGCTTTGGCTGACACGAGACCATTAGTATCCTGGTGGTCTGGGAGCTGGATGTGAATGTCACCCCTTCCTGGCACTACCTGCCATGTACTGCTTTCGAGGGAAGGGGAAGCTCGTTCCCAGGGAAGTGGGAGCAATCTGGTGCTGTTATGACCAGGAGGCTCCCTGGGAACAGGGACAGGGGAGCAAGGATTGAACTTCTGTTGCCCAGGAGCTGTAACAGTGATGCTGTCCACTGGCCTGTTACTTTATTTTGTACTTCCATTTGGCTGTTCCCTCACGCACAAAAATCATCTGCAGCACGTACGTAAAGTAGCTCTCATTTCACCTCTGACTGTGTTTTGCGCACATGTTGAGTGTCCCAGACTGCTCCGGTTTTGGAACGTCTGTTGCTCTTGCTGGAGCTCATCACTTCGGTTATTCGTTTCCCAGGTTGTGCCTGGATGTGTGTGCACAGCGCGGGTGGAGTCGTCTTTTGGGCAAACAGCACGTGGTGGTCACCAGTGCTTCTGATCCTGCTGTGGATGAAATGTTGGAATGAGACTGCTGTTTATTCCTGCTCGCTGGATACCTGCTCTCTTGGGTTTAGCACTGTCACTTGTTTATAGGCATGGGAGAAAAGAAGCTCCCTTGTTCTGCCACCAGCACAGACATTGCTCCCCGGGGACAATCCCTGCTCCACTTTGTGAACAACAGTTTGGTGCAGCTGCCAGTCAGAGAAGGAGGGGACCTTGCCACAGACGTCCCTGGTGTCCTGCTGCTGCTGCCCACACAGCTGTGGTGCTGCTAGAGGTCTCTGTCCTCCCAGAAGCACCCAGAATAGCAGAACTTCCTGGGAATATTAGGATGGGGGTTTTTTTTTCCAAAAAATGGCAAATGGAAATTTGGCCGAGAAATGCGTACTTTAAGGAAAATGTTTCCGGCAATAGACTTTCATGTGGAAATGAGAGGGAAGCTGTTAAATAGCCAGCAGTCTGATAGGTGTGGGTATCTACCACATTCAGGGCTCTTAAGTTTGCTGCACTAGTGATCAGTCTTTGACCTTGGATAGGTTTTTCATCTCCCTCAGCCTCAGCTCCTATTTGAAAGAGGTAATTCCTGTTTACACACCCCAAGCACTGCTGAGAGACCGAGCTCACACAGAGCCTCCTGAGATATGCAGAAAAAGACGCAGTATTAAGGGCAAAACAGCGTTAGGTGTTTACTAGATTGTTTTGCTCTGTCTGGTTCATCTTGCGCTCAGGGAGGCCCCAGGGACTTGCTGATCTCGCATCCGCGGTGTCTCTGAAGAAGGAAGGAGATTACAGCAGGGAAGGAGTTGGCCCCAGGAGTGGCGAGAAGCAGCATTTGTGTGCTGTGTGTAGCCCTCAGCCGTTGTCCTCTGCATTATAAATGTCTTTTGTGGTAAGACAGTAAACACGTGGGGGCTAACCTGCTGGGCCCACTGTGCGAGGAGTCTCCAGTCTCGTTTCCTGATGGCACTAACAGATGGAGGAAAACTGTGAGTCCGGCGACGGGGAAATTCCATTACTCAACGCTCCGCGTCTCGCAATCCGCCAGGTTTGCACTGAAAGGGTGCTTTGCTTTCCCAGCAGCGAGCCGGCAAGAAGGCAGGCACATCCGACGAACACAGCGGCTAAGAGTGGCTCCCTGATGCACAGGATCACGGAGAGACGGAGTCTGAAAGAGTGGGGGGACAGGTTAATCTGTCACCTGCCACAAGCTGTGTTAAACCGCGGTGTTGTTCCTTGCACGCGTGTGTGTTCCAGTGGGAAGGCCTGATACGTGGTGTCCACGTGATGGTCAAGGAGTTTGTTTGCTAGCTCGGTTTAAGGCTGGATGAAGGGAAGAGCGTGCAGCCCCTGTGTGCTGTTACATGTCCAGCTCCGTGGGGTGCACCTGGAGGCAGGGCTGAGGAAGGAGCCCAGGAGTCCTCAGGAGCAGACCTGTTCAGACCTGCATGCCGCCTTCTCTCCATGAAAGTCCAAAAGCAGGGATAACTTTCTCTCCATTTTACAACAGGCAAGTGAAGGCATGGAGAGATTAAGCACTTTGGACAAGGCCACATGTGGAATCTGTAGCAGGCTGAGGTCTGAATTCAGATTCTCCCAAATGTCAGACTAGTGCCTTAACTACAGGATCTTGCCTTAACTACAGGATCTTGCATCTTTGCCTTGCATCTTTGCATCAAGACCAACATCCAAGGCTCTCTGCAAAAATTTGCAAAAGCTGTAGTGTGGTTATATGCAAGACTAAGAAAGAGAAGGAAATCTCTGTTTCTCTGAAAGAGAGGTACCCATGAACACTCTTCAACCTTAAGCAATTGGGAGGGATTTAGAATGCTGCCTGAAATCTGCTGGAAGCAAAGTCTAGCGAGATGCAGAGATGTCCAGGGAGCAGTCCAAGGAGGGATACTTACTGCAGAGCTGTCAGGGAGAGCCAGAGTGCAACTGGCCCTGCAAAGCTGGTGGGAATTTTAGTGTTGGCCAAGCTGAGAAAATGATATTTCTGCATGTCACCTTAGGAGCAGTAATACTCTGGGGTTCTCTCCATCCGATGTGATTCAAATCTTCAGCCTGCCAGCTATGCTGAAGTTGTGGTTTGACACTTGGCAGCAGAGCTTCTTCTACCAGTTGGGTTAGGCTGTTCTTGTCCACCTCAGTTGGTTCTTCCACCCGCACCCTTATGTCTTTGCCCTGGTCTGACCAAGGCTTTTGTGAAGTGAATCAGACTGAGGAACTGATCCAGCTAAAAAATAACTGAGCAGAAAAAAAAAGGGCTTCTCCAGCTGGATTAGTTCCCCTGTCTGGCTCCCATCACAGCAGCTCAAGCATGTGTGCTAGCACAGCGTAGGAGGACTGGGTTGGGGGATGTCATTTCTTAGGCCGTCAGAGCTGCTAAAACGTTCCTCGCAAATTATGCCTAAATCGCGTGACTTCATATTTGCCGCAGAGCAAGCATGCGCACAGCACTGCTGGCATGTTCGATTGACAGTATTTTGATCTGGTCCCAAATATCTTACAAAGCAGCTTGGAAGAGAGGGAGTAGGCAAGTCACCATGCTGGTCCTCCTGTTTTCATTAGGTTTAAATTAAGCTGTTGACTCCTTTTAAGGGTAAGAAAGCTATTTTTAAAGAGAAGAATGAGTCTTTGGTGCAAGAAAGAATCCAGCCAAGGCATGCTGTTCTTAGCATAGGTTTTACCCCCAAAGAGTTGGTCCTGTGCTCAGAAATTAGGAGAGCACCCACTGAATTAGTCCCAGGCCTAACCTGCGACCACCATCCGTTCACACACACACAGCTATAAGGACCTGGGACAAGGCGGTGTTCGTCTTGATGGCTGGTGGACCGCATGAGCACCATGGCAGCGAGGAGAACACCATTTCTGAAGCCTCCCGTGAAGTGTCCAAGCCTGCCAGGGCCTTAGCTGCAGGAGTGGGAGTTTGGGCTGACCCAGTTCGCGGAGGACACAAAGCAGGTCGTTGCCGTATTGCATCTCTTCAAACCCCGAGAGCAGAAGCAGCCTCTCCGTGAGATCTGTGTCCCTGTCTTTGGGGTGTAAAGTGAAAAACCAACAGTCCCATAGATAGGTGGCTTGGACTTGGGGTTCTTGCTGTTGGACGGAGGCGCAAGCTGGACAGTCCTTTGTGGCCAAGCCCTTGAGACACCAGCAGACCCTTGGGGTCAGGCTTTCATAGGTGTCTGGTTTCTTCACATCCTATTAGTCTAGGAAGGGAGAGAGGGGTGCTCTGCTTCAAGGCATGACCCTGAGGGCTGAACTGCAGAGAGCGGCGTTAGCCTCCCTTCTACCCATCCCTGTCCTTCCCAGTCCTGCTACTCCTCACCCCTCAGGTTCACCACCAAAATTGTCACCCCCTCCCGTCACAAGAAGTTCTTGTGGGATTCATGAGCTTGTTTCCTCGGCCTCTGCGGTCCCATGGGAGCAAGATCCTGGAGCAGGGCCATCGGAGGCAACTGGAGCTGGCACCAACTACCTCCAGGCAGGTTCTCCTGTGACCGTGTGGACCCACCACAGCACAAAGGGAAGAAGACAGGCACAGAAAGCCTTCTCCTCTTGCCAGGGGAGCTGCTGTTGGGCTGACCCCAGGCAGCCAGCAGCGATGGAGGGTCTCGCAGCCAGCCGCGAGGTGCTCTGGGGAGGGCAGTGACCCAGGAAGCCTCCACGTGACATTCGTCACTGGGGGAGGAACGAGGAGATAGTTCACGTTAGGGTTCCCGATGTTAGGCTTGCGAACTCCCATGAATTAATAGTAGTCTTTTCCTGGATTTTAGTGGGTGTCGGAGAGGACACCCTTGCAGAGCTCGGCAAGACGGACCCTGTCTCCTCTGACAATGGCAGCGTCTCTGGAACGGGAACTCTGCAACCCACAGAAGCTCTAGGAAGCCATCCATCTCTTTTATTTCCCATGACCACGACGGAGGGGTTATTAAGTTTAATTTTATGGCTAGGCACCACACAACCGTTTGGCTAATACACTTGTCATTTTTTTACGTATTAATATTTCTTAATGTTATGTTATTTTCTGTCTCCTAGGATTAGAGGTTTTTAAGAATACGCTGCTGGTGTATAGATTGCAGGACTCGGGCGGTTTGACTGCGGGTGGAACTTTGAATAAGTCACGTAATCGCCCTGGTGCAGAAACAATTTTGCTGGAAAGATAGGTTTTAAAAAATAGGTTCCCAGGGAATATCCCAGTGTCTGTACCAGAGCTGAGTGAAGACATGCATGGCAGGAGAGGAAGGTTTGTTCAGGTTTTTGTTTTCTCTCAAGACAAAATTGCCAAACCAGAGTGAATTCTTCCTGTAACTTGTTTGTCATTGCAGAGTTTTATTTTACTGCTCTAGAAAACTCAGATTCGCCGCTAGCCAGTTTGTTTTAGGCAGGGACAAAGAGAAAAGCAGAAGAGGCCACTGGTTTGGGGTTGCAGTGAGTAAGAAATCCAGTGAAACTCTGTGGTGTTCATGTGGGAATAACCTGTATCGATGGAAACACAGAATTTGCAACAAGGTTCAAAACTGTCTGAAATCCCTTCTTCAGGAATAAACAGGACCGTTGCAACAGGGCTTAGTGCACGTGCATGCACTGGCCAAAGAAACTACTCCTGTACGTTAAAACATGTCGAGAGCATCGAAGGAGAGACGTGCACATGTGCACTACAGTTAAGCCCAGCCGAGCTGAGAGCTTTGTCCTGCTCAGGGGTATGCAAACACGGCCAAAACACTGCTGCCCCAGCGATATTGATACCAATATTGAATGTAAACCAAGGTAAGCTTGCAAACTGTCTGGTCTGGTTTTGCTTTTCTCATCACCTTGGATGTGGTGGGCTGTTGCAGCCCTGCCGGCATCCGACCCAGCCTCTCTCCCTGCGTCTCTCAGGGATTCACGGTTTTCCCATGCAGAAGCCTTGAGTGTTCCCAGACAGAACACAAATCTGGTGGTCGCTTTTACCAAACAGCGATTTTCTTCTGCTCAGTTTCTTTCAAAGCGATTATAAAGCAGGATGAGGCAAACTGTGGTCATGTTCACTAGAGTCCAGCTCCATCAGAGTGTAAACAGGCAGATAAGGTTTGTTGCAATCACGATGGAAAATAGTGGTGGCACGAGTGCAGGATGAATAACACATCATTTCTCCAGAGAATCCCGCAATGCTCTTCGGAAACATGTAACAGGTCTCACTGAGCTCCGTGCACAGGCAGGGAATGTGATGCCTGTTTTGGAAAGCTGCAAGGCAATCAGCTGCAGAGAGCAAACAGACCACACAGATAACTGGTTTTATGTGCAAGAGCACAGAAAAATGCACAGGAATTTGCTCAGCTCAAAAATGCTCATCTTTTAAAAATATCTTGACGTGGCAAAAGGTCGCAGATCAGTACAGGTCAAAAGTACAGTGTTATCTGAAATTAAATAATTTAACATTTCGTATCTGATAGTAAAGTATTTTGACTTTCTGCACACACGCTGTTTCTTTTTCCAACCAAAATAATTGGATGGATTCACACAAATTTATGAAATGTTTCGGTCAGCCCTGAAACGGCAGTTTTTGCAGCACATTCAGACTTGATCGCCCCGGCTGGAAGCGAACCAGCGTGAAAAGTGCAGAAGACTTGTCGCAGCTGCCTGGATGTGAAATAAGGGCATTGGCAGCATCAGGCGAAGGCTGCCAGCTGAAAACGTTACCCAGCGCCGGCCCTAGCCTCTCCGCAGTCAGGCATTTGCAGATGTTTTTCAGCCATTTCGCGGTAATTTCCCGTTAATTAAAAACTGGAATAAAACGCTCGCCCTAGCGAGCTGGATTTGTGCCTCTCTAGCACCTTTCAGACTAATCTGCTCCCAAAACGTAAGGAGCTCTGCTAGCTGGACACTGGCAAGCTCGGGAATTACCATGCCGGGGTGTGATAAATAGGGATAAAGATGCCCTCTCCTCTGATCCGCTCATCCCCGGAGCTGGGCAGAGCCGGCCGCCGCCCCCCCCCCCGGCCCCCCATATGCCGACAGCAGATGTTGCTGTTTTGCAGGAGCCCGGGGGACTTGTTTGTGCCTTGCTCTCCGCCTGCGCGACGCGGTCCCCGGGGCTCAGCCTGGCCCGCGGCACCCAGACGTGACTCGGGCTCTCGCGGAGGATCTGACAGCTTAGTGCGCCGGGCAAAGCCGTATCGATCGCGTCCCCGAAGCCCGGCGGGGGCCCGGGGCGATGCATCCGAGCGCCGAAGCGCTTCGCCCCCGGAGCCGGGGTGCTGACGAAACTGGTCTTTTTTAACCTGCCTCTTCTTATGTTTGCAGCCGTTGACAAGCGCGCGGGGCGGAGGGGTGCTCGCGGTGCTCCTGTTCGCGGCTGATCTCCTCCGCATTCGGGTCAGTTTGGAGGAGATGCAGGCGAGTTCAGAGTCACCCAACATCACCGGCGGCGAAGTGCCTCCGTAGCTTGCCGGATCGTCGCAGCAAACTGGTGCAAAATGGTACCGGTTGCCTTTATTCTTTCCTTGGTGGGAGGCAGTGCCGCCCTCTTCCCCCTACTCTCTGCCCAGTCTGCAGTTCCCAACACTCGCCGTTTCCTCAGAAATGTGTTTCCTTAGTGCAGAGGTCCGAAGAGGTCCTTAATACCCCCACCAGCAGCACATGGATGATCTTGGGCTCCCAGGGGATGGCTGCATGTGCCGTGGAGAAGCTAGGCAGGGCTTTTCTCTGTGAAAGGGGTATTTGTAGCCTCTAAAATGCACTGAGAATGCACTGAGACATAGAGAGAAGAGCCCAGGCTCACCCTCCGGTGCCTTTATTGCTCTCAGGAGGTGTCCTTACGGGTTCAAATGTCCTCCTCTCCTGCAAGAAGCACCACTGATAAGTTCAACAAGCCAGTGAGCTGCTTTTTCCATGGTAAATGCTCCTTTTCCGCCACTATGATGAGTCCGGGCCGGAGGAGGCAGCTATAGCCCCTTCACATTAACATTAAACATGCTGTTGAGGACGGATTGAAGTTGTGGGCCCGGATGGGCAGGTCCAGAGCCTGAGGTCGGTCCTAGTGTGAACGTCCGGGAGGGACACATCCGAATTGGGCCCAGGGAGTGTTTGAGGGCTTGGCGTACATGCGTATGGTTTCTTTGACCCTCTGTAAATACCCTCCTGATTAATAAATCAAAAGGAAGTCTCCCACGAGAGATTTTTGCTTGTCATGGTTTTAATCACTGCCTGCTACTGCCTGTGGTGGGTTGTTGGGTTTTTTTTTGGGGGGGGGGGTGCTTTTAAGCGATGTGTCACAAACCCTTCATGTGTAACATAAGTTGGAGTATTCCTCTGTTGAAATCTCCGTGCTCTTTATAGCAGAGATGTGTCTGCATCTGAACTATGCATAGCAAAGTGTATTCTTAGAGTGGACATCACTGCGGCTGTAACCGTACACCGCTTCCCTTAGCAACCATTCCCAACAACACATCAAACAGAAGGGTGATACCTTTTTAAAAAAAAAAGGTGCATCTATACACACAGACCGAGACAGCCTGTTTCAGAGCTCATGCATGAATGCAGGCAGAGTCAAAATCTGGTATGTCCCTGCATTTGGAAATACATTGGTGCCAGGGTCCAGAAGGGCTATTTCTATTACATAGCCCAAAATCATGTCAGTCGAACCATTGCTTGCACCAAGGCTGTCTCTTAGCAGGCGTTTGCTGAAGATAGGTGGGTTTGTTTGGTGGTTTTTTATGAAATATACTGGATATTTTTAAAACGGCTCCTGGCAAATGTCTATCGGCCAGTCATGGTGAGCAGAAGGTGCGTGGAGCGAGGAGATGGGAGGGAGCTCCTCAGCTCCGCGAGGCGAAAGGACGGGCTGCGCTGGGGACGTGTGACTAGGACCTGGGAGATGGGTGCTGCGCTTCTAACCCCATCCCCAGGCTTCAGCTCGCATTAATCCCTGCTTTGGCCCGTTGTCATTATTTACACTCGTGCAGCACCAAGGCAGTTCAGTCTTCTCCTTGCAACTCCCTGGGCCGAGTTTGGCCATTGCTCTGCTCTTCCAGCGGCTTGGCCGCAGGTGAGTGATGCTGGTGGGGAGGCGAAGGCAGCCCGATGTGTCCCTACCCACTCCCTTTGGTGGCACTGACTCCCAAAATTGGGGTCCATCGCGCAGAATAGCGAGATGGGCCAGCGGACTTGGGTTCACCGTTGGCTTTCGTCTCTCTTGCACCATTTTAATGGTGACACAGAGTGTAAGTCCACCAAGAATCGTAATTTGAACCTTGGTAAATCCTCTCTTTTCTTCCCTTCCCGGAAATTGGGAACGGTGGTGGTAATTGCCCTCAGTCACATCGATGTCTAGGAGCATCTTGAGCCAAGGTGAAGCTCTGGTACAAAGCCGAGGGAGGAGGGTTGAAGTCAGGATTCGCGCTTGCTCGCTCCCGCGGTGCACAGTGATTCCCCCGCCTGTACGACACAGTCGCTGCGCGGGGGCCGCGGTTTCTTTTGTGCTCCTCAGCCTGATGCCTTTTCAAACACGGACTTTATTCGCAGAATAGTTGTCTTTAATCTCTTGCTGCCCCAGAAATATTCCTTGCTCGGTTTGCTCCTGTATTTCACTCTCGTTTTAAAAAAAACTGACTCAAATCCTGTGGCTTTTTGCAGAGTTCGCAGTAGCTGGTCCCACTTGTACGTCAGTGGGCTCTGTTCGATTTGAAGCGTTCACCGTAACTGGTCTGGAGGGATATAAACCAAGCCCATAAAACCAAATCTGCTCTTACAAGCCCAGGCGGAGGATAGAAGAGTAAAATTGAGATCGAATCCCTTCTTGGGATATAAATTCTGTGGCATTAGGTACTGGAGAGTTAATCAATCTCCTCCTATAAATCAGGGTGCAGAGAGAAGTGTGGACCACTGCTGAGCGCGAGGATTTGGGAGGAATGAGTTGAAATCCCTCCTTTCCCGCAGAGTTCCTGTTTATTTGGGCAAACGACTTAGTTGCTCGGTGGTAGGAGCACTTCTTTGGGCCGTAGGGTTTGTAGGGATAAAGACATCGAAAATGGTAAAGTAAGTGGATACTGCGGTAAACGGGCCATGTAAGTAATCCACATGCTTAATGCTGAAAGGCAGATTTTTTTTCCCCCCTTAACATTATTATGATCTGGAGGGGAAGTGGTCTGGGTCTTCAGCGAGGAATGGTTTGTGGTTTGACAGAAGTGGAGGCAGGAGAATCCAAATGCCGCTCCGAACAGGATACTGGAAAGGATCTAACCTGCAAGCAGTGTCCAGCACCAGCTGCAAAACCAATGAGACGTCTTTCCATTGCTGTTTTCAATTTGATTTAATTACAGATTGTCCAGTAAATACACAGAAGACGCAATGGTAACACTTCTCTAGGAAAAGCCGTTGCCCGGGAGAGAGATTACTTCACTGAAAGATATATAGCATGTACGGGAAAAAAAAAATCCAGATCCTTGGACTTGTCACAGTCCCAAGGTCCCTGGAAAAAAACGCAAGGCTAGAAATGTGTCTGTCTCATGGGCTACCAGAGCATCCTCACGGAGGGCTTAGCTCCGCGGAGCGCTACCACTTTCTTCTCCTGGATTTACGCATCAGCCAAACTCCGCTGGATTGTAATTTATATTCCGTAAGCGTCTGATGAGCTCCGCTCGAGGTGCGGTGGCGGTTCGGGAGCAGGGACACTTCACCGGGAACATGGCAGATGGGGGTTTTGCGGATGGGATTTCTTTTCTTTACACCTAAGGGGTTGGAAGGCAATTCTAAATTCACGTGTCTTGTATACATATATAGTAGATGTATGTTTGTATTTATCTATGTATACACGTGCACAACCTCTGTGCACAGTGTACAGACAGTCGCAGTGGGCTCAGTGTCCATCGTGCCTTCACCACGCTGGTCCCTGTGCCACCAATAGCTCCTGTGACCTTAGCCATGCCAGAGAGAGCTGAACCTGGGCGCTGGGCTTGGAGGAGGAAGAGGATGGCTTGGAGGAGCATCCCGAGCTGCGTGCATCCATCCCTATTTAAAACGTGGGACAGGGAAGAGCGGGAAGGAGGCATTTTCCATCTTGCTTGCCCCAAACTGCCGGGCCTGACGGTCGGTACCTCTAACGGTGCCTTTGGAGACGCGTCGCAATTCTGTGACAGGGTGTTTATTATATTTTGCATAGTCGCTGGGGGCCAAACGTAACCTATCCAAGCGTCTGCAGCCACCCGAATTCCCGCGGGGAGGAACGCGAGCCGGGGAAGCGGTCCTGGCCGCCTGCCGGGGCCGGCAGGTGAAGGGCACAGCCGCACATCAATTAGCGGCGGAGAGCCGGGACCGCGGCCGCGCCGTCGGCTTCGCGTGTCCGCCGGCAGCGCTGACGCTCGGCCGGCTTTGCCGGCTCCGCCGCCGCCGCCACGGGAGCCGGATCCCGCGCGGATAAGGCCGCTCGGCTCGCTGCCCCGTGGGGAGGCGAGGAGCAGCCGGAGGTGGCCCTGGGCGCGTCCGGAGCGCGCCGGGCCGGAGGGACGGCACGGAAGAGCCCCGCGCCGGGCTCTAGGTGGAGACTGCGGACTGCGCGCGGCCCGCCGGCACCGAGGCGGCCGTCCCGGCGGCGCCGACACGACACGGCCCGGGGGCTCGCTGGCCCGGCGCCGCTACCTGCGGCTGGTCCCCCGCCGGCGCTTTCGGGGTGCTGTGTCCCCAGCTGCCCGCCCGGTGCTCTAGCGAGCAGAGACGGCTCCCATGCCGGGTCCCCCATCCCTTTCCAGCGGGATAAAGAAGAAATCCGGCAGCATCTCTCTGCACGCCTCGCACAGGGCCGGTTGCTCGGCTGCTGAGACGCCTCACGCCAGCCTGGATGGTGTTTTAAACCGTTGGCATCGCTTTGGCGGCTCCGACGCGCGGAGGATGCGTTTTCGCTCAAATCCTGCCCGGGGACGAGGCGGCGCGTTGCCGCCAGCTCAGCGACTCAGCCAGTCTGATGCATCAGTCTGTCAGGCCATCTGCTCCCGAGCGCTCCCGCTTAAATCCGGCTCAGTCTGCTGGAAGCGCTCGGCGTCGAGCGGGTTTACCGAGGCTGACGGCTGCGGGCTTGGGAAATCCCTGCTCCCGGCACCGGCAGGCTAATGCCGGAGAGAGCTGCCCTCCCGAGCGCGTTGCTTTTGCATCGCCGGGGGACGCGCGGGACAATTTTCTGGAGCCCCCGGCGGGGGGAAGGAGCGTCGAAGCAGATGGGCTTGCACCGAGCGAGGTCAGATGTCTGGCCGAGCCTAGACGGCCTGCTGGGACGGCGCGGTCGAGGCGTGCCAGCTCCCGCGGCCAAGCGAGCCCGGCCTGTCCCCTCTCACCCCGTGGCTTTCGCCGCTGGCTTGCATGAGCACAGCTGAGACAGCCGTCCGCAGCGAGGACCCCGGGACAAATCCCCCCCCAAACGCTCCAGCTGGAGCACAGCTAAATCAGTGCAAGCCACTCTGCCCCTGGAAGAAGGGGCCCTCACGCTATCCCTTCCTCCTGCCAGCCCGGCACCTTTTTCTCCCTTTTTGTGCTCGTTTGCAGCCAGATCGGTGCCCGGTCCCGGTGCAGATACCCACGCTGGCAGACGGGACAGGAGGGATGCAACAGGGAGGAGAGGAGCTGGGAGCTGCCTGCTTGGGCACCGGCGTTAGCTTGACGTGTTTGTCCATGACTGCCCCAGCCAGTTTGCCGTCACGGCCTTCCCGAGGGATGGTCCATCCATTTCGTAGGGAACCAATGGGCCCGGTGAACGTATTGGGCGAGCAGGCGCCTTGGGCATCACCGAGGCCCCCGTGAACCGAGGATGCAGAGCAGACGCAGGGGCCAACGTCAGCCCAGCTGTTGGGCTTGGGCAGAAGGATGCTGGAGAGGGTAGTTCGTTTCTGATGAAAAGGCGATGAAATGGGATATTTTATGCCTGGTCCACGCCTGACTTTGCCAAGCAGTTTATTTAGGTGCTCCCTGGTATGTGGATAAACGAATAAGCCATTTGCCAGCAGCTCTAGCGCGGTTCCCAGCTTGGTCCAGGTGGAGGGCTCCATCTTCTACGTTGGATCGCGCTTCACCCAATGCATGGGAATTACTATTCCCGCAGAGATTTGGGGCTTTTTCTCGGCACTGACAAGGGTTGCTGCGGAGGGAGGGGGATCTCCGATGCCAAGCCCCGGCACCCTGGGATTGCTGTCCCAAAATAAGACCCTCCGGAGGAGGTCGCAGAGCTCCCAGGAGGCACCACCCGCGATGCTGCAGCAGGCACCTTCCACGATGGGAGTGACGCGGCGTGCCGGGCTGTTTCCATGCAGCGCTTGGCCGGCAAACCAGGCCTGATAACGGTGGGACGTGTGGCATCCGAGTCCCGAGGACCCAGGAGATTCCAGAGGGAGCAGAGGAAAAGAGAGCGTGGCTTGATAACGCCGCCGCGTCGGGGCACATCCTGCGGTTTAATCAATGGGTGCAGCACGCTGCCGCTAATGGGATCGCCTCTGCGCTCTTCCTCTGCACGGAGGAGCCGAAATCAGGGTAATTAGATTTGCATGTGCTTTCTTTTCCCCTCCCAGTGATAAGTCGCTCCACTTCTATTTCTCTTTTATTATTACTGCTATGCATTTTTTTTTTTTAATAAAGGGGAGGTGGGAGGAGCATTTGGAAAAATGCTGTCTGGCAGCGCTGGCAACCCCGACGGAGCTGTATCGCCTCTAGGACCGGAGAATCAGGAAGCGAAACTGCGTATAGAGAGAGCAAAACCGCGTGGAGAGAGCAAAACAGGCTCCCCTGTCCCAGCAGGCACCGTGCACGGAGTAAGGAAAAAGTGTCCGGCTCAACCAGCAGAACATTTCAGTTTTTGGGTTGCTTTTAAGCATAAGCTGTTGGTCCCCCCCAGATCTCTTTGATATTCCAGTGACTGGTGTCTAGTAATCTCATAAGAAAGTCATGATCACACTCTTGTCGCTCTACCAAAATGCTATTTGTAGCACTAATATAAATTACAAAATATGCCCTCGTGCTTGTGAGAGGGTCCTTTTAAAGCCAGAGAGCCTGGAGGGGGGTGAGGGTTTTTGCAGGTTAACGTGTTTTTCTGCCGCACTGCAGCTTCTCGCCCAGTCTCTTCGCTGTAAGCTCGGCTTTTCCCGTGTGGACGGGCAACTTCACAGGCGGCAAAGTGCATGTGGAGCTCTGCACCTCCGCCCTGCAGGGGCTGCGCGGGAAGCTTAACCATCTTCTACAGCCTTTGAAAATAAATTAGCCAAATAAAACGTTTGCTGTAGCAGAAACTCTCGGGCTTGGTAGGATTTGTAAATATTAGCCCCCGGGAAAGATTTGCTGAGATCTTCTGCGTAAACAGAGCGGGAGAGCAGCGGGTTTTAGCAGGCGGGTGCTTCCCCTCCAGGCTCGCGGGTACCGCCTGTCCCCATCCCACGGCACCCGGAGCCGCCTTCCACGCGGCACCCGTGCGTTGATGCCCGTCCGGGGCCAGATGCGCGGCTGCGGCGTTGGGAGAGGAGGGGGAAAAGCACGCGGAGCGGAGAAGAGGCTTGCCGGCAGCCTTGCTCGGCGACGTTCGAGTGCTGTTCTCTGCCCTGCCCAGAAGAATTTAGAAAAGGTCCCCGGTCCGAAACTTTTCCCCAGCTCCGGGCGCCGTGGATATCTCTGGCTGGGAGACTGGACTAAAGACTGGCTGGGTGATCGCTGGCCAGACCTGCTTAGAGAGGTCTACAGACGCAGTTTCTGAGTTGATAACTGCAAAACGGTGAAGCCACAAGGGCAGTTCAGGTTTCTGCTACGTGCACGAGGTGGAAAGTCCTGAAAGACGTAAGCTGTGGGATTCCCCTTCCCTCGCACCCCGTGCTGCCGTTCCCCTGCCCGCAACCCAAGAAGCAGACAAGTCCCTGCCCTCCCATCCACCTCGTTTTCTCTCATCTCTGCTTCACTGCTGAAACCAGGGAGCCTTTTGTGGTCTCTCTTAAAGGAGAAAATCAGGATCTGTGGCCATCACGCCCCGTGCCCTGTGGCCCCAGGGCCGGGGATTGCAGAGAAGTAGAGGTCAAGCATCATTTTTTTCCTTCGAGCAGCTGTGCAGAGCCACCTTGGCAGATGGATACTCTCCTACCAACTACGGTAAACTACCGCCATGTGCTTACTTGTCCAAAAGGGTCATTTTAGCATCCTGCAGCCTGCGGAGAAATGTCCTTTCGGAAACCAGTAGCAGTTCCTGAGCACATAGGAGAAGTTTCCAAACCTTTCTCACCTAAAGCAAGCCTGCGAGATGTTGCTTTGCATGGAAGGGGCATGGGATGGCTTCTCTGCTTCCCTTCCCTGCATCAGCTCTTTCCAGAGCTGCAGATGCTTCATCGTTCTTGGAAAACTCACCTGCGGATACCATCAGGCTCACGTTGTGCCCACCTCCAGCAGTACCCCTTGGTGGGGCTGCATGGGTCAGGCCTCAGAGCGGTTCCCAGCCCCAGTGGGGATCGGGATGCTCGTTTGGGATGATGCTTCCCCAAAGGGAAGGGACCATTACGGCCCAGCGTGAAGGAAGCAGAGGTGCCCTGATGAGGCAGCTCGTGGCAGCTTGTCTTCACTGCCAACTTGTCCTCGCTGTGAGCAGAAAAAGGAGGTGCAAGAAGGCAAAACCACCCATAGCCCCATAGATACATGTTTCTCCAGCTCTGCACCCACCGTTCATCCCCGAAGGGGTGGCTCAGAGGGCCTGAAGTGGGCTGGAGCCCCCAGTTCAGCTCGGGAGTCTTTGCTCGCCGGGAGGATGAGACGGATGCTGTCTGGCCATCCCACTCGGTGCAAGGCTGGAGAAGAGGGACTGTAACACGTGGGATTTTGGCGCCTGTGACCTTCCCAGGTACTGCTCGACCTCCGTCCAGCGTGGCAGCTTTAGGGGCTGAATCACGACTTCTGCCTCTTGGCACAAACAGGGTAGAGATCGCATTTGTGACAAATGCATTTGTTAGCAACGAAATGGGGAAAACGAAAGGCATCTTTGGGGGGTTTCTGGTTTTCCTTCATGTCCTTCCCAACAAGGGCCACCCGCTCAACATGGAAAGCGCTACTTCGCCGCCAAAGCACCTCCCAGGCCTGGCGTAAATCAGGAGCGCTCGTGCAGAAAAAGCTCCCGACGGCAAACGGGATTAGCCGCTTGCTTTTCTCCCTGCTTTATTTCATTCATGCATGTGGGGAGCCCGACGTTTCAATGGGAGCAGCTTCATTTCGCGTGCGAGCTGCGTTTCTCGGCCCGCGGCGCCGTAAAGACATAGCGGGAGCAGGAGCCGCTGCCGCCCACCCGCACCTGCCCCCTCCTCGGCTTTCGTTCCCCTTATATCTCTGCAAACTTGGCCGGTCCCCGTAGACTCCTTGGCACCTCGGCCTTATAAAGAGGACACGTTGCATGTGTGAGGCTTAAAATAAGAATGCAGCCTGTTGGCAAAGCCCAGCTGGTCGCCGGCGTTGCCTGCCCGTCTGCGAGCCGGGCACCTCCGATTGCACGGGGCAGCGCCGCGCAGCCCGGGCAGCTGCCAGACCCCACTCCTACGGGAAGCGTTTGCACGCGGGATCTGTCCAGCGGTGGTTGTCGGGGTGGCTGCTGCCCCGTCGCTGCCCTGGCGGCAGGGAGCTCGGCCCCGGGTTGCATCTCTGCCGGCGCGCGCGGTTCGTCGGGCTGCGGGAAGCGATGCCGGGCAGACGGCCGGTGGGAGGAAGCAGGCAGCCCAGGTGCGCGGGAGCGAAGGGATGGCACCTCTGCGTCTGTCACTGCAGCGTCTCTCGACTTGCCGAAGGTAACCGGAGGGTTTCCCACCCGCGCTTGCAAAGTCGAAGGGTGCTGGATTCGTATAATAACGGTGCGCTTCCCTCCCCTCTTCTCGGGGGGCAGCAGGCTGCCTTCTCCCGCTGCCCCACATACTGCCTTACACACCTTTGGAGATGTTCAGCTACTGCTGTGGGGCACCAAAGCCGCATTGACCAGGGTTTTGGAGAGAAGGGGTATGTTTAACGGAGACTTTGCAAAATGCAAGTCTAGCAGCTGCTGTGATTTCCATGTTCTTACAAGACTTGCACCACGAAATAGGTCACCGCTAACCCGAGCACCCATAAAAATAATACTTATAGGAAAGAGAGCAGGAAATTCATACATATTCGTGTTCCTCGGCTTTACTGAGACTTTCCTTAGAAAGATGAGCTATGCTAATCATATCTCACCTTCATAATAACGTTTCTCATGCCAAAGTGTTCCTTGAGTAATCGCGCCTCTAGCTGCAAAGCAGCTATCTCTGGGGTGGGACAGAGCCACTGGTTTTTTGTTTTTTTTTTTATTCCTGGTAATATTTTAGTTCAAAAGTGGAGAAGGAACGAGCTGGCATTGTGAGGAGATTTTAAGTAAATCAAACGCAATCAATATTAGTTGCAGTGACTCTAATGAGCAGCCAGATGCCCAAAAATGCCGGCTGTTTCTCTCAGCTGAAGGAAATGATGGTGAAAGCAGGTGGCTGGTGGAGACCATCCCTCTCATTGACAAAGACTATAAAGTCCTGCATGCAGCAGGCATCAGCTAGGGATGGTATTTTTGTTTGCAGTCAGCACTTTGTCATGAAGCTGAGGTACTCCACCACTCTGCTCCAGCTTTTTCTGTCCCTGCTTCTCTGGTGTTTTCTCTTTTTGTCTTCCCTGCTTACTTTGGTTTTTTTGCTCTTGTGTGGACCTGCCAACCCTTGCATTTATTTACATCTTGGCTACTGCTACCCTATTCCCCCTACCCTTGATGTGGGCCTCCTTGCCCCCTCTGCACCAGGTGTGCTGCAGTGCCTTGGTGATGCTCTGCCTCTCCTGGTGTCCCTCCATGGGCTTTCACCCTGTGGTGCTCTCTGCATCCTGAGGCCCTTGCTGGTCCCTGTCTCCCTGCCAGGCACTCTCCATGGGGATCTAGAGGTTGGCTTCTGGCTCTTGAAGGTACTTGCCTAATGTCCTCCATGTGTTACCTTGTCTAAGGGATATCTGTGGTCTGGAAGGGTCTTGGGCAGGTCCCTCTTTGAGGTTGGCAAAGAAGGTGATGGTGGTTTGGATGTGAACATGCTCCAGCCACTGCCTTTTGTGGGTTCCCTGTATCCATCTGTCCTTCTGTCTGTCTCTGTCCCTCCTGTGCTCTGGCTGTGAGGTCTGGTTGGTGGAGGTGCTGTCTTTCTGCTGTGTGTGTTTGTACAGAGCCTGTGTCCTGCTTCATAAAACATGTACCTGTGGGAGAATAAGGGCTTTAAGTGATGGTGATACACAGCTGTTATCCAACTAAGATAGAGGCTAACACCCTTGCATATGTCTGTGAATCCAGCATTAACCCAGAAAGGTGCTTGGAAGGAAGGGTGACAGTAAAAAATGAATAACAAGGAAGACAACTCTGTCACCTGGGTGCCAAGTTGTATTGGAGGAAGTGTGGGCAAAGAGCCATCTGATGAAGCAATCTGACAGCACCGAAAGTGTCTCTCGCTTCTTGGTGACTAACCATCTATTTGCAGAGTGTCTGTGCTCTGCCCATTACCCTGCTTGAAAACTATTTGAAAGAATACTCCTGCAATAATTTGGCCTCTCTAATTTAGTAGAGATGATAATTGTGCTCTGGTCAAAATGAGGTTTTCTGCTAGTGCACGACTCGGCTGTAAACTCTGCTGGTCCTTGGGATGTGTTGTTGTCTTAGCATGTGGCCATATCTGAATTCTTTTTCTTTTATCCTCCAAAAGAGAAAAGAAAGAGGCAATAAGGAGACAGTGTGACTTACTCTGGACTGTCCCTGCTCTGCTTACTCTGTGCAGACCACACATCTCTTCAGAAAGTCATTAAAGCAGGTTCTTGCACCAGAACAGTGGCTAAATGGTGTTTGCTGTTCTTGCTGTCTAGACTATGCTATTTCCTCCTCTCAGTCATCTCAGAGCACCCACTGAGACAGTGCTCCAGCATCTCTAGCAACTGCTAGATTAACAGCAATGCTTTTGTATTTGCAAATCCATTATTTTGTTCCCATTCAGGTGTTGTAAAACTTGACTGAATTAATAATTAACTGCTAGTGCCTCTGAAGCTCCCAAGGACCTCAGAGGCCTTGCAGGCTCAAGTCTTCAGACACCCACATCAGGTGGATAATTGCTGTTGATCCCAAATTTAGAGCCAACAGAAGGTCAGGGAGAGATGAGAGCTGATGGGGTACCTGGGTAGCAAATTTTCAGATATGTGAAGAAGCAGCAGCTGCTGTTGGCTCCAGTCTGCCTGTCTCTGATAATCAGAGAAACCTTAGAGGAGGTGCCTGAAAAAGTGAGGAATTCAAAATGCATGGGTGTTCCTGGTCCTAGGCATTTACTCAGCATCTCCTGGCAAGTCTTTGGAAGAGTCAGGAATTTTTTTGACCTTAATTTCCCCTTCCTGCCATAATCCTTTTGTGAGGAAGAAGCATTATTTCCTTGGTAAGAACAGGTAAAACCTGTATTTCCTTCTTGTAGGTTGTTTGTCTGACAACTGCAGGATCTTTGAGTTGTTGTAGAATCAGTCAGCATCTTTTACTACAACAGGTTTTATTTCTTCTGGTTTTCTGTTGGTAGCTGCCTGTGTGATGGTGGTTGCAGGTCAGGTGAGGGCCTGTACCCAGATCTTCATCATGTAGCATGCTTTGGAGTCCTCTGATAAATGTTTGGGAAGACCTTGGTGTGGAAAGCATGGCCGATTCACAGCTGTGAGGATGATGAAATAAGGTCCACCTTAAAGGCAACTGATTGGACTTGCTGCTCTTGCCGAAGTGGTTAAAACACTCTGAGAGGAGGCCAGTGTGTGCTTGTATATGTGCCAATACAGCTTAGAGGAAATAGTGGTGAAAATCTGTGGGAGTCGAATGCCTCACGGCTGGGTGAAGCGCAGACCTTTGCAAGGCTGTGTGCAGAATGTCATCTGTAATTTAAAAGGTTTATCTGTTCTAAATGTCAATAGCTCCATTGCTGGAGTAATAATTGTGATTTGCATGTCTGTCACACACCTCAAAGTACTTTCCAAAGGAAGATGAGTAAATTGTTCCTATTTGCCAGCTGGGAAATCAGGGTGAAGAGGTGATATGAACCCACACAAAGCTGGATCTGTGCTTCCCGGAGCTGTCCTCAGTCTCCCATATTAGTATTGCCTAGTCCTTCTCTCTCTGTGTGAAGCTGTTAGCTCCCCTGGTCATCTAATCAAAGCAGTTTTGCTATCATCATCTTACCCTGCTTTTTGTCTTGTCCCTGTGCTGAAGTAGCATGGGAAGAGATGGTGTGGTGGAGTCCAGAGCCTGGGATTTCGGTATGACTCATTGTGGGCACTCTTGGCCCCTGCCAAACTAAGGATAGAAAATCCATCCACTGTTGCAGGAGTTGCAGCTGGGTCTGCAAATAAACTATTCCAATCTTAGCTTCTCTCTCTTGCTGACTAACTTGAAGTGAGGAGCTGAGGAGGTACGTTCTGCCCTGGCAGGTTACGGCCACCTCCTACAGGGAGGTGATCATGAGGGGGAACATGGTGTGCTATCATCAGACTACCTGATCACTACAGGGAATGTGGTGGTCCTTGGGGTGTCAACAGATTCAGGCAAAGAGCCTGGTTGTCTCTGGATGAGAGAGGCCCCTCTTGGAGCCAGAGGCCCATGGAAGGACAGCTGGTTCCACCTGTTGAACCCTTCTGCTCTTAAACAAAATGATGTCATGACCCTTGCCGTGTCTGGGTTTCACAATCTGTGAGGGCAGACTGAAGGGTGGGGAGGCTGTCAGCACAGTCCTCACCCATTCAAGTAAGTGGCACCTCCCTCTTCCTCCTCTCTTTCTGGCAGGTGTGTGAAAGTTTTGAGGGCTGCTTCAAAGAAACAAGAAACCTAAGGCTTTATTGCTCCTTAGAGTCATGTCCAGAGTTATCCAGAAGACTGATACAGCAAAAGAGCTTTTGTATTTGTGTCCATGTGGAATATGGCATTTCTGTGGAAGCTGCCAGCTTGGGTGGTAGCTCTGCTTTGAAGACACTCAGTGAGACGCAGGAAAGCAAACAGTCCTGATAGGATTGCTACATGTGGTCAGCTCCAAAGTCTTTTTTGTGATATCTCCAACCTTGGAGATAGTCAAAACTAAAATGGACATGGTCCTGAGCAACCTGTCTGAGTTTGGAACAGATGATCTCCAGAGGTGCCTGCCAAGCTCAGCTGTTCTGTGATTTGAACCAGAAACCTGAGAGGTCC